>NC_067420.1:45050111-45376086 GCF_009764475.1 Pristis pectinata
CCAAACTCCAACCCTCCCTGTCCCAGGGTTACTGGAGCCCATTGTCCACAGTAGGTATTCCTTCAGAAACCTGTTCATTCCTGGTGTGGCATCTGACCTGCAACTTTCCTGCTGTGGGTACCTTGCTTCACATTTAAAGCTGGGTTTCTGTGTGCTGGTGAAATGAACACAAACTAGCCTTGTGTTTAGTGTGCTAAGTAATGAGGAGAGCTGGGAGCCTGTCACCACCACACTGCAGAGTAACGGTGGTTGGAGGTTGTCAGCAATGGGTTTGGAAGGTGCCTTTTCATTGCCTTGACCCATTTGTAGCTTGTGGTCATCTGTGGGGTGGGATTTTTTAACCTGGCATGATGGATCCATGCTGTCACCTCAGCACAGGTGTACGTGTAGTTGGTCTCTGCACCAGTCAGTCAGCAGACAAAATTCTGACAAGGTTCTGTTCATGTACATGAACCTCGATAGAATACGCACAGCTATGATTGCTTCTGCTACTTTCCAACCTCCTTGCTGAGATTAACATGTTGATTGCAGAGGGTACGTATAACTGTACTTCAGGAGCAGGGAAGCTGGCAGGTTGGGAAGACCATGAGTTCAGTCTGCAGTCTTGAGAGCTGTTAGTTGTGTGACACGCTGTCCACCAAGCAGTTTTAAACTTCGCCCAACAATAAAAGTTTCACTGGTTTCCTTCTAAAGTTTGAACTTTACCTTGAATTGAATGTCGGCTGACTTGCCTCAAGTTCATGTGTTTGGTTGTGTTGTACAGAGTTGACGTTGGTTTAAGAAGAGATGGGGAGACTGTGGTGTTTACCTCCTGTTCTGTCTGGAAATGCTGTCTTCATAATTGGAATGTACAGCTTGGGAAAGAGTTCATCCTTTTGCTAGTCTTCAGCCCACAGGTCACCAGCTCCCCTGTAACATGAACTCTCTCAGATTTCCAGCATTTGCAGTAAAAATGCTGACATAACACGCTGTTAAACAATATCTGTGGAGAGAAAAACAATTTAAGTCAAGGATCTTTTGATCAAAGTTCAATAACTTGAAACATTAACTCTTCATAGAAGCCATCTGACTTACTGAGCATTTACAGCATTGTCTGATTTTTTTTCTCATATTAACGCAACTGGCAATGTGGCAATTTCTATTGTGGAACAGGTACAGCACCAGGAACTACCTTGTACTTCATGTCAGCTGCATGTAAAACATACCGCAGCACCAAAGCAAGTTGTTTAATCTTAACCCTTAGTTTCTGCAGAATGCTGGAGTCTTGTCTGCAGACCTCTGCTGCTGGTTCACTGGGCAGGTACCAGCGAGAACCCGTTGCCATCCTGCTCCGTCCTTCTCTAACACTTGATGTTACAATTTGGGGTCATTTGCTTCCAGACCCAGAACGGCTTAAATCTATTCTGCTGAAAGTTTTCTCCCTTATACATCTGCTTTATGCCCTTCATTCCAGTATAGACTGTCGACATACTTTAGTTAAGTTTATTGGATTCCAGCAAATTCTTAGCAAATGTTTACCATAACCGTCAACCAAAAACCAAGTGCCAGTTTTCTTGGTGAGTGAATAGTTCAGCTGACGGGATACCCAACTATTGGAAAATCTCCCAGTGGCATCTGGCCCCAGGCAGCTCCAGGTACCTGGGCTTGCTGGAGTTTGTTTCATTTTAATTTGAAGGTTAGGCTCACTGTTTGTGACAAATTGTGTGCAATCATTGTAAAAGTAAACAGTGAAGTAACTTGGCATAATGCATTTCTGGAGGGTAATTTAAGTGTTGCATTTTCTGTAAATAATGCTGGCTTCGATTTGAGATGTATAATAAAGGATCAGTGTGTAAATAATCCAGGTCAGTTGTTTTCACTACATAACCTCCTCGCTAGGAGCGGCACAGAGAACTCATTTGTATTTATACCACTTCGATGTGTCAAAGAAATGTACTGACTGAATGTACCCCATGTATTCAATAAAATTCCAAGAGCTTCTCAAACCTTAACCCTTGCAGGAAGGCTGCGATGCTGGTAGGCTGGTTTTTAAATGGACTCTGAGCAAATCTCTAATTGAACAGAGGAACAAGGGGGAGGGGATATTCTCTGATCTATTTTATTAAGGACGTCACATGGAATGTCCAACAGAGATCATTGGAATCAACTGACATCCTGGCCACTTTGACTTTAATCGTGACCTGACCCAGGGGTGCTGCTCAGGACGTGGGTGGTTGTCTCCTGACCTGCTCTGCCCATTCAGTAAGGTCACAACTGCCCCAAGCTTCTGACTTGGCTCCAATGCTAATCTCAGCATAACATGGCTTCTGCAGCTGCATAGCCCTGTCCTGAGCTAAGTCACTGCATCAGAATTCTGTGTGTTCCTCATGCACCCCACTGGGACCACTAACATTCTTGAAATAACACTGGATCAAGGAGAACATCTACCTGGTGAGCAAAAGGTTGGACAATAAATGCTGTGTTTGCCAGCATCACTGACTTCCTGAGCAACAATTGGTACTGTTGAGTAAAATAACATATTCATCCTTTTTCTTTAATTCGTTCACTAAATGTGAGTGAGGACAGAGCAAATATTTATTACAAATGTTAATACACAATGCTGGAAACACTCAGCAGGTTGAAAGAGAAACTGCCAATGTTTCAGGTTGAAGACTCCTTGCCAGAGGACCAAGCCCAATGTTTATGGCTGACCTGTACCTGATTGCCCTGGTGTTTGAGAGTATTGACTCAACACAGCTGAGTGGTTGGCTACGCCTTTCAAAAGGGACAACTGAAAGTCAACCAACTTGTTAGCTAACCATGTTTGGCCAGAGCAAGTGACTAGCAAATTGGTGCACAGGATACATTCTTATGATAATTCGGTAGATCATTACCTGTACCAGTTTTTTAATTCCAGAGTTTTTACTTCACTGAATTTAAATTCCTTAGCTGCCTTTGAGATTTGAACTTGTCTCTGGAACATTAGCTTACCCCATGTCTCACAATGTTTGAGAAGATGAAGTTTGCACAGTTATCCTGCAAATATGACTCGAACAGTCCCTGCTGTTTGGTGAGTGCACCTCCATTAACCAGCAGGCTCACTTTCTTCGGTTGAGAGTTAAGATATCTTTATTAGTCACCTGTACATCGAAACAGTGAAAAGCATCTTTTGCGTAGAGTGTTCTGGGGGCAGCCCGCAAGTGTCGCCACACTTCAGTTCTTTTTGCTTACCTTGTCACTCGCATTTCTGCAATAGTCTCTCTGCCAGGTGATGTTGTGGGACTCAATGCTTGCTTTGCAATGTGACTGCAAGAGGGTTGATAAGAACATAAGAAATAAGAGCAGGAGTCGGTCACCTGGCCCGTCGAGCCTGCTCCGCTATTCAATAAGATCATGGCTGATCTGGCTGTGGACTCAGATCCACCGACCTGCCTTTTCCCCAGAACCCTTAATTCCTCTACTATGCAAAAATCTATCTAACTGTGTCTTAGATATATTTAATGAGGTAGCCTCTACTACTTCCCTGGGCAGAGAATTCAACAGATTCACTACTCTCTGGGAAAAGCAGTTTCTCAACTCTGTCCTAAATTTATTCCCCTGAATCTTGAGGCCACATTCCCTAGTTCTAGTCTCACCTACCAGGGGAAACAACCTTCCTGCCTCTATCTTGATGAAGTGTCCATTGTTACCCAATGCACCCCACCCAACCTTCAAGCAACCCCAGTTAATCTGAAGTGTCCCAAGCTGTCCTCTTACACAGCACCTCCATCCTTTCTCATTCATAGAACATTACAGCACAGTACAGGCCCTTCGGCCCACGATATTGTGACGACATTTTATCCTGCTCTAAGATCTTTCTAACTCATCCCTTCCAGATAGGGCCTCCCCCATTTCTCTATCATTCATGTGTCTATTTAAGAGTCTCTTAAATGTCCCTAATGTATCTGCCCCCACAACCTCTGCCGGCAGTGCGTTCCACGCACCCACCACTCTCCGTGTGGGGGGGAGAAAACTTACCCCTGACATCCCCCTTATACCTTCCTCCAATCACCTTAAAATTATATCCCCTCATGTTGGCCATTGCCTCTTATCATCTTGTACACCTCTATCAAGTCACCTCTCCTCCTCCTCTCCAAAGAGAAAAGCCTGAGTTCACTCAGCCTATCCTCATAAGACATGCTCTCCAATCCAGGCAACATCCTGGTAAATTTCCTCTGCACCCTCTCTAAAGCTTCCACATCCTTCCTATAATGAGGCGACCAGAACTAAACACAGAGCAGTTCCTATTGCTTTGTTTTACTAAAATATAAAATCCTTGATCTAGTTGTTCTTGTTTCCTGTGGCTCCTCCCTTCTCTCTGTGAATCAGTCCTATCATGTTCCTCAACCCTTTCAGTACAGGAGATCTTCCTTTGCTTCTGTGTTGTCTCCCCATGTCCGAAAACCACTGCAGGACTCCCTTCTGGTTATGCTGGGGATGTACCACTGGCAGTGAAGTGCCCCAAGTCAAGGTGCTACCTAAAAATGGAGTGTTGCTAGAACACAGCACAGGAAGGGGCCCTCCGGCCTGTGCCAAACTAATGACGCCAAATTAAACTCATCCCTTCAGCCTGCACGTGGCCCATCTCCCTCCATTCTCTGCACATCGCTGCGCCTGTCTAACAGCCTCTTAAACCCTTCTATTATATCTGCCTCCACCCCAACCCCTGGCAGCACATTCCAGGCACCCACCACCCTCTGTATAAAAAAAACTTGCCCCGCACATCTCCTTTGAACTTTTCCCCCTCTCACCTTAAATGCGTGTCCTCTAACATCACACATTTCGACCCTGGGTAAAAAGATACTGACTCTATATCTATGCCGCTCATAATTTTATAAACGATAAACTTCAAAAAGTTTATGATGTCCAGTGTAAAAAGGTCGGGGGAATTCTTTATTTCCAACCCAGTAACTGGAGAAAGGCGCCAGTAATGACAACCTACTGGGACCTGGTCCATTCCACCAGCATCGGGCAGAGCCCTGATAACCTGCTCAGCTTTCCTGCTCCTGTGTCAGAGGTGGGTTCCAGGACCCCCTCGGTGTGGATGGACATCCCAGAGCCCGGGAGGAGGTCCATGAACCACGGGCTGCGGAAAGCTCCAGCTCGGTAGTTGTCGGCGGACCGGGCCGGCTGTTTTGAAGAATAATTTGACTGAACTGGCACACTTTGTTCTCGCCCCATGGCGATATTTTTTCTCGGAGTGACCCAACAGACGCTGAGTATTGGGCAGACTGTTCCACGTCGCTTCGGGCAGAGAACACCTCCCCTGGATGGACCAGAACCCGCGGAGAAAGGGCCGGTTGTGGGATCAATCCCGTTCCCCTAATGTCCTGGAACCTGTTCGCTCTCACCTCCCCCCGACATTCGGGGGGAACTCGCGGTGGGACGGGGGAGAAAGGTGCAAACTCCACACAGACAACGCCAGAGGCGGGGGTCGGACCGGGTGGCTGGAGCCGCCCCCACACCTGGGGCGTGAACTGCCTGTGGCCCATCCCCAGGGGGACGGGGCGAGGGCTGAATCCAGACTCGGGGGTTGAACACACGGGGTTACAGCAGTGACTCGGTTCCATCGCTGGTTCACCCAGATCAGCTTCTGTCATCCCGGCACCGTGCGGCCCACCGTCCTCGCCGGGAGTCACGGCGTTCGGGAGCCGCCAGAAACCCCACCCGGCCTCCGGGTCAGAACATCTCCCAGGAACGGGGAGCTTCAGGATCAGTCCCCTGTCCCCTCCACCCCCTCCCCCTCCCCAACCCCATCCACCCCCTCCCCCAACCCCCTCCCCCTCCCCAACCCCCTCCACCCAACCCCCTCCCCAACCCCTCCACCCCCTCCCCCAACCCCCTCCCCAACCCCTCCACCCCCTCCCCCCCAACCCCCTCCCCAACCCCCTCCACCCCCTCCCCCTCCCCCAACCCCCTCCACCCCCTCCCCCCAACCCCCTCCCCAACCCCCTCCACCCCCTCCCCCTCCCCAACCCCCTCCACCCCCTCCCCAACCCCCTCCTCCCCCTCCCCGTCCTCCCCAACCCCCTCCCCCCCAACCCCCTCCACCCCCTCCCCCTCCCCAACCCCCCTCCTCCCCCTCCCTCCACCCCCCCCGACCCGCACCCCTCCCGCGCACCGGCGCCACTGGAGATGTGACTGAATCATTGCCGCGGGAGCTCCCGTTCACCCCCGGCCCTGCCCTCGGCAACACGGCCGCTCCTCCGCCGTTCGCAGCCGGTGTCTCTCGGCCCTTCACGGTCCGGCGGCTGCAGCTGCTGCCGGCGCTCGGTGTCTGGGTCCCCGCCGAGGCAGCAAAGCGCCGGGGGAGCCGGCGGGTCGGGCAGCGTCCGCGGAGGGAGGTGGACGGGCGGGTGGACCGTCCATCCGCCCGGCACTGACCGACCGCGTGTGGTCACCGCGCAGCCCGGGCCCCGGGTCCGCGGGAGGGCAGGGCCGGGGCTGCAGCCCGGGCCCCGGGTCCGCGGGAGGGCAGGGCCGGGGCTGAGCTCAGGTTTCCCCGCTGGAGTTCGCGGCCGCTGCCGCCTCCCGTCAGCGGAGGGCGGTAGTGAGCCGCAGTGCGGCCGGCGGCGGCGGCTGGAACCGCTCGGCGGGCCCAGCGGGGCGGGGGCCGGGACCCGGGACTCGGGACCCGGGGCTCAGGGCTCGGCCGGACCCGGGGACCGGGATCAGCTCGTCGATGCGGAGCCGGAGACAGCGGTCAACGCTGATTGGATGCATTCCCGGGGCTTTAGGCACGTGACCTGCCGCCTCCCCACCATTGGACGCACTTCACGTCCATCTCCAGCGAGCCCCACCTTCCCACCAATCAGAATGCCAGGAGGTCCTTACCTGTCACAGAGTCACACCGCAGGGAGCCAGCCCTTCGGCCCATCCCGTCCATGCTGACCAACCTTTGTATCCCTGTAAACCTTTGCTGTCCATGTACCCGCCTCTGGCAGCTCCTTCCATACACGGACCACCCTCTGGGGGAAAAGATGCCCCTCTCACCTTAAACCTGTGCCCTCTAGGGTGAGACTCCCCCACCCTGGGGAAAGGTGTGGTCTCATGAACAACTTGTACATTTGTAACATACGTCCCAACTCTTGTACTCAGTGCCCTAAGTGATGAAGGCAAGCATGCCACACATCTTCACCACCCTGTCTACCTGTGTCATCACTGTCAGGGACCATGTACCTGCACCCCGAAGTCTCTCTGTTCTACAACACTCCATAGGCCCCTGTCATTTAGTGTTTAAGTCTTGCTCTGGTTTAATTTCCCAAAACACAACACCTCACACATCTGAGCTATTGGAGAAGATTCTTCGGGATAGGATTTACTGGTATCTGGAAAAGCATTGGCTTATTAGCGACAGTCAGCCTAGCCCTGTGTGGGCGCAGGAACTGTCGGGATGTTGGGGAGTTTCCGGCAGGAGTTTCCCCTCCCTGGGACCTGACATCCATGACTGTCCCACAACCCCAGCCCAACCCTTACAACCTGGCCGGTGTATCCCTGGAATAGCTCTGCTGCTCCCTTCAGCGGGCTGGGTCCCAGGCTACAGCACTGTCTGTGTGGAGTTTGCACGCTCTCCCTGTGACCATGCAGGTTTCCCCCGGGGCTCCAGTTTCCTCCCACATCCCAACGACGTGCAAATAGGAGGGAGAGATGGCCATTCCCCCCTCAAGTTTGCTCTGTCATCAATATGATCATCCTGTTCCCGCTCCCCCACCCCCCCAAATCTCTACGTCATTTAGGGTCCAGGAACAAGGTCTGACTCTGTCTTCGATGTAATTAGTGACTGGGCTTCAGCTCCTTTCCATGGTGAGAACTGACAGGTTCTCCACTCACTCCCTATCTCAGCCCCTCTCCTTTGGCTGTGGCCCCTGTCAGTGGGTACACCCGTCCTGCACCCACCCCCCACCCCCACCGTCCAGTACCTCCAACTCTGTAGGTTTCCATGAGACCCCACCCCCACCCCATTTCACCCAGTCTCTCTTCAGACGCAAGTGAGGGGCATCCCCTCCATAGCAGCGGGTCGGCCGGCCGCTGTGTGGGGAGGGGCATCCGGGAGAGAAAAGTGCAGCGTTACAGGGGAAGGAGAGGGGCAGTAATGCTGATGGGATGGCTGTGCTAGGAGCCAGCAGGATGGACAGAATGGCCTCGTGCTGTAATCAGTAAATGTTCAAAATTATCAATGTTGGCAACGATTTTCTTCCTTTGGTTTTCTGTTGGACATGAACCACTTCTGAAAGGATAAGGTCGCTGAACGTGTCCCAGCTCCTTACTTGGTGATCACTGAGGGGAGTTTTACCACCCACGTCATCATGCCCCTGAGGTCATTTGGCCCTTTACGCCTGTCGTCATCATGGCTATCCCTTGAGGTTGAAGATGATGGTCTTTGTTCCGTTGATCTATTTATGGACTCTCAAGTGGCTTATGAGTCCAATCTTGGAAAAGTATTCATCACTTTCGCACTGGCTCTTGACTAGGAGCTTTCAGCCATCACATTGCCTGGTGCCGTCACCCTCCCCCGATCGCCAAAAGACTTGAGAGGTAGCCCACAGAGTAAAGACGCCTGTGCGTGTATTTATTTAACGTGTACTTGTTGCACTACAAAAAGCACACGATACTTCACAAATCAACCAACTGGTTCCAATGGCATGGAAACCACGATGACTGGAGCTGATGGATTTGTTGCAGCCTTCATCCGCCATCACAGCCATTGAGCTGGAAGTAACTCCGTCCGCCTGTTCCACCGCTGAGGTCTTGGTTGGATTGTTCTTTATCAGGGACCTCACCATCGACCTTACTGCCATGGGTGACCCTGCCAGGAGCATAGCTCCAGACAGCATCGCTCTTGGGATCTCAGGATCACACAAGCTTCTCCACCATGCCAAGGTGACAATCTATGGAGAATTTACGCCTGTACTGGCCCTTTGAAAGTGCACTCCCATCAGCCCCATCCTCCACTCCCTCCCCACTGCCCTGCAGATATTTCCCTTTCCCAGAATGTCTTGGAATCCCTGCTGCTGGAACTGCTCCATCTTTCTCTGAGGCAGCAGCTTCCTGATCCCAAACCTTCCCCTCCCCTCCCCTCCCCTCGGACGCTGCAGTCAGACCCCGGAGCCCACCTCTCCGCGACTCCGAACTGCCTCTCCCTCCTCGCACCATCCAAACCTGCTCACATTTTTGAAATGCCCTCTGTCAGGGATCTCAGTCGGTGTTTAACAATGTCCTGGGCCAACAGAACGCTCCCAACATATGGTCCACATTCTCTCCTGAAGCCTCCCTGACATGAAGATTGACGTCATCTTGTTGTGTATTTATAAACGTCGCAAGAGGTTTTCCGGGGCTTGTCCATGCAGACTGAGCCCTTTCCACTCACAGAGAAACGCAACATGTTCTTCAGCAACTGAAGCAAAACGCAGGGACCCGGGAGTGAGATGTGAAACCCCGCTGCCGCTCCAGCGTTACAACGCAGAGCAAATGTACAACCCGTCAGATCTTGCTCCATCCTTCGGGAAGGAAATTCTGTCCTGAGCCTGACTGGCGACACTTGCCCTCCCTCCCGCCGAGTGCTCTCACTGCGGTCTCCCCTACACTGGAGGTCCTACCGCAGATCGGGTGCCTGTGTTCCGTCCGTTGGGCCAACCCTGAGGTTCGCGTCGCTGCCACTTTAAGCTTCTGGCTCACTGCCACTCTCTCTCGATGCAGAATATCGAAGGGACAGTTTCAGGCCAAGGGGCCGGTCACTTCAAACTGGATGTGTTTTATCTCCGGCGGGGGTGGGGAATCTCTGGAAACTCTCTGCCCCAGAGGGCGATGGAGCTTTCGGTTGGAGGAAGATACATTTTTGTGAAAGAGTTGAGGCCTGGGGCAGATCAGCCATGATCGCACTGAATGGTGGGGCAGGTTTGAGGGGCCGAGTGGCCGCCTGCTGCTGCTGTGTTCTTGTGTTTGTGAACCTCCTGTCTGTGGCCTCCCGCACTGTTACAGCAAGGTCCAGCCTCAGCTTCGGGGCAGCACCTCACCTTAGTCATAGAGCTCTACAGCACAGAATCAGGCCCTTCAGCCCAACTCCCCCATGCTAACCAAGGTGCCTTCCTGAGCCAGTCCCATTTGCCAGCGTTTGGCCCATGTCCCTCTAAATCTTTCCTGTCCATGAACCTATCTAAATGTTTTTAAACGTTGTAATTGTACCCACTTCTACCACTTCCTCTGTCAGAAAACCTTGCCCCTCGGGTCCCCATTAAATCTTTCCCCTCTCACCTTAAACCTGTGCCCTCTAGTTTTAGACTCCCCCATCCTGGGAAAAAGTCTGTGACCACCCACCTTAACTACACCTCCCGTGATTTTATAAACCTCTTTCATGTCACCTCTCAGCCTCCTTCACTCCTGGGAACACAGTCCCAGCCTGTCCAACCTCTCCTTATAACTCCAGCCCTCCAGTCCTGGTAACTTCTTTGTGAATCTTTCCTGCCCCTTCTCCAGCTGAATGACGTCGACCAGAACCGCACCCAACCCTCCAAGTGCCATCTCACCAACGTACTGTACAGCTGTAACACAATGTCCCAACTTTTGTACTCACTGCCCTTTCCGATGAAGGCAAGCATGCCAGACACCACCTTCACCACCCTTTCTGCCTGTGTTGCCACTTTGAGGGAGCTACATATGCCTAGGTCTTTCTGTTCTACAACACTCTCCATGGCCCTGCCATTCATTGTGTAAGTCCTGCTCTGGTTTAATTTCCCAAAAGGGAACACCTTGCACATCCGAGTTAAATTCTGTCTGCTATTCCTTGGTCCATTTTCCCAGTTGTTCTTGATCATGTTGTAATCTTGGATAATCCTCTTCACCATCCACTGTACCACAAATGTTGGTGTCATCCCCAAATTTACTGTACATGCCAACTATATTCTCATCCAAACCGTTAATGTATATGACAAAAAACAGTGGACCCAGCACGGATCCTGCGGCACACCGCTGGTCACAGGCCCGAGAAACACCCTCTCACTCCTTCCACTCAGCCAGTTTTGTATCCAATTGGCCGGCTCACCCTGGACCCCAGAGATCTCACCTTCTGGGAGAAGCCTCCCATGCCGGACCTTGTCAAGGGCCTTGCCAAAGTCCACATAGACATTGTCCACTGATCTGTGCTCATTGATCCTCCTCATCACCTAGTCAAAACACTCTAAAGTCATGAGACATGATTTCCCACACACAGAGCGTGCTGACTGTCCCTCATCAGTCCTTGCCGTCCCAAATGCAGAGAGATCCTGTCCCTCAGAATCCCCTCCAGTAACTTCCCTACGACTCACCACCCTGGATTGCCCTTGCAGCTCTTCTACAACATTTGCCACCCCCCAGTCCTCCGGTACCTCACTCATGGCCATGATGCTGCTGCTGTAAGTTTTTCATTGCCCCTGTGCACACATGTACCTGTGCACACATGTACCTGTGCAGATGACAATAAACTCGACTTTGACTTTGACTTTGGCTCTGGATGATACAAATATTCTGCCAGGGCCCCAGCAATTTCTTCCCTAGCTTCTCACAATGTGACACTTGGTCAGGCCCCGGAGAGTTATCCACTTTTATCCACTGCCAGCCCCTCCTCCCTTGTAATATGGATATGTTCCAAGACATCACACTAATTTCCCTTAATTCCTTAGCTTCCATGACCTTCTCCAGGGTAAATACAGATGGGAAATATTCATTTAAGTCCTCACCCATCTCCTCACACATAGACAACCACATTAATCCTTAAGGGGACCCATCGCTTCCTGATTTACCTTTAACTCTTAATGTAAAATCTTTTAGGGTTCTCCTTTACCTTATCTGCCAAGGATATCTCCTGTCCTCACTTTCCCCTCCTGATTTCCCTCCTGTGTGCTCCTACATCCCTTATACTCCTCAAGGGATTTGCTTGATCCCAGCTCCCTATACCTGACCTATGCCTCCTTCTTTTTCCTGACCAGATCCTCAATATCCCTCGACAACCAGGCTTCCCTAATCCTGCCAGACTTGCCCTTCACTCTAACAGGAACATGCTGTCCCCGAACTCTCCTGATCTCACGTTTAAAAGCCTCCCACTTGCCAGACGTCCTTTACCTGCAAGTTCCTGTCTAATGCTTTCAAAATTAGCCTTGCCCCAATTTAGGACTTTAATTTGTGGAGCAGTCCTAGCTTCTTCCATAACTATTTTAAAACTGTTATTCCATCTGGGTACATTGCTTCAGGTAATTTGATTTCTCTGCATCACTACTGGTCATTTCTGCTGTAGATCAGATGTTGGTTCAGTGTTTCCTCTCCATTAGAACAGCCTGAACTGCTGGGCATGTCCTGCAAGATTTACGTTCCTGTGTCTGTTCTCACTCTCTAACTCTCTCGCAGATTTAATGAACAGAGGGCCATGTTGCCGCACAAGTTGATAGGGTTGTTAAGAAGGCGTATGGTGTGTTGGCCTTCATTAGTTAGGGGATTGAGTTCAAGAGCCGCAAGGTAATGTTGCAGCTCTATAGAACTCAGGTTAGACCACATGGAGTATTGCGTTCAGTTCTGGTCACTTCATTACAGGAAGGATGTGGAAGCTTTAGAAAGGGTGCAGAGGATATTTACCAAGATGCTGCCTGGATTGGAGAACGTCTTATGAGGATAGGTTGAGTGAGCTAGGACTTTTCTCTTAGGAGCGACACAGGATGAGAGGCAACTTGGTAGAGGTGTATAAGATTATGAGGACATAGATCGAGTGGACAGCCAGCACCTTTTCCCCAGGGCAGCAATGGCCAATACCAGAGGACATCAGTTTAAGGTCACAGGAGGAAAGTTTAGGGGAGATGTCAGAGGAAGATTGTCAGTGGTGGGTGCCTGGAATGGGTGGTGGTAGAGGCTGATACGATAGGGACATTTAAAAGACTCTTAGGTAGGCGCATGGATGTAAGGAAAATGGAGGGTTATGGGCTGTGCTGGAGGGAAGGGTTAGATTGATCATGGAGTAGGTTTATATAAGTCGGCACAACATTGTGGGCCGAAGGGCCTGTACTGGGCTGTACTGTTCTGTGTTTTCTGTTCTCTCTCCAACTGCCCTCATTAACCCATTCACCAAATGACCTCATTTATCTTGGGGCAACTCTAGCCTCACCCTCTCAAGATATTCCCTTTGCACCATTCAAGTTTCCCACCCCCTCTGCAGCCTAAAACAAACTACTTCCCAGTGACAAAAGGTCTTTGACCTGAGACACTAACTCTGTTTCTCTCTGCACAGGAGCTGCATGACCTGCTGAGTGTTTCCAGCACTTCCAGTGTTTTATTTCTGGAACATAGAACATACATAGAAGAGTACACTGGAATCACTGCTGACTTCAGTTCAGTTCAGTGACCTGGGCTGGGTACAGGTACAACTTGGAAGTGAATTAAACAGTGAGGAAGATGGTGACAGACTTAAGGAAGCCAGAGACAGGTGTGCAGGGTGGGTGGTCATGTGGCAGATAAAACTGTGCTGAAGTGGAAGGAACGATGTTCTGGTCGTGAGATAGAGGAGGGATGTTACCTGACTGGTGCACACTGAATAGGGTTCCAGGACAGGGACTGGGTGGGACCACATGACGGTGCTCTGAAGGTACAACACAGTGAATGGGATCTTGACCACTACAGACTGAGGCACAGGGTTCACAAGACAACTTCTGATAAACCCTCAGAAGCACCAGCTGAGCTGCACCAAACTCCAGTTCCATTCCAAGGAAAGATGTGAAGGGTTTGGAGGGTTCAGGATGGATTTCAGGGATGGGGGGAGGGGGTTACAATCACGGGAGAATCTGGTCTTGTTCTCGTTACAGCAAACATCTGGGGGATGATTTGATGGCAGTGTTTAGCACCTTTCACAGCCTCGGCTCATCGCAAAGTCCTTCACTGGCGAAGGAGAAGTACTTTTTCCATGTGGTTCTCTGGTGATGTAAGAACAGCATAACAAGATCCCACAAACAGCAATGGGATAATGAGCAGATAATCTGTTCTTCTGATGATGTAGGCCAGAGAGACAGTGCCCCGGGATGGAGCTCTGGAACAAAGCCCAAGTCCGCAGAAGGAAGAGGAAGCTGCAGTCAGGCAGAAGGAGAGATGACTGAGAACCTCTGGGGCTGAGACTGATTAGGAGGAGATGATACTGAGGTCACTAGGTTTGGATGGAAGGAACCTGAGGCTGCTGTGGGCAGGAGTTGAGGTACTGGCTACAATCTCCCGAATCTCCTCAGGCACTGAGGTGGTGCCAGGGGTGAAAGTTACAAATAAATGTTCATACAGGGGAGGAAGCAGCAACCGCAGGCCAGTCAGGTTAATCTCAGCACTGGTGGGGAAGCTTTCAGCGAAGTTCATCCAGGACAGTCACTTGGATGATTACAGATGAATTAACGAAGTCAAGATGGATTTACAAAGAGCAGGTCATGTTCAACTAACAGAGGTTTATTGATGGGGTAAGAAAGGGGGTTGATGAGGGCCGTGCGGTGTATATGGACACAGAATGTTGCTTCATATCAGGCTCGTCAGTGAGGTTGAAGCCCAGGGAATGGATGGGCCGGGGCAGATTGGGTAAGGAATTGGCTCAGGGAGAGAAAACGGGGAGCGGTGGTGAGTGGTTATTGCTCTGTCTGGGACTGATCAAACTTCTTGCAGAAGAGAGCAAAGTGATACAGTAGATCTGTCAGACACAGTAGGGCACAGTTCTAAAGGGGTGCAGGAACAGAGGGACCCAGGGGTATTTGTGTGTAACTCTCTGAAGGCAGCAGGACAGGCCGAGAAAGTGATGAAGAAAGCAGAGTCTCCAGGGATCCAGAAGTAGAGGGACAGAACAGGAAGCCATGATCAACCTTCATATACACTGGTTCAGCCACAACTGGAAGACCGGATCCTGTTGAGGAAGTGGATGCTTCCAAGGATGAGGGTCCTACACCACGGAGGAGCTGGGGTTGTTCTTGGGGCAGAGAAGGTTGAGAGAGAAAGGTTGGAGGGATTTACACAGAGTAGACAGGGAGAAGCTCTCCCCTTCGGTGGAAGGGTCTGGAGACGGGGCACAGAGCGTTGAGAACACAGAACGAACCAAAGGGTGGCATGTTTAACGTTGCTTCCACCACAAGTGGTTTGACCTGGAATGCATCGCTGGGCAGGGTGTGTCCAAGGGAATTGGATCAGTACTTGGAAGCAAGGAGATCCCAGGCTCCGGGCTCCGGGCAGGGGAGTGGGACTCGCTGCTCAGCACCGGCTCGAGGGTCCGAATGGTCTTCCTGCCGCTCCCACTCGATGCTTCTCCGATTAACGGTTTGGAGAGGTGAATTAAATGTGGTTGGTTACATAAATGTGAAGTGAGGCCGGAGTCACCGGCGATGCTGTGGAACTCGGGACGTGTGGCTGCTGAGTGAGCCGGCAGCACCCCCGGGAAGGAGACCTGCCGTCCGGGGGCACTCTGAAAGCTGCGGGACTCCAGCACCGAGACAACGAGACGGTCACCAACCTCTCCCACCGAGCCACCGGCTGCCGAACTGTCCCAGAGAACCTGGCATCAACCAAGCTCCACGTTCTCACACTCCACACTCACCTCACGCCGAGGGCTAATTAACCCACCGACCCGCACGCCGTTGGGATGTGGAAGGAAACCGGAGCGGCCGGGGGGAACCGGGGACACGGGGAGAACTCCACACAGACAGCGCCGGAGGTCGGGATCGAGCCCGGGGCTCCGGAGCTGTGAGGCAGCGGTTCGACCAGATGTTCCCCGGTGTTGACCACACATTATGTTCTGAAGCCTTTGCTGCGAACAGATCCCATCGTTTGTGTTTGAACTGACCCCGCTCCTAAGTCTCAGGAAAGTTCAGATACAACAGCAGCCCAGCTGAGTACAACACGTCGACTCTCTACCTACGGATCGTTGGAGAATTGTGGGCAACCCCTTGGAGATTCCCTCAGTAACCTGGGATGTATCCCATCAGAGAGAAGCGTTTATCCTTCCCAAGCACTGCCGGCCTTTCCCGCAGCTGAGCTTTTACTAAATCCTGCTGCCGACTGTTGCCTTGGTGAACTTTACTTCCTTGTTGCTCCTCAGAATAAAGTGCTTGCTGGGCCCCCCAGCCGCACCTTCTGCCTCCAACAACAATCCCTATTTGGGTCCCAGACGAGCTGCCCGTTGCTCTGACACTCCGCCTGTGGAGTGCTGCCAGATGTTGGAATGTTTTCACTGGTGGGAGAGTCGGGAGCTGTTACAGGACAAGGTGTAGAGGAGGGTGAATCCGTGGAATTCTCCGCCCCCGAGGGTAGTGAAAGCGGATCATTTAAGGTGGAAAGAAACAAACATGGATAAATATTTGAAGGGTGGGGGACTGGCTCAGAAGGCGAGTTGAGGCCAACACAGATCAGCCAAGGTCATATTGAATGGTGGGACCAGATTGAGGGCCGAGTGGCCTCCTCCTGCTCCTAGTTCCCGGTGTGCCAATTTGTTCCTCTTCCTTCGATGGATGAAGGCCTCTAGCGTCCTGGCTTGACGCAGCTCCCGGAGCAGAACGAGGGGACTGTTATCCTGCATGGGTCAGTGCCATGTCCAGCAGCCTTCGTAAATACCAAGTCATTTTGACAGTCCCGGCTCAATCCTGCACAGCCTGTTCTGCCTGTTCTGATTGCCCTGAGTGGCACAGCGGCTGGGGAGGTCAATGTTTTTAAAACATTCAACTGGTCAGTCAATGGATTCTGTAAAGTGCATTGAAATAAGATCAGTAAAAATCGTCTCCCTTGTGAAACTTTTGTAGGACGTTGAACAGAACAACATCGAGGACCACCAGCAACGGTACCAGCTCCAGCGCTGGTGACCACCTGCCTCAAACAGGATTTGACCCCAATCCATGTAAGGAAATATTAAGGCAGGGGAAAGGTTTTGAAATGTAGGGAGGGAATTCCAGAATTTAATTCCTCTGCAGCTGAAGGCACGGCCACTGATGTGGAGCCATTCACGTCAGGATCTAACACTGGAAGAGAGTGGCTATATTTGGGGGCCGGAGGAGTTATGCACCATCATTTTTGTGAAATGAGCCAGGCAACAGGGTGTTAAACTAAAGTGTCTCTTTAATAATCAGAAATTCCAAACTATTAAGTGGAATTAGAACACTGCATTGAATGTGCCTTAAGTGTTTTGTTTGAATTGTCTGTTTCTATAGACAGCTGCCACATGAATGCTTCCTGACTGTCAACACCTGTTCATCATTGTCTACAAAGGTTTTACTGGTAATAGTTTGATTCTGTAAAACCACAGAGTGCTGACCGAATACCTTGTGTTACAACAGGGTGCCACTGCATCAGGCAACATTAGTATAAAACGTTAACACATTTGTATGAAGCTCCGATATTTTCCTGGTGAGTCTCAGTCCCTCTGACACATGAGGGGTTTATTTCAACCAAGGCGGGTGTAATTGCCATGGTGACTGTGGGCAGTCTGGTTCAGGTCATCTCATGCCAACCATTCAAGATTCAGGTGTTTCTGGAATTCTGCCAAACCTTTCCAAGAAGAAAATAGAAGCCGGCACCGTGGGAGATTAAAGCTCTTCCCAACCCATGGCCACATTGGGCACTCCGGATCAGGCCAGCTTGGGCAGGGCTTCATGGAATCTGCCCCAGCTCAGAACAAACCCCTGGTACCAAGGTGACACTTTCACTTGGCACCAGATTGGTACCTGAGGATGACCAACATTATCAAATTAGAATCATTTCTGCTATGGATCTTTTCCCACCAAGAACTAGGTCAACAGTCATCTCACGTGGCATTCTCACTGGCAGTGGAGGGTGAAGGTTGATTGCGGCCCAGAGAGGAGGGCAGTGGGCTGAGGAACGAGCACTGGTACAGTAACCCCGGAAACTGTGGGGCCACAGTAGCTCATGAGCAGTCCCCAATTCCAATCCCCCCACAAATCCAACCAATCTATTAAAAGGAAGACATTTACATGACCCATTACAACGTCAGCAGGTGCCAAAGTGTTTTACAGAAGTACTTCAGAATGGCCGTCGCACTTCTGAAAGTAAATGATATTCAATAAGAAACTGCAGATGCTGAAAATCTGAAATAAAATCAGAAAATGCTGGAAACACTCAGCAGGTCAGGAAGCATCCGTGGGGAGAGACACACATTGAGTAATACAGGGTCTCCAACGTGAAACAATATCTCTCTTCCACTCAGCTGTTGCCTGTCTTGCTGAGTGTTTGCAGAATTTTCTGTCTTTTTGCAACTTGTCTCACATAAGGAACAGTGCAAATCTGTGGACAGCAAATTGTAGGATAACCCAGTGTGGTGACATTGATGGATATGTTGAGGTTGTGACATTGGCCAGCACACTGGCAGAACTTCCCTGCCTGTTGAAATTATGCTGTGGAATGATTTACATCCACTTGAGATAGAAAATGTGGCATTAGTTTAACGTTTCACCCAAAAGGCTGGCCCTCTGAGAGTGCAGCACTCCCTCTGTCTTGCATTGGTCAATCTACATGATATACTGTAGTCTCTCGTCTCTAGCATGGGGTTTGAATCCACAAACTTCCCATTCAAAGACAGGGGGGCTCCTGACTGAGCCAGGACTGTCTCTTACACTGATTTGTGGGATTACATATGAATATGACCATTTGCGCTGACAGTTTATTCTCTTGTCTCTCAGTCAGAAGGTTGTGGTCTTCAGTTCCATGCCAAGGATTTCACCTCATCATCCAGACTGACATTCCCACCCCTGTACTGATACAGTGCCCCACTGTCTGTGTCCCACCCCTGTACTGATACAGTGCCCCACTGCCTGTGTCCCACCCCTGTACTGATACAGTGCCCTGCTGTCTGTGTCTCACCCCTGTACTGATACAGTGCCCCATGGTCTCTCCACCCCTGTACTGATACAGTGCCCCACTGTCTGTGTCCCACCCCTGTACTGATACAGTGCCCCACTGTCTCTCCACCCCTGTACTGATACAGTGCCCCACTGTCTGTGTCCCACCCCTGTACTGATACAGTGCCCCACTGTCAGTCCCACCCCTGTACTGATACAGTGCCCCACCGTCTATCCGGACCAGCCGTGGTGTTATGCCAACCCACAGCAAGACAGTAAGCCTGAGGAACAAGGCCTCAATCGCAGATGGTAACCCTGGTGAAGTTCTAAAACTTGGACAGGAGGGATTTCAGTCACAAATTCACAACCTTGTCTCTCAGATCAGGGAAAAGAGGAGGGGGTAGGTGATGCTTGTAGATGGACCTTTTTGGAGGCCATTGTCTGTCACCCTCAATTCGTTAACTGAAGTCTTCGAGAGGATGGTTGTTACACTTAACACCAGCAAACAGAGGTCCTCTAACAACCTGACCCTCTGTAACCCTTCCACCCACAGTAAGAGTCCTTAATGAGACCCTGGAACACACAGACCACTTGCCATATTTTGGGAGGTGTCTCTCAGCAAAGGCAGACTCCAGTGGCGAAATTCACCATCACCCAAGGTGTGCTACACAGCCTGTCACCATCTCAGGAGAAGGGTGTTTGAAGATCAAGATCTCAGTCCTCATGGTCTGCCAGCAGCAGTGACCCTGCCCTTCTGTGGTCTTTGAGACATGGACTACTTGTACCCGGCACCAACATCAGCTCCACAGAACCCTCCAGGATAAGCAACCAGGCGCTCTGGATCTGGCAGTCACACCCTTTCTCTTTGTGAGAACATGTTTACCCTGAACACTGGATCATGTTCGGAAACACCTCCCATTGTTCTGAAACTGATCTACCATCAGGTAGCTGCTCCCAGTCCATACTTGCTGTGTCATTTCTCAGTCTGGTGAAAGTTCTCTCTTCCCAGTGTATAAGTTTTGCTCTTATTATCTTTGTCCTTTTCTATAAAAATGTTCAATCTAACTGAATTATGATTACAGGTACATGGATAGGAAAGGTATGTGCCAAATGCAGGCGTGGAATTAGACACCTTGGTCAGCATGGACACATTGGACCGAAGGGCCTGTTTCCATGCTGTATAACTCGATGAACCGAGTACAA
The DNA here is from genome assembly GCF_009764475.1 of Pristis pectinata. Lineage (NCBI taxonomy): Eukaryota > Metazoa > Chordata > Chondrichthyes > Rhinopristiformes > Pristidae > Pristis > Pristis pectinata. The sequence continues at coordinate 45,070,148 of NC_067420.1, forward strand.
AAATGTTGATACAGGATTGGAGAACTAAGAGTGTACTGTTGTTCAAAAGGAAGGGAAAAAGCAAGTAGGTTTATTTAGCTTTGGTGGTGTGTAAGTTATTGTAATCAATTCTATTGCACACTGTAAACCTTTATATAGAAAGACTCCAATTAACATGGACTCAAACCAGCATGGGTTCCTTAAGGGACTGTTGGGTCTGACACTGAGGGCAGGATGTCCACATGGATTTTAACATCACAGGCAGGTCAAAACTAATACAAGCATATCAGATCTGAGAGAGAGAGCAGCAAACTGGATCCACAAGTGCCCAGTAAAAGGAAGCAAACGGGAATGGTTGATGGGAAAGCAAAAAACTGCAGATGCTGCAAGTCCAAAATAAAAACGGAAAATGGTGGAAATACTCAGCAGGTCAGGCAGCATCTGTGGAGAAAGAAACAGAATTAACTTTAGGTTCATGACTTTACTGATGAAAACTGTGACCGAAGGTTCTCTGTAGGATTCAGTACTCCTTGACTTTTTGTAGTACATTAATGACTTAGACTTAAATGTACTGGGCATGATAAAGGCGTTTGCAGATGATACAAACATTGACCAACTGTGTGTTTGACAGTGAGAAAGGAAGGTTTAGATGCCATGAAGATATCAAAGGTCTGATCAGTTGGGCAGAAAAGTGACAAATAGAATTCAATCTGAGAAATGTGAAGGATGTGTTTGGGGAGGTGAAACAAGGGAATGGACAATGGGAGGGGACTGAGGAGTGTGAAGGAATAGGAGACCTTTGCAGCTCAATCCTTGACTTCCTGACCAATAGACCGCAATCAGTGAGGATAGGCAGCAATACCTCTGCCATGATTATCCTCAACACTGGTACCCCACAGGCTGTGTCCTCACCACCCTACTCTACTCCCTATATACACACAACTGCGTGGCCAGATGCTGCTCTAACTCCATCTACAGTTTGCACTGTAGTGGCCGTATCTCAAATAATGATGAGTCGGAGTACAGGAAGGAGATAGAGAGCCTAGTGGCATGGTGTTATGACAACAACCTTTCCCTCAATGACAGCAAAGCAAAAGAACTAGCCATTGACTTCAGGAAGGGGGGTAGTGTACATGCTCCTGTTTACATCAACAGTACTGAGGTCGAGAGGGTTGAGATCTTCAAATTCCTAACAGTGAATATCACCAATAGCTTGTCCTGGTCCAACCACGTAGATGCCACGGCCAAGAAAGCTCACCAGCACCTCTACTTCCTCAGGAGGCTAAAGAAACTTAGCATGTCCCCTTTGACCTTCATCGATTTTTATAATAGAAATCATCACGGCTTGGTATGGAAACTGCTCTGCCCGGGACCACAAGAAACTGCAGAGAGTTGTGAGCACAGCCCAGCACATCACGGAAACCAGCCTCCCCTCCTTGGACTCTGTCTATACCTCTCGCTGTCTTGGTGTAGCAGCCAGCATAATCAAAGATCCCACCCACCCGGGACATTTCCTATCCCATCGGCAGAAGATACAAAAGCCTGAAAGCACGTACCACTAGGCTCAAGGACAGCTTCTATCCCGCTGTTATAAGACTATCGAATGGTTCCCTAGTACGATAAGATGGACTCTTGACCTCACAATCTACCTCGTTACAACCTTGCACCTTATTGTCTGCCTGCACTGCACTTTCTCTGTAGCTGTCACACTTTATTCTGCATTGGTTATTATTCTTTATTCTGTTATCGTTTTCCCCTGTTCTCCCTCAGTGCACTGATGGGATGAAATGATCTGTGTGGATGGAATGCAAAACAAAGTTTTTCACTATACCTCGGTACATGTGACAATAATAAACCAATTTACCAAATTACCTTGATGTGTATGTCCACATATACCTAAAGGTTTCAGGGAAGGTCAATAAGCTGACCTACCAGGGAGAGGGCAAAGCTTGACTTAGTCTGGAGAAATAGGGTGGGAGAAGTGTCTGAGGTGACAGTGGGGGAGCACTGTGGGACCAGTGACCATAGTTCTATTAGTTTTAAAATAGCATGGAAAGGGACAGAACTGGTCTACAGGTTCAAGTTCTAAATTGTGGCAAGACAAACTCTGATGGTGTGAGACAGGAGGTTGCAAAGGTTGAGTGGAGTGGGTTGCTTGTGGACAAAGGGATCACAGGCAAATGGGAGGCTTTTAAAGGTGTGATAGTGAGAGCTCAGGGTCTGCATGTTCCTGTTAGAGTTAAGGTCTAGGTTGGGAGGTGTAAGGAACCCTGGATAATGAGGGATATTGAGGCCCTGGCCAGGAAAGGGAAGGAGGCCTGGGTCAGGTACAGACAGCTGGGATCAAGCGAATCCCAGGGGGAGTATAGGGGATACAGAAGTGTACTCAAGAAGGAAATCAGGAGGGCAAAAAGGGAGCATGAGATAGCTTCAGCAGAGAAGATTAAGGAAAATCCAAAGAGATTAAATATATTAAGGGAAAAGGAGTAACTAGAGAGAGAATAGGGCCCCACAAAGACCTGTGTGGAGCTGCAGGGGATGGGCGAGGTCCTTACTGAATACTTCTCCTCTGTTTTTACTGTGGAGAAAGACATGAAGGCTTTGGAACGAGGAAAAGTAAACGGGGAGGTCTTGGGGATAGTTCACATTACAGTAGAGGAGGTGCTGGATGTCTTAAATAGTATGAAGTTAGACAAATCTCCAGAGTCTGGCCAGGTGTATCCAAGAACACAATGGGAGGCTGGAGAAGAAATTGCGGGAGCCCTGGCTGAGATATTCGCATCATTGATAGCCACCAGTGAGGTGCCAGTAGACTGGAGGGTAGCGAATGTTGTGCCTTTATTTAAGAGGGGCTACAAAGAAAAATCTGGGAACTATAGGCCAATAAGTCTAACATCTGTGGTAGGTAGGTTACTGGAGAGGATTCTGAGGGATAAGATATACGTACACCTGGAAAAATAGGGGTAATTAGCATGGCTTTGTGCGCAGGAGATCATGCCTAGCGAACTTGATTATGAGATGACCGAGAAAGTTGATAGGGGCAGGGTGATAGACGTGGTTTATATGGACTTCAGTAAGGTCTTTGATAAAGTTCCTCATGGTTGGCTGCTCTGGAAGGTTAGATCACATGGAATCCAGGGAGAGCTGGCTAATTGGATACATAACTGGCTTGATGGTAGACAGCAGAGGGTGATGGTGGGAGGTTGTTTCTCAGACTGGAGGCCCGTGACCAGTGGTGTGTCTCAGGGGTCGGTGCTGGGACCATTGTTGTTTGTAATCTATATCAATGATTTGGATAAGAATGTACAAGGGGTGGTTAGTAAGTTTGCAGATGACACTAAAATAGGTGGTATAGTGGAGAGTGAAAAAGGTTATCAAAAATTACAGGGGGATCTTGATCAGCTAAGTAAGTGGGCCGAGGAATGGCAAATGGAGTTTAATTTGGATAAGAGTGAGGTGTTGCATTTTGGAAAGTCAAATCCAGGTAGGAATTTCACAGTGAATGGCAGGGCCCTGAGTAGTGTTGTAGAACAGAGGGACCTTGGAGTACAAGTACATGGTTCACTGAAAGTGGAGTCACAGGTAGACAGGGTGGTGAAGAAGGCTTTGGCACACTGGCCTTCATCAGTCAGGGCATTGGGTATAAAAGTTGAGAAGTCATGGTGCGGTTGTACAGGACGCAGGTGAGGCCACACTTGGAGTATTGTGTTCAGTTTTGGTCACCCTGCTATAGGAAAGATGTTATTAACTGGAAAGAGAGCAGAAAAGATTTATAAGCATGTTGCCAGGACTTGTGGGACTGAGTTATAGGGAGAGGTTGGATCTGCTAGGACATCATTCCCTGGAGCGTAGGAGACTGAGAGGTGATCTTATAGAGGTGGAAAAATCATGAGGGACATAGATAGGGTGAATGCACTTAGTCTTTTTCCCAGAGTTGGGGTATAAAGAACTCAAGGGCATAGGTTTAAGGTGAGAGGGGAAAGATTTAAGTGGGACTTGATGGGCAACTTTTTTTTACAGAAAGGACGGTATTCATGTGGAATGAGCTGCCAGAGGAAGTGGTTGAGGCAGGTACAATAACAACTTTTAAAAGACGGTTGGACAGTACATGGATGGGAAAGGTTTAGAAGGTTATGGGCCAAATGCTGGCAAAGGGGACTGGCTTTGATGGGGCATCTTGGTTGGCATGGACCAGTTGGGCCGAAGGGCCTGTTTCCGTGCTGTGTGGCTGCTTGACCCTATGCCCCAACTAATGAAGGCCAGTATCCTGTATGCCTTCCTAACCACGTTGTCTATCTGTGTTGCCACCTTTAAGGATCTTTGGACATACTCCGAGGTCCCTCTGTTCCTCAGTACTCCCTAAGACCCTACCATCCATGCTGTATGTCCCAGCCTCATTAGTGCTCCCAAAATGCATCACCTCACATTTGTCTGGATTAAACTCCATCTGCCATATCTCTACCCATGTAGCCTCACTGGGGAGATTTCTAGGATACCCTCCCTCAATATTGAACTAATACAATTTTTGACTAACAGTGCAATACCTCCTCCCCTTATACTTCTCCCTCCATCATGCATGAAAATTCTAAACTTGCCCCTCTAGTCCCTTTTAAATTTTTTCCCTCTCACTTTCAACTTATGGTCTAAATTTTAGACTCCACTATTCTGGGAAAGAGACTGTGACCATTCAGGTGGATGTCTCTCATGGTTTTATAAACAGGTCCAGTCCTGGTATTATCCAAGTGTCTTGATATCACATCTTTTATTGGAGCCTTAGCATTTTCCAAACTGCTGATGTCAAGGTAACAGGTCTGAAGTTCCCAGTTTACTCCTTCTCCTTTCTTACGTCCCGGGGTCAGGTTCACTCCTCCCCAACCCACAGGAACACTTCTACAATCTATAGAATTTTGGAAGGTGATAACCAGATCTTCCATTATCTCTAAAGGCACCTTCAAAACTCGGGGGGGGGGGCGGGGTAGATCATAAGGTCTTTGAGATTTATCCATTTTCAGGCTCACAAACTTCTTCAGTCAAATTTATTTACTAATAACAATCTTCTTTCATTGGACCCTTGGTTCTCCATTAATTCTAGGAGGTTTTATGTGCTTTTTTGCATGAAAGCAGACACAGAATATTTGTTTAATCCTTCTATGTGGCGTCTTGTCAAGTGATGTCACATAAAAGGCTGCTGCAGAAGATAAGTGCTCATGGTATGGGGAGAGTGTGTTGGGCATGGATTGGAGACCATGCAGAAGACAGAGAGTCAGAATAAATGGGTCTTTTTCAGGGTGGATGGATGTAACTAGTGGGGTACCCTCGAGGTCAGGTCATGACCCTTAGTTATTTAGATTTATATTGGTAGTGATGGTTGCAGGTCAATCATCTCAACCACAGGACATCTTTATACCCCACCATCTTTAGCTACTTCATCAATCACCTTCCTTCAATTGTAAGGTCAGGGGTAGGGATGTTCGCTGATGATTGCACAATATTCAGCACCATTCACGGTTCCTCAGATTAATAAAACAGTCCACATCCAAATGCAGCAAGACCTGGACAATATCCAGGCCTAGACGGAGAGGTGGCAAGTAACATTCACACTACACAAGTGCCGGGCAATGCCAATATCCAAATAGAGAAAATCCAGCTATCACCCCCTGACATTCAATGACATGACCATCACTGAATCCCCCACTATTCATATCCTGGGGCAGGGCAGAAATTACCATTGACCAGAAACTGAATGGAGTGGTCATATACACAGTGTGGCCACAAGAGCAGGTCAGAGGCTGGGAATCCTCTGGCAACTAACTCACCCCCTAACTCCCCAAAGTCTGTCCACCATCTACAAGGCTCAAGTCAGGAGTGTGATGGAGCACTTTCCACTTGCCCAGGGTGAATGCACCTTCAACAGCACTGAAGAGGCACGATGCCATACAGGACACAGCAGCCTGCTTGACAGGCACCCCATCCACACCAGTTCACTCACTCCAACACTGACACACACAGGCAGCAGTTTGTACCATCTACAGGACGCACTGCAGCAACTCACCAAGACTCCTTAGACAGCACCTTCCAAACCCATGACTTCCACCAGCTAGAAGGTTGAGGGCAGCAAAGGCCTGGGGAACACCACCCCCTGGAAGTTGCCCTCCAAGCCACACACCATCCTGACTTGGAAATATTTCACTGTTCCTTCACTGTCGCTGGGTCCGAATCCTGGAACTCCCTCCCTAACAACACTGTGGGTGTACCCACACCTCGAGGACTGCAGCAGTTCAAGAAGGCAGCTCACCATCACCTTCTCAAGGGCAACCAGGGATGGGCAATTAAATGCTGGCTCAGCCTGCAAAGCCCACGTCCCTTAAATGAATATATAAAGAAAGTTAATGACCTGGAGGAGGGGGCAGAGTGCAAGGTTTCGAAGTTTGCTGATGGGAGGTACATGTTGCAATGAGGATATTGTGACTCTGCAGGTTGGGTGAGTGGGCAAAAACTTGACAAATGGAGTTTAATGCAGGAAAGTGTGAGGTTATATACTTTGTTTAGAGGATTCAAATGGAAGATTATCATATAAAAGGAGAGAGGAGTGCAGAGGTACCTAGATATTCTTGTGCATGAATCACAAAAAGTTCAGAGGCAGTTGCAGTAAGTAGCTAAGAAGGTAAATAGCTCATTGGCCTTTGTTGTGAAGGGTTGGAGTTTAGAAATAAGGAGGTTTTGCTTCAATTGTACCAAATGGTGGTGAGGCCATACCTGGAGTACTGCATACAACTTTGATCCTCTCATTCAATAGAGTAGCACTGAAGGCAGTGCAGAGGAAACTGCAGAGGAGGACATTGACCAGGCTAGTTTCTGGGATGAGAGGATTGTCCCATCATGAGATTTTAAAGAATTTGGATCTGGATTCTTTGGAGTTCAGAAGAATGAGGGGTGATTTTATTCAAACATCGAAGATCCTGAGGCAGGGTGAATGTTGAGATGTTTCCACTAGTGGAAGAGCCACGAACGAGGGGACAAAGTTACAAGATATGTGGGTGGTAGTTTTAAACTGAGGACCATAGAGATTTCTTCACCCAGAGACTGGTGGAGGCTGGATCACTGTGGGAATTTGAAGAGCAGGTAGATAAAGGTTTGAAAGATCAAGGAATTGATGGCTCTGGGGAACCGGCACAGAGAAGGAGTTGAGACCTGGGAGAGAAGAGCCATGATCATATTGAATGGCAGAGCAGGCTTGATGGGCCAAGTGGCTGAGTCCTGCTGCTATTTTCATGTGTCCTTGTGTTATACTGTTTCCTTTTTTTCCAATATAAATTCCCGCAAGGGAGGCACACGTGCCCTTGCCAGTCTTTTCCTTTATACGTATCCAGAGAAGCACTTACTCTCTGTTTATTACTCACCATTTTACGCTCACGTTTGATTTTCCCTTTCTTCATCAATTTTGTGGTCATCCTTTGCTGAATATTAAGACGCTCCCAATTCCCAGGCTCAGTTCTCCTTTATCAGCCTTTTCCTTAGATATAATAATATCTTTAATTTATCTTTCAATTTATGGTTGGATCACTTTTCCTGTTGTGCACCTGTTCCTCAGAGGCAAGTACATTTGTTGCCAATCTTGCCTGATTTCTTTAAGTGCTCACCATTGGCCGCCCTTTAATGCAGCTCCCCAATCTACCCTGGCCAGCCTGGCTCTCACACCTTCACTATCTTGAGTGAAAACCCTGGTTTCAGATTGAATGACATGACTTTCCAACTTAATGTAACATTTGACCATATTATGGTCACTCTTTCCTAGGGACACTTTAAAATGGTTATTAATTAACCCTCCCAGTACTGGATTTAAAATAAGCTGTTCCATGGTCAGTTCTTCAACATAATGATCCAGAAATTCAGTCCTGATGCAAGGTCTTGACCATCTCGTTGCCTCCACAGATGCTACTTCACCCACTAAGTTCCTCCAGCATCTGCAGTCTCTTTGTCTACATCTACATCCCAGGAATTCACCTTCTGCATTGTTGGTACTGATATGCTTTGCCCATTCTACATGTAGATTACAGTCTCCCATGATTACCATGTTAGCCCCTTTACATGCACCTCTAATTTCCCCATTCATACTGCGCCCTACATCACAACCACCATTCTGAGGCCTATAAACCACTCTCACCGATGTTCTCTGCCTCCTGATCCTTCTTGACTCCACCCAAACTAATTCTAAATCCACTCCATGGTCTGTTGATCCTTTCCAACTACTGTGCCAATGTCGTCCTTCATTAACTGCACTCCCCCACCTCCTTTTCCTCTTAATCTGTCCTTCCTAAATGGCAAATCTGCTGAAATATTTAGTTCTCAGCTTTGGTCACCCTGTAATGGTAACTAAAACTTGCCTGTCTTTAAATAGTTATGGTGTTAGTTTGCCCCCTTGTTGAGGATACAGTGTGATTTTAGATACAGTGCTTTTAAATTCGGCCCTTAACACTTTTCTGTGCTTGGACCCTCATTGTTGCCTGTCTCTGCTGCTGACCACATTTCAAACTTCCACTTCCAGCTTTGTTTCTCTCCTTCCTGACTCTCCTCTGTTTCCCATCCACTGCCAAGCTGGTTTGAACTGTCCCCAAGAGGTACAGAAGAGGTTTGCCAGGATGCTGCCTGGATCAGAGGGCATCAGCTATAAGGAGAGGTTGGGCAAACTTAGACTGTTTTCTCTGAAGCATCAGAGGGTGAGGGGCCACTTGATAGAAGTTTATAAAAGTATGAGAGGCAGGGATAGGGTAGATGGTCAGAGTCTTTTTTCCTCAGGCTGGAAATGTTAAATACTAGAGGGCATAGGTTTAAGGTGAGAGGGGGGAAAGCTTAAAGGAGATGTGCGAGGCAGGTTTTTTATACAGGGAGTGGTGGGTGCCTGGATTGCACTGCCAGGGTGGTGGTCGAAGCAGGTGTGATAGCAATGTTTAAAGGGCATTTAGACGGGGACATGAACAGGCAGGGAATGGAGGTATAGGGACCACGTACGGAGTAATAGGATTAGTTTGGCCGGCTCCATAGTTGGTGCAGACATGTTGGGCCGAAGGGTCTCCTCCTGTGCTGTATTATTCTATTTTCTATACCAAATAGGTATCTCAGCAGAATATAGGGGCCAGAAATAAATGACCCATTGGAACATCAGGAGTTATCCTGTGTAACAGTTCCAGATCCCTAAGTGAACAGATTCTCCCCGGTTTCTCTGGGTATTCCCGAAAGGTCCGTCGGCCATGAATGGTGAGGCTGGTGTTGGGGGCGGAGGGGTGCAGGTGGCCTACTCCTACTCTAATTTCTTACACTACCTTAACCTATTATGTAGTCAACTTGACGGGGAACCCCAGAATCGTGATCAAACCAAATCAAATGAAATATAACCCAGGGAAAGTTATTTTTTTCCCCTGTTTATTATAGTGTATGAGAATAAATGGAAGATCCTGTGGTGGCTCCTTTCTATTTGCAAAGCAATAATGGAGAAAATAACATCAAGAAAATAAGAAGAATTTCGTGCCTTTGTTTGTCTACTTAAGGATTAATTTTAGGCCTAGTGAGATATTCCAGTGTCTGCCTGGGGTTGCATGGAGCAGTTAGCTTCACCCTGCACGGACTGCACTGGTCCTTGCACTGAGCCCTGCACTGGTCCTTGCACTGGGCAGCGCGGCTCTGGCGGCTCTCCGGGGCAGGGCGGCTCTCCGGGGCAGGGCGGCTCTCCGGGGCAGGGCGGCTCTCCGGGGCAGGGCGGCTCTCCGGGGCAGGGCGGCTCTCCGGGGCAGGGCGGCTCTCCGGGGCAGCGCCGTCTCCCACCCGCCACAAAATGCAGGGCAGGCTGTACATCCGGGGAACGGGCCATCAGCAGGACGTGGACGGCGATGGTTCTCGGCCGCACAGAGAGCCGCCGCCGCCGCCGCGCCGCCCGCCCGCCCTCAGCAACCGCACCGGGGATTGGTGGAGCGGCCGGCGGAGGGGCAGGAGCGGGCGGGACGCAGACCGCGAGGATGGGGAGCAGGGGTGGAACGGCCACGGTGCTGGTCTTCCCGGCTGGGGGTGCGTTGGCGAGCGGGCGGTGCGCGGCTGCCCCGGGGGCCGCCCTTTGTGTGCGGGGCCGAGCCCGGAGCCGCCGCCGCCGCCAATCCCGCGGCCGCTAACAGAAATGCAAATGCACAATGGAACATGCACCGGCCCAGGCCCCGCCCCCGCCCCCCGCACGCCCGCCCCCCGCACGCCCGCCCAGCCCAGCTTCAAACGGGAAACGCTGCCATGCTGCTTTGACGGGCAGCCGCGGTGGACCAATAGCAGACGCCGACGCCTTGACGGGCGGGCAGCGTGGCCAATGGCCCCCACGGCCTGGAGGAGAAGGCGGGCGGTGCGGAACGGGGCGGGCTTCCGCTAGCAGGTTGGGTTGCGCTGGAGCCTGTGTGAGCACCGTCGGCAGTAAAGTTCCCAAATAAAAGCTGTTTGTGTTTTGGCCGCGGCGGGGGCCATCTTAGGTAAGTACTTGTGGTAACTTTTCCATCCCGCCCACTTGCTGCTGCCCGCTGCCTCTCCCCACCTTCCTGCACCTTCCCCAAGTCTGCAGCCTACCTGAGGGAGCAGCTGAGCGCGGGGATGCAGCGGGATGGACCCCCGGCGGGAACGTCCCCTCCCCCACCCCCTCCCCCACCCCCTCCCCCTCCCCCTCCCTACCCCATCCACTCCCCCTCCCCCTCCCTAACCCATCCACTCCCCCTCCCCCTCCCTACCCCATCCACTCCCCTTCCCCTCCCCTCCCCCTCCCTACCCCATCCACTCCCCCTCCCCTCCCCCTCCCTACCCCATCCACTCCCCCTCCCCCTCCCTACCCCATCCACTCCCCCTACCCCATCCACTCCCCTTCCCCTCCCCTCCCCCTCCCTACCCCATCCACTCCCCCTCCCCTCCCCCTCCCTACCCCATCCACTCCCCCTCCCCCTCCCTACCCCATCCACTCCCCCTCCCCTCCCCCTCCCTACCCCATCCACTCCCCCTCCCCTCCCCCTCCCTACCCCATCCACTCCCCCTCCCCCTCCCTACCCCATCCACTCCCCCTCCCCCTCCCTACCCCATCCACTCCCCCTACCCCATCCACTCCCCTTCCCCTCCCCTCCCCCTCCCTACCCCATCCACTCCCCCTCCCCTCCCCCTCCCTACCCCATCCACTCCCCCTTCCCCTCCCCCTCCCTACCCCATCCACTCCCCCTTCCCCTCCCCCTCCCTACCCCATCCACTCCCCCTCCCCTCCCCCTCCCTACCCCACCCACTCCCCCTCCCCATCCTCACTCCTCCCCTACCCCTGTCCCACTCCACCCCTCCTACATTCCAACACCCATCCTTGCCCCCCCTGTACCCCCCAGAGCCCCTTACCTTTCTTCAGACCCCACTCTCAGCCCAGCTCCTCCACAACAACCCCACTATCACCACACTGTTCCCCCCCACCCTGCCCAACTCCTTTGCACATGCCCACCTTCACCACACTGTCCCCCAAACCTGTTGCCCAAACCCAAATCTGACCCTCCTTGTTGCCCCACTGCATCATTGGAGACCAACAGATATAAGGGGTGATGGGGTAGATGCTTTATGACTGTAGATGAACCAGGTCCTCCATCACTGCCTGCCTCAGTCCAGGTCACTGCCAACCCTGTTGCCCATCATCTGCACTCTATCTGTTGTGTCAACTGTGCCCAACTTCCCTAAATCCATTACCTCCAAATGTTGCCCCTTACCTGCCCATGTTGCCTCTACCCCAATCCCTTATTGCTCCTTCCTTTGTGCCTGGCACCCCTATCCCCACCTCTGCTGACCTGGTTCCAAAGCATCGGGAGCCCCTAACCCTGTTCCCCTCCCCCCCCCTCCCCCCAATGCTTGTTGCCCGGTAACCAGCCTCTGCCCTGCTTCCCTCATCCACTGTCACCCTGTCGCTGTTGTTCCTACCCTGATCCTTTTCTGGCAGCCGCACCACATTCCTGGATTAGCAACTAATGCATACTAACTGTGATGCCTGTGGTCCCCAGATCTGTCCCTGTCACCCCCATCTTATCCTCTGTTGACCTCTCTCCTCTATCTTGTCCACTGAACTCCCCCATCCTCCACTGCACCCAGTTCACCCAGTGCCAACCTTTCTACCAACAACCACTGCATGTTAACCACATTGCCTGCCCTCCCTGCTCCCAGTATGTGCCTACTCAAGTCATCTGTTGCCCACTCCTTTGTCCCTGTTGCCCTCCTCCTCTGACCAATAATCACCCCCCCCCCCCCCCCCCCCCCAAATGTTTGGTCAGGTCATGTGCATTGTGACCAAGTCTCTTTGCTTGGGTTCTGTTGCCTCACTTTCTCCTTTTCTGTTGCTTTACAAATGTTTTCCTTGTCAAGGTTTGCATTAATGTTCAGCATGGAGTAGAAGAAATCTGTGGAATTTGAAGATTCTCTTTCAAACACCCTTTGGGATTGGGATTAAGGAAGACAGTAAATCCTTGCGGTTGACAGGAATGCATCTCTGGTTAAATTTGCAGTGTGATGTCCTGAGCATCCTAGCTGAGGCACTGCTCCCTTCTTAGGGGGAGGTTTTTGTGTGACCAGCTAAAAGCTGATCATGTGCCCAGGCAGTGATAAATGACACTTTGTCAACTTTCTGACTGTTGGTGACATGGTCCACACTAATGATAAAGACCTCACACACTAGTGATGTCCAGTTCAAAAGGAACATTCGGAAGAGCAAATTGGGAAATGCTCAGCAGACCATAGATGTCAAATTTTCCTAACAAACAGTCTAAGGCTATCCAGGAGAATTGGAATAGTGGGAGTTTAAACAGTTTGTTCTTTTTGTCAGGTTTGAAACCCTTGCAAATTCAGGAGAAGAATTTCGGGGATATGAACAGAGGAGCCAGTATTATAGAGCCATGCAGCACAGAACCAGGTCCTTTGGCCCAGTTTGTCCATACTGACCCAAGATACCTTCCTGAGCTGGTCCCGTTTACCTGCATTTGATCCATATCCCACTAAAGTTTTCCAGTCCATCAACCTGTCCAAATGTCTTTTAAATGTTGTAATTGTACCCGCCTCTGTCACCTCCTCTGGTAGCTCGTTCTATTATACTCGCCACCCTCTGTATGAAAAAGATGTGCTCAGGTCCCCTTTAAATCTTTCCCCTCTCACCTCTAGTTTTAGACTCCCCTACCCTGGGTAAAGACTGTGACCGTCCATCTTGTTAGTTCTTCCCACGCTTGAGTGGGAATCAGTAGAGGTACTTAAGTTTGAAGGAGTGAAAAAGCAACTATTTTTAGTGAGGGTCAGTAACCAGAGATGTTTGGCAAACGAAGCAGATGTGAAAAGAGTTTTAAAAAAAAATGTATGCAACAACTTATGATCTGGAATGTGTGGCAAGGAAGGGACGTGGAAGCAGGTTCAAAAGGAACATTTAAATGAGCAGATCTTTAACCTGTTCTGATATGGGATGTGGATGCCTGTTCTCTGTGTCCCCAATTGACCTCTGAATATAATGGCTCACTGGGCTATGTTGGAGGGCAGTTAAATTACTCACATTTGTGAGTCCGAAAGAAAGGGAGGGTGGGCAACTGGCAGGAGGAGGACAGGACTCTTTCAGCTGGCAGTGGGCTTTGGGCTGAAAGGCCTTTCGTCCTTCTAATTCTACAATTGCATTGGAGGAACACAAGATGATAGTGGGAATGTATTCTGAGTTACCCCAGACAGTTCAGATTATTCTCTAAGTCAGCCTTGTGTTCTAACTTTCAGGTGTGCGAGGATGAGTGTCGAGTTAATGATGGCTTGTGGCCCCGCCTCTTCATACCACTGATTGTAGGTTCTTGCTGTCATTTTTCTTGGGGGTTTTAACCAGTTTTGGGTTGTTGGGAAAGGGGCAGTGTGATAATGATTGTGGCCTTGGAATAATGGCACTTTATTGGAAAAACAAAGGAGTCATCCTGGGCTGGCTTTCTCCAAGTTGAAACTGCTTCCACTAGTTGCTTTTTTATCAGAAAAGTTAATTTTTTGAGCACTGAATTCACGCTGTGTTCTTTACACTGGTTAATTGAGATTCTTGTACAACGCTGAAGATGCCTTTGATTTTATCAACAGAGTTGTTTGAGACAGTGTAGAAGTAGCTTTACTCTACATTGAGCCTAAACTTGATTGGGAATGTTTAGGATAGCTTACTAACTGTGGGATGTACATCACTGGGAGATATAACTTGAATATTATTGCTTTGTTCTACATGCAGAATACTGAATAACTGGATGTTACAGGTTAAACAGATGAGTAAAGTTTGTATGATATGAACTATGAGTGATTTAGAAGTGCTAATCTGAACTTTACAAGAAACCAGCAGTTTGAATTCATTTCAAATACTGCAGTTTTTTAAAAATGCAAAATATATGAGGTTTTAAATTGATGTTAAGTTTCTCAGACCAGGTTTTAGGCCAGAGGCAACACAGATTGATATGTTTGTTTGATCAGCTATATTGCAGGGCTATAGTAGCCTTGTTAGATTATTGGATTAGTGCCTAGATATGTGGATTATTGATCTGGAGATGTCAATTTGATTTCCAACATGGCACCTGAGGGATTTCAATTCAATTAATAAATTTGGGATAAAAATCTGGTTTCAGTTAAGGTGACCTTGAAATTACTAGATTGTCATTAAATCTGATCCTTTTTACTAATGTCCTTCAAGGAGGGAAGTCTGCGATCTTTACTCGGTCTGATCTAGGCTCTAGACTTATAGCATTGTTGTCTGTCCTCTGAAATGACTAACCAAGTGACTTGATTCAAGGAGCAGAGATGGACAGAAATGCTAGTCTAGCCAGTAGCATCCTCTGGAATGAATAACCAAATAAATTCCGAAGTCTGTTCTGAATCATTTCGAGGCAACTTTTGTGTTTGAATCATTTCTTGATTTGAAGCAACAGTAAAGATTTGGCTCTAATAATTTGGTATTAAATGTGAACGATGACACCATTTGAATGAAGTGATTGACAAGTTATCAAATTGTCTATTGTGAGCCACAAACCAAGAGCCTCATCTACCTGCAAAAGAAACGGTGGGTACATTTACTATTATGACAGTACCAAGAGCAAAATTAGTATACGTTAGGAAGTTCTCCCTGTTGTCCCAGAGCCAACGTTTAACCTTTTACCTACATCATTAAAACAGATTATCTGGTTGCTATATGTATGGGAGCTTGCTGTGTGCTACTGTGGTTTCATTGTCTGGATGATGATTTAGGATGCCCTGAGGTAATGAAGGGTGCTATAGAGATGAAAGTCTTGTTTGGGTGTGTGGCGCAGATCTGATTTTCCTTGCTGGTTTTGTACTAGCCTCTGACTATCAGTAAAGGCATCAGGAGGTTGGAATGCAAATACTCAGGTTTTCTATTAAGCAGTAACACTTAAGCTTTTATTACATCGCAATAAAATGTAATGAAAATCCTGTCACTATAATCTGATAAAAAAGCCAAAATTTACAAATTTTTTTCAATTGAATTTTAGAGCTAATAGTTTTACAAAAAGTTAAACCACAGTTAACGAGAAAAGGGAGGAAACGTCAGTTCAGAATCAAAAATGGTTACAGTGTGGAAGGAGGCCCTTTGGCCTATCAATCTCCATCTCCATGTGCGAGCAATCTAGCTAGTCCCATGAACGTTCCTTCTCCCCAATGCTGTGAAAATTCTTTCCTTTTAGATTTTATCCAGCTTCCTTTTTGAATGCAACAGTTGAATCTGCCTCCATTATTACCCCTGGCAGCACATTCTAGATCCTCGCCATTTGCTGTGCTTTTTTTAAAACAAAACTTGCATTCCATTTGGTTCCTTTGCCAGTCATCTTCATTGTACTTGTTCTTCACCCTCCAGCCAGCAGAAATAATTTCTTTCTAGCTTCTCCAGGCTGCCTACTAACTAAAGTCTCTAATTGTTGCATCCTTTCTAAAGCCTTTGCATCTCACCAGAAGTGCAGCACCCAGAACTGGACACATTTGTGGCCACACCAGTGTTTTACAAATTTATCGTTGTTGCACTCAGGTCAAGGATCCTGGTGCTTTTTTAACAACTTTCTTAACCTGTCTTTCCACAGCCAATGAACAATGCACATGCCTTCGGATCGCTGCTGTACTCCTTTTAGGGTTGTGCCCTCGAATTTGTATTGCCTCTTCCCATTCTTTCTGCCAAAATGTAACACTTCAGATTTCTCAGCATTGAATTCCACCTGCCATCTATCAGCTCCTTCCACCAGCCTGCTGGTACCTCCTTGAGGTCTGCTACAGTCTTTCTTGCTGTTCATTATGCTTTTGAATTTTGTCATCTGCAGATTTGGAAACTATCTTGTACGACCAAATCTAAGCCATTAATACATATTACGAAGAGCATCGCTCCTGATACCAATTCCTGAAGAACTCTGCTGTACACTTCTTTGCTAGCTCGAATAAACAGCCTTTTACTGCTGTGCTCTGTTTTCTGTCACTCAGCCAATTTTCCAGCCACACTGCTTCATTCCATGACCTTCACTTTTGATGGTGATCTTATCACATGGCACTTTATCATGTGCCTTTTGGATCCTATGCATACGAGATCAACTGCATATACCTCATCGACCCTCTTCGTATTTCATCAAGAAAATTGTGTCAGGTTAGTCGGAAATAATTTGCCTTCAACAAATCCATGTTGGCTTTAATAGATTCCCACTTCTCAATTTTTTTCCTGATTATAGAACATAGAATAGGCCCTTTGGCCCACCATGTCTGTGCCAATTATGATGCCAAATTAAACTAATGCCATCTACCTGCACATGGTCCATATCCCACCATTCTTTGCCTGTCCATGTGCCTGTATAAATGACTTGTTGAATGTTGATATTGTACCTGCTTCAACCACCACCTTCTCTGGCAGTACTTTCTAGGCACCTCTTTTTTTTTTAAAAAGGTTTTGCTTCGTAAATCTCCTTTGAACTGTCTCCCTCTAAGCTTATAGCTACGTCCTCTAGTATTTGACACTTCCACCCTGGGGGAAAAAGACTCTACCCATCTATGCCTCGACTTTATATACTTCTAAAGGTTCGCCCCTCAGCCTCTAATGCTCCAGAGAAAACAAATGAAGTTTTTCCAATCTCTCCTTATTGCTAATACGCTCTAATCCTGCACCCTCCCAAGCCCCCACATCCTTCCTGTAATACGGTGACCAGAACTGCACACAATACTCCAAGTGTGGCCTAGATAAAGTTTTATACAGCTGCAATGTGACTTCCTTACTTTTATACTCAACATTCCAACAGATGAAGGCGAGCATGCCATATGCCTTCTTTACCCACCTATTCCCTTGTGTTGCCACTTTCAGGGAGATATGGATTTGCACCCCAAGATCCTTCTACATCATTGCCCCTGAAGGTCTTGCTATTTACTGATACTTCCCTCTGGTATTTGACCTCCCAAAGTGCGACTCCTCACACTTATCTGGATTAAACTCCATCTACCATTTCTCCGCTCATATTTCTAACTGATTGTTCCTAGAACTTCCTCAACACCAAGGTTAAACTAATCTCTTGTTACTGGGTTTATCCCTGTACTTTGAATGAAGGTGTAATAAATCATTTTTCCACAACTTCAGCACCACTCCTGAGTTTGTAGATGTTTGGAAGGTTATGGCTGGGGCCTCTCTAGTTTCCTCCTTCCCTTAGCTGCCAGGGTGCCTCCCATTTGGCCTCTTATTTCCCTCTGCGCCTTCTGTTACCAGCATGACTCTCCCGTGCTTTCACAGTGGATGCACCGGTTATCATCATCCAGAATTCTGTAGATTCCAGAATCTTTCCCACAAGTTGGAAGGTAATAAATGTGACCACTGTTTAGGAAAGGGGGGAGAAAGGAAACGGGGAACTGTAGACCAGTGACACTGACTTTAGTGGTTAGGAAAACATTGGAATGTATTACCAAGGAAGTGGTAATAAGGGATTTAAAAATAATAATAAAATAATAAGAAGCATCAACTTGGATTTTTTTTTGAAAGTTGTTGGAATCTTTTGAGGTTACAGCTAGCAGGATAATGAAATGAGAGGAGGCAGTTGATGGACTTTAAGGCAATTGATAAGGTTCCATGTGAGCTTATCAAACAAAATTAGAGCAAGTGGTATTGGGAGTTGTATACTGGCATGGATTGCAGATTGAGGATTTGTTAACAGATGGAAAACACAACATCAGCAAATGGGTGATTTGGGTTTGGAGGCTGGCTGTGTGGAGGATAAGGAAGGCTTTGGTGATACAAGTCAAGGGAATAAGGACAAACTATGGGGGAAAATGAAAGGTCATCTACTTTGGTAAAACAAAAAGGTGGAGTATTTTTTTGTATAAAGGTGAGAGATTGAAAGATGTTGGTGTGCAGAGGGACCTGTGTGTCCATGTACACAAATTAGTAGATGTTAATGGGTATAGAGAGGAATTGGGAAGGTATTCTGGCCTTTATTGCAAGAGGATTTGACTACAAGAAGTGAGGGGTGTCGTTCCAATATTGGGACCTCACCTGGAATATTTTTTACAAGTCTGGTCTCCCTCCTGAGGGAAAGATATAATTGTAGTAGTGGGGGCATGATGCTGGCTGACCATAGTGAGTTCTTGCGTGGCAGGTTTGTCATACGAGAACAAATTAAGCTGACCAAGTCTGTCCACTCTTGAGTTTAGAAGAATGAGGTGTGATAAGAGGTATTTTCCCTTAACATGCTTGTAATACAAATATATTGAGGGGATGGGGAAGAGTAACTAGGGAGAGAATGGGGCTCCTCAAAACCAAAGTCGACATCTATGTTAGGATAGGGGATGAGGTCTACACGAACATGTCTAAGATAGTAGGTAGCGAAGATAGTAAGAAGGATGGACAGGTAGAAAGTCAGGATAATCTGCTGATCAATAGAGGTACAATAAAATCAATAGCAGATACCAGTCTAAACATACTATATTTAAATGCACGTAGCATCAGGAATAAGGTAGATGACCTAGTGGCACAACTACAGGTTAATAAATATGACATCGTTGCAATCACTGAGTCGTGGCTTCATGATGGATGTGATTGGGAACTGAATGTCAAGGGGTATACAGTATATAGGAAGGATAGGAGGGTAGGCAGAGGGGGAGGTGTGGCCATGATGGTTAGTAGCGATATAAAATCAATAGAAAGGAAGTACATTGGGTCAGAGGAGGTGGAATCCTTATGGGTGGAGCTGAGAAATAGCAAGGGTAAAAGAACAATAATAGCAGTCATTTATAGGCCCCCAAACAGCAGTCAGGAAGTGGACCATAAGTTGCAGATTGAGATAGAAAAAGCATGTCAGAGTGACAATGTGAAGATAATTATGGGGGATTTTAACATGAAGGTGGACTGGGAAATGCAGCAAGGTGGTAGTACTCAGGAGAGTGAGTTTGTGGAATGTCTAAGGGATGTTTTTCTGGAGCAACTTATTGAGGAGCCCACCAGGGGATCGGCTGTTTTGGATTGGGTACTGTGTAGTGAGCCCGAGGTGATTAGGGAACTAAAGGTAAAGGAACCACTGGGAACAAGTGATCACAATATGCTTGAGTTTAGTTTCAAGTTTGAGAAGGAGAAGCTGATAACTGGTGTATCGATATTTCAGTGGAATAAGGGAAATTACAAAGGTATGAGAGATGAGTTGGCCCAAATTGATTGGAGGAGTAAGTTAGCTGAAGGGATGGCAGAGGAAAAATGGAAGAAATTTCTACAGGAAATAAGGACAATGCAGGACAGATATATTCCAAGAAAAAAGAAGGTTTTGAATGGAAAAAAGGCACAGATGTGGATAACGAGGGAGGTGAAGGATAAAATAAAAGCAAAAGGGGCGCCGGGCGTACAAAGTAGCAAAAATTAGTGGGAAAACAGAAGATTGGAACGATTTTAAAAATCTGCAGAGAGAAACTAAGAAGGTCATTAGGAAAGCAAAGATGAGTTACGAAAGGAAGCTGGCGGACAACATTCGGAAGGATTCTAAGAGTTTTTTTAAATACATAAGGAATAAAAGAGAGACACGGGTTGACATAGGACCAATTGATAACGGTGCAGGAGGTATTATAATGGATGATAGTGAGATGGCAAGGGAATTGAATGAATATTTTGCATCGGTCTTCACCGTGGAGGACATAAGCAATGTGCCCATTAGTCAGGAGTCTCACGAATTGGAGCTGAGTTCAATTGAGATTAATAGGGAGAAGGTGCTTGGAAAACTAAAGGGGCTTAAGGCTGATAAGTCTCCCGGACCGGATGAGGTGCATCCCCGGGTTCTGAAGGAGGTGGCTGTGGAGATAGCGGAGGCGTTGGCGATTATTTTTCAGGAATCGATAGATTCTGGCATGGTTCCGGAGGACTGGAGGGTAGCGAATGTAGTTCCGTTGTATAAGAAAGGTGGGAGGCAGCACAAAGGCAATTACAGACCTATTAGTCTGACGTCAGTGGTGGGAAAATTATTGGAGTCTATCCTCAAGGAGGAGGTTACCGAATACCTAGAGGCGCAAGGCAAGATAGGACCTAGTCAACATGGTTTTGTGAAGGGGAGGTCCTGTCTGACCAACCTATTGGAGTTTTTTGAAGAAATCACAGGTAGGGTGGATAAGGGAGAGGCGGTAGATGTTGTGTATTTAGACTTTCAAAAGGCCTTCGATAAGGTGCCTCACAAGAGACTGATTAATAAGATGAGAGGTCATGGAATTATGGGCAGGGTAGCAAAATGGGTGGAGAATTGGCTGGTTGGCAGGAAGCAAAGGGTGGAAATAAAAGGATCTCGTTCTGGTTGGTTACCGGTTACTAGTGGTGTGCCGCAAGGGTCGGTGTTGGGGCCTCTCCTTTTTACCTTGTACATCAATGATTTGGATGATGGAATAAATGGTTGTGTGGCTAAGTTTGCGGATGACACCAAGATAAGTGGAGGAGTAGGGAGCATAGAGGAAATAGAAAGAATGCAGAGGGACCTAGACAGTTTAGGAGAATGGGCAAGGAAATGGCAGATGAGATTCAATGTTGAGAAATGTGCAGTTGTACACTTTGGAAGTAGAAATAAGCGGGTAGATTATTATCTAGAAGGAGAGAAGATTGATAGTGCGGTAGTACAAAGGGACTTGGGGGTACTCGTACAAGATATCTTAAAAGTTAACCACCAGGTTGGATCGGTGGTTAAGAAAGCGAATGCTATGTTGGCATTCATCTCGAGAGGTATAGTGTATAAAAGTAAGGACGTGTTGATGAGGCTCTACGCGGCGCTAGTGAGGCCTCATTTGGAATACTGTGCGCAGTTTTGGGCCCCGCATCTTAGGAAGGATGTGCTGACGTTGGAGAGGGTTCAGAGGAGATTTACGAGAATGATTCCAGGAATGAAAGGGCTTAAGTATGATGAGCGTTTGTCGGCTCTTGGACTGTACTCGCTGGAGTACAGAAGGATGAGAGGGGACCTCGTAGCGACATTTAAAATGTTGACAGGTAAGGATAGAGTAGATGTGGCTAGGCTGTTTCCCTTGGTGGGCGTGTCCAGGACCAGAGGGCACAATCTTAGAATTAGAGGGTACAGTTTCAAGACAGAGATGAGGAGAAGTTTCTTTACCCAGAGGGTGGTGAAATTGTGGAACTCCTTGCCACGCACAGCAGTGGAGGCCAGATCAGTGGGGGTATTCAAGGAGGAGATAGACAGATATCTAAATAGTCAGGGTATCAAGGGATATGGGGATAAGGCTGGCAAATGGGATTAGAATAGTTTTTTTTTCTCTCTTTTTTCCCACCCCATTTCTTTTTCCCTTTTCCTTGGAGCAGACTCGATGGGCCGAATGGCCTGCTTCTGCTCCCTTATCTTGTGATCTTGTGATCTCTGTGTGGAACCACGGGATGGGCAAGGTCCTCAATGAGGTTTTTTCTCTCTATTTTTACCATGGAGAAAGACATAAAGACTTTGGATCTTGAGACGGTTAATGGTAACTATAGACCAGTAAGCCTAACATCTGTGGTAGGTAAGTTACTAGAGGGGGTACTGAGGGATAAGACAGGTTGATGAGGGGTAGTCAGCACTGCTTTGTGCATGGGAGATCCTGTCTCACGAATTTGAGTTTTTTGGAATAACCAAGAAGATCAATGAGAGCAGGGTGGTAGATATGGCCTTTGATAAAGTTCCGCATGTTAGGTTGCTATGGAAAGTTAGGTCGCGTGGGATCCGGGGAGAGCTGGCTAATTGGCTTGATGGTAGGAAGCACAGGGTGATGGTGGAAGGTTGTTTTTCTGACTGGAGGCCCATGACTCGTGTTGTTCCCCAGGGATCAGTGCTGGGCCCATTGCTATTTGTCATTTTTATCCATGATTTGGATGAGGATGTACAAGGCACGGTTAGTAAGTTTGCAGATTCCTTTGGTGGTGAAGATAGTTATCAGGATTTACAGAAGGATCTTGATCAGCTAGGTAAATGGGCCAAGGAATGGCAAATGGAGTTCAATTTTGATAAGTGTGAGGTGTTGCATTTGGGAAGACAAATGAGGGTAGGACTTTCTCAGTGAATGGTATAGTGGCCTTGGGGGGTTGGGGGGTGTTGTAGAACAGAGGGGCCTAGGAGTACAAGTAGATGGTTCCTGAAAGTGGCATTGCAGATAGACAGGGTGGAGAATAAGGCTTTTGGCACACTGGCCTTCATCAGTCAGGGCATTGAGTATAGAAGTTGGGATGTTATATTGCAGTTGTACATGTTGTTGGTGAGGCCATATTTGGATTATTGTATTCAATTTTAGTCACCCTGCTATAGGAAAAATGCTATTAAGATGGAAAGAGTACAGTGGAGATTTATGAGGATGTTGCTGGGACTCGAGGGACTGAGTTATGGAGAGAGGTTGAGCAGCTTGGGATTTTTTTCATTGGAGCATAGGAGAATGAGGGGTTGATCTTATAGAGGTGTGTAAAATCATGAGGGGCATAGATAGGGTGAATGTGTTTTTTTTCTCCGGGTTGGGGAAATCAAGAACTAGAGGGCATAGGTTTAAGGTGAAAGGGAGAGATTCAATAGAAATCTGAGGGGCAACCTTTTCACCTAGAGAGTGGTCAGTAGATGGAATGAGCTGCCAGAGGATGTGGTTGAGGCAGGTACATTAAAAACATTTAAAGGACACTTGGAAAGGTCCATGGATAGGAAAGGTTTAGAGGGATGTGGGCCAAAGATGGGCAAATGGGATTGGCTTAGATTGGAGTCTTGGTTGGCATGGACCACTTGGGTCAAAGAGCCTGTTTCTATGCTGTATGACTAACTCATTGATATGTACAAAAATCTTAAAGGGTAACGTCTCAAAGTATGGGGTCAGCCATTGGTTTGAATATGAGCCATTTCTTTACCTCTGGAGTCATGAATCTTTGGAATCCTCTTGCCAAGAGGACCATAAAGGCCCAGTTGCTTAAGACATAGACTTATAGATTTTTAGGTAATAGGGGAGTGTTCTACATCCTTTTCCAGACCCATTTTAAACCTTTTGATATTATGATTGCTGTTTGCTGGGTGTCCCTCTGCTGATGCTTGCTCCACTGGCTCATCTTCCAGAACTATGTCCATCAATACTGCCTTCCTTTTCTATCAGAAACATACTGGCGAAGAAAGTTCTGCCGAGCACACTTCAGAAACCCCCCCCCCCCTTTGCTACTGTAGTGTAGTGGTTAGCGTAACGCTTTACAGTGCCAGCGACCTGGGTTCAAATCCGGCCACTGTCTGTAAGGAGTTTGTACGTTCTCCCCATGTCTGTGTGGGTTTCCTCCAGATGCTCCGGTTTCCTCCCACATTCCAAAGACGTACAGGTTAGGAAGTTGTGGGCATGCAGCGTTGGCGCCGGAAGTGTGGCGACACTTGCGGGCTGCCCCCAGAACACACTACGCAAAAAGATGTATTTCACTGTGTGTTTCGATGTACATGTGACTAATAAAGATATCTTATTTTTGTCAGTCCAGTCTGTTTGGATTGTTAAGTAATATATATATATGTGTGTGTGTGTGTGTGTGTGTATATATAAAAAACTACATGCTGGAAACCTGAAATTAAAAACAGAAAGTGCTGGAGATACTCAACATGTGAGGCAGCATGTGTGGTGAGAGAGTTCTGATAAAAGGTCATTGACCTGAAACATTAAATGTGTTTTTTCTCTCTCCACAGATGCTGCTTGACCTGCTGAGTATCTCCAACATTTTCTATTTTTATTTTGTATTTGGATTGCTGGCAGGCTACAGATTAGTTGAAAAAGAAAGTGCCTCTTCACTTCCAACAGCTCCAGGGTGGGTCAAGGGGCTCAGTTGGTAAGGAGACTACCTTCTGTTCTACTAGGCTTCATGAACACAACCTTGACTTGCTATCTGGTTGAGCTTGACATAGGCAACTTTCCCAACATTAGCCTTGGGGTAATTGATGTGCCCTCTACATGGAGGGATGTGAGGTGGCTCCTGCTCAGCACAAGAACAGGCATCAACTTTTTGGTCCAGTAGGTCTTTGTCTGGTGTTCTGTGATCTATGCAGTCTGGCACTTCCCAGAGTCTCTGTGCCTAGCTTTGGACATGGATTTTTGGATGATGTACCAGAAGATTTGGGGAATTCAGAAACATTGGCAGTATTTAAAAAAAAG
The DNA here is from genome assembly GCF_009764475.1 of Pristis pectinata. Taxonomy (NCBI): domain Eukaryota; kingdom Metazoa; phylum Chordata; class Chondrichthyes; order Rhinopristiformes; family Pristidae; genus Pristis; species Pristis pectinata. The sequence continues at coordinate 45,094,775 of NC_067420.1, forward strand.
TTATTTTTGGTTGATGGAAAGACATAAGGAGAATCATAGCGATAGACTTAGAAATTCTGCTTGTGTGGAAGATGAATGTGGATTTGTTGACTGTGTTACCTGTTCAATTGTTGTAATCGCTACCCATTTGCAGGGAGACAATGTCATTCTATAAAGAGGTGGGGGAGGAGCTGTGGGAAAGATTTGGGGGTGGAGGGGGGCTATGGTGAAAAACATTGTGGCAGGGGAAGATGAAATGTAATCTCATTTGTCTCCCTGTCCCTTTGCCTCTTTGTCATTCCCTCCACTTCATCCTTGAACTCTCCTTCACCCCCACATCTTCCTGGTTTCCTTCTCTGCAAACTCCCCATGACCAGTCTTGTAGGCTCTTCCCCAAACTTTGCCCCTACACCGTCTATCCTCGCATCCTCCCTTTCCTCTTTCATATGCACTTTTTCCCTGTTGCCCTCTCTCCCAGCTAATGCCACGGGACCTTTGCGATCATTGGTGAGGACAGATGGGCCTCAGTTTAACATCTTATTTATATAATACGGAAGCTGTGCAGCACTGAAATGTCTAAATGTGCTTGTTAATGGGCAGCCGAGTGACTCGGTTTCAGGGCATACTGAAGAAGTTCAGCTGTGTGTCTGCATCCTGAAACCACTCTACTTATCCACTATAAACAGCTGTGTGTTAGATTCCTAGAAATAATCTGCAAAATGATCATAAACAATGGGCCATGGCCCTCCAGCTGATGCAGCTATCTTGTTCGCCTGTGCTGTTTGTTTCTCCCAATTTGCAAAACTCCTATTTGCTTGCTCTTAGTGTGCATCAGTAAGTCCTGATTACTTTTCACTCTTTGAGTGTGAACAGTAATGCCTTGCATAGAAATAAAAACAAAATGCTGAAAACACTCAGCAGGACAGGCAGTGTCTGTAGAAGGGGAAACAGTTAATGTTTCAGGTCCAGGATCCTTCAGAACTGGGAACAAGAGAATCAAGTTAGTTTTCAGTAGCAGAGAGGGTGAAGGAGGGATGGGAAGTACAAAGAGAATATCTCTAGTGGGGGTTAGACACAATGGGTTAATGGGGGTGGTTACCAGCACTTTAAGCTGCTTTGTCTGTGTAATAAAGAAATAGAATAAGAAACACTGACCCAAAATGATGACAGGAGAAATGGCCAGTTCTGAAAGAGACAGAAAGAGTGAATTACCTAAAGTTGGAAGATTTGATATTGAGTCCAGAGGGTAGTGGAAGGTGAGGTGTTGTTCCTCAAGCTCGTTGGGCCTTGTAACAGTGCAGGAAGCCACAGACAGAGGTGAGAGTGGGATGGTAAAGTGGCAGCAACGGGAAGCTCAGGATCACTCCTGTGGACTGAACACGGGTGCCCTGCAAAGTGATCAAAGGAAGTATAATCAAGGTAGCTGTTGGAGACTGTGGTTTCTTCACTGTAAAGGAGACCACATTGTGAACACTGAATGCAGCATACTAGATTGGAACAAATGCAAGTGAATCACTGGAAGGACTGTTTAGGTCCCTGGATAGTGGGAATGGAAGAGGTGAAAGGACAGGTGTTACAGTTTTTGCAGTTGCAAGAGAAAATGCCATAAGAGAGGAGTGGTTAGTGAGGACAGAAGAGCGGAGCACCTTAAACCACCACTGTGCCCAATGGCTCACGGGACCTGTGAGGAGATGTCTAGGATACAAAGTCACAAAGGAATGATCTCTATGGAATGCTGGGAGGGGAGGGGGACATGTGTCTGGTGGCAGAAATCACAAAAGCTGAACTGTGGAGGGAAGACAAGGATCAGGGAACTCTGTTCTTGCTCTGTCCAGAGGAGAGGGTTAGAGAGCTGAGTGTGGGAATGGATGAGAGGCAGACAAGGGCTCTTGTGCACAATGGTAGAGGGGAATCCATGGTTTACCCAGAAGTAAGACATTTCAATGGCACCTCTACTGAATGTCTCATCACTGGAGCAAATTGACAGAGAACAAGGGACTGAATGAATGGAATTGAGTCATAGAACATAGAGGTATAGTAATGGGTACTCATATGGGCCTAAGCTATGCCTGTCTTTTTGTTGAATACATGCAACAGTCTTTGTTTCAGTCTTACTCTGTCCCAGTCCCTCAACTCTATTTCGAGTATATCGATGACTGCATAGGTGATGGTTTCTGCACCCATGCAGGACTCAAAAATTTCTTCATTCTTGCTGCCAACTTCCATCCTGCCCTTATCTTTACATGGCCCATCTCTGACTCTTGCCTTCCTCTTCTGGATCTCTCTGTCAGCATCTCAGGGGAAAGGCTAGCTACCAATATCCATTACAAGCCCAGTCTCCCACAGCTAGTTTGATTGTGCTACCTTTCACCCTGCCTTGTGTAATGACCTGTAAGTGGACAGTAAGCACCTTCTCCCCAGGGTGGCCATGGCCATGAACAGAGGACATCAGTTTAAGGTCAGAGGAGGAAACTTAAGGGGAGATGTCAGAGCTAGATTTTTTTCTAAATACACAGTGGTGGGTGCCTGGAACGCATACCAGGGGTGGTGGTGGAGGCTGATACAATAGGGACATTTAAGAGACTCTTAGATAGGCACATGGATGTAAGAAAAATGGAGCATTATGGGCTGTGTAGGAGGGCAGGATTACATTGATTGTGGAGTAGGTTTGTATCGGTCAGCACAACATCATGGGCCGAAGGGCCTGTACTCCGATGTACTCTGGTATTAGTCATTGCCGCCCAGTAAGACTGTAACAAAGACCGTTGCATGTATCCAACAAAAAGACAGGCATGACTTAGACCCATCTGAGTGTCCGTTACTATACCTTTGGATAAGTGGAGTTGAAAGATATTTTGGTGTTGGGACAAGTTCTGCCAGGTGAATGAATGTGTTGAAGGGGAATTGGTTGGGTTTTTGTTCAAGGAAGAAATGGAGGGCTCTCAGACTCTCCTGGTATGGGATGGAGTGTGGAGGGTGAAGATGAACCAGTTGCGACCAGGAGATTGGAAGCTAAAGGGAAGCTGTGGAGAGGGTGCAGAGGAGGTTCACCAAAATACTACCTGGATTAGAGGATATCAGCTATAAGAAGAGGTTGGACAAACTTGGATTGTTTTCTGAGTGTCTGAGGCTGAGGAGAGCCTTGATAGAGGCATATAAAATTATGAGAGGCATATAAAATTATGAGAGGCATAGATAGGGTAGATAGTCAGTCTTTATTCCAGGTAGAAATGTCAAATACTAGAGGGTAAAGCTTTAAGGTGAGAGGGGGAAAGTTTTGCTTTCCACAGTGTGTTAAGTTCCTGGAACACACTGCTGGGAAAAGGGGTGGTGGAAGCAGACACGATAGTGGCATTGAGGCAGGCAGATGAATATTCTGGGAATGGAGGAATATGGACCACGTGCAGGCAGAGAGGTTTAGTTTAATTTTGCATCATGGTGTTACAGACATTGTGGGCTGAAGGGCCTGTTCCTGTGCTGTACTGTTCTAAACATGGATTGTTATGCTGGAGAGGTGGTAGAAGCAGATACAATAGAAATGTTTAAGAGGCATTTAGACAGACATAAACAGGCAGGGGGTGGAGGGATATGGACCATGTGCAGGCAGATGAGATTAGTTTAGACTGGCATCATGGTCAGTGTGTGGGCCAGAGTGCTGTTCCTGTGCTTTCTGTTCCATCCAAAGTGTAATCTATGGGGGGAGGGACTGGGTGGGGGGGGGGGGGGGTGTGGGGGAAGGATGGAGTTAAGGTTGGCAGAAGGAATGGGTCTGCCTGAACAGTCCTGCTTGTTAATCTTGGGCAGAAGATAAGTGTTTTGTTTCCTGACTTGGTCTCTCTTCAGATCTTGCCCATGTTGTGCTTGCTTTTCTGCTTCACTGGCCTGACCAAGAATTTGACCAATTTATTTGCTGCAAATCTTTGCTTGTCACTTTTACAACCATGGTCTGAGTGTGGTGAAACTTATTTGTATTATCCTGTTGTGCCTTTGTTGCCACCTGATCCTTTCCAAACCTTGGTCCGCATTAATTGGAATTGGTCCCACCAGCTCATTTCCCAAGTTTCACCTTTTTCTGTTGTCATTTTGTCTAATGATATCCTGTTAAATGGAACAACTGTTTATTTAGCAGTTCAATGCAACTGAGTGGCTTGCTGGTCTATTTTGGAGGGCAGTTAAGAGTCAACCTCATTGAGGGTATGGACTCTCATATAGGCAACGATGGATTTCCTCAAACATTAATGAGTTAGTTGGTTCTTTTTTAGTGATCTATTAGTTTTCTGGTCATTACGGAGACTGGCTTTTCTTTAAATTTCAGATTGATTAATTAGATTTAACCTGCTCAGATACCATGGAATTTGAATTTTCCCCTCTGGATTATTGGTCTAAAATCTGGATTATTACTCCATTGATTTAATCACTGCACCACCACCAAACCATGTATACTCCTCCCATCTAATCTGGTTTTCACTACCTACAAATTTAGCTTGTGTTTTTTATCTATTTGCAACTCATTAATGGACACTGTGGTGTCCCTGGCACTAGTCCTTGCAAATTATGTCCTCTATCCTATTGCAATTGTGTTCAACCACCCTTTGCTTCATCTGATTGTTCCTTATTATACTGCCTTATTACACCAGCCAACCTTGCAGCCCAATTCTGAATGCTTGAGTTTTGTTTTATCACCAAAGTCATTATCGCTTCCATTAACTCCCAGTAGTGGTGTCAAATATAACCATCCTCTCCTAATCTTCCATCGAGCATAGAATATTAAAGTGATCCAATTTAGGTATTCGAGATGTTCAAAAGAATTGGTGCATAGAATAGAACAGTACAGCACAGGAACAGGCCCTTCGGCCCACGATGTTGTGCTGAACTAGTTAAGCCAATGTCACCTAATCCTTCTTGCCTGCATGTGGTCCATATCCTTCCATTATCTGCATATTCATGTGCCTATCGAAGAGCCTCTTAAACACCTCTATTATATCTGCCTCCACCACCATTCCAGGCACCCACCATTCTCTGTGTGGGGGGAGAAAACACCCTTCCCTGCACATGTCCTTTGAACTTCCCCCCTCCTTTAATGCATGCCCTCTAGTATTAGACATCTTGACCCTGGGCTGAAAAAGATACTGGCTGTCTACTCTATCCATGCCTCTCATAATTTTATAAACTTCTATCAGATCTCCCCTCAGCCTCCAACGCTCCAGAGGAAACAACTCCAGTCTGTCCAACCTCTCCTTGTAGCTCAAATCCTCTAATCCAGGCAGCATCCTGGCAAGCCTTTTGCACCCTCTCCATAGCTTCCATATCTTTCCATGGGGTGACCAGAATTGAATACAATACTCCAGATATGGCCTTTTCGTAGTTCAGCAGAACTATTTTTCCTCGAACAGAGGCTGTAGCAAGATTAGAGCTAAATTGTTGGAAATGATGTCAGTTATTACCACTTCATGCATATACCTCAACCAGGCTCTTTCTCACCCCCTGCCCCCCCATAGCCTTCTCTATTTTAAATCAAACCAACCAGATTATCTCTTTACAGTGTAATCACATCTTTCTTGTAGTATGCTGACCAGAACTCTGCACTCTAGCTATGGCCAATCCAATTTTAATATAGTACATCATAATCGCCTTGCCCTTGCCTTCATTAGCTGGGGCAGAGAATAGAAGCATTGCAAATGTCTTCGCTGCCTTATCTACCTGTGTTGCTGTCTTCATGGATCGTTCAACATGTACGCCAACATGCCTCTGTTCTTTGAACTTCCCATAGTCCTATCATTCGTTGTGAATATCCTAGTTTTACTAATTCTCTCAAAAAGCATCAGCTCACGTTTTTCAGGATTTAATTCCATCTGCCATTTCTATGCCCTTATGAATTCATTACTGTTATTTTGTAGCTGAAGACAACTTCTCCCACTATTACCACCACCATTAATTTTCATGCCACCTGCAGATTTGTACATTAACAGCTAGGTATGTACAGGCACTGGACTTTGCAGTACATCACTGGTCACAGCCTTCCAATCACCAAATCAACCCTCAACCATCACCTTCTGTCCCTATCATCAACCCAGTTTCAGATCCAATTTGCCCTGGATCCCATGAGTTGTAAATACTTGGACCAGTCTCCCTTGTGGGAACTTGTCAAGGGCAATACTGAAGTCTATGTAGATGACATTGAATGCACTATTCTGTTCCCACCTTACTCCAGACCTCAAGCTCCATCTGGACTTCCTCGCTCTCCCACCCGACTTCAGGCTCCTGGAACTCTTGACTGGGTCCGAGCTCCCAACGCCCTGCTGGGTTTTTCTCCTCCTTCCCCTGCGGCTGTTCTCACCAGGGTCCCCCCTGACCTCCTATCTCATCCCTAGCCCCTACATCATACTTCCCCTTTTCTCATCCCCTATTTTCCCCAAGCATGTTCCCTCATCTTATTTCCTTCCCCTCTCCCATTACCTGCTGCTCCCACCCCACCAGGTCTTCACCATTCCCCCGACCTCTCCCTCTCTGCTCAGCAGTTAGTCCTCAGCAGTGTCCTTGCCTTTGTACCTCTGCGCCCACACCTCAACAAATTCCAGGCTCATCATGATGTTGAGCACTTCTTCTGTCACTTCTGCCTCCATGGCTATTTCTTTGGCAAGGAGTCCTCACCCCTCACTGATGATGACTCCTTCCTTATTCAGCACACCCCTTCATCTTGGACACTACTTTCAGGCCTTCTACCCTCTCTGGACCTTTTCATCTCTCCTCCCACTGAACTTGTCTCCTCATCTTGTCTCCCCTTGTCCAGTCCCTTCCCACCTATATCCAGGACACCTCGCACGCCTTCCACGATTTTGACAACTCGTGATTTTTTTTCCCTGGCCCTCATTGCTTCATCTTCACTATGGATGTTTAGCTTTTATACACTACTGTCTTCAATCAGGAAAATCCTAAAGCATTCTGTTTTCTGCAACAAAGATCCAACCAGTTCCTCTCCACCAACACACTTGTCTGCTTGGCTGAACTTGTTCTTGCCCTGAACAACTTCTCTTCAACTGCCTGTCATTCTTCAACTCTCCCTCTTCACCAGTCATCTCTGGCCTCTGTCTCACCGCTCCCCTTCTCGTTATACTGGCCATCTGCCCTCTCTCAGTCCTGATACAGGATTTCAATCCGAAATGTTGACAATTCCTTTCCTCCCCACAGATGTGCTCGACCTGCTGAGTTCCTGCAGTAGATTTTGTTGCCCATTGACACAGTTGCTCACCTTTTCTTAAAAAAAAGTCAGTTAAATTATTCACACAAGGTGTGTCCTTAAAGCCATGCTGACTACCCTTGATCAACCCTTGCCTCTCTCAGTGCAGACTAATCCTGCCCCTCAATGTTTTTCCTACCACAGTACCACTGTTAGACTCATTGGCCTGTAATTACCTGGCATATCCCATCATTTCATTTCATTAGCTGTTCTGTAATATTCAGCTACCATTTGGTTGATCTTCAAATATCTGTGGCTGTCTGGCAAATGCTTCCTGCTCTCGATCCCTACTTCCTGTTGTCATTATATGTATTGTTAAATATTGTAAATTGCTATGTCAATTTTTTTTACTCAATTCAGTTGTCATGATGTGCTTATATTGTGGATTAGTGGAGCGTACTGTTTTGGATATGAAATTTAAATCATTGACTGGCCATGCCCAATATCATGGGACTTTACAAGTAATTATATTTCAATTCATTATTACCTGACATGTATTGTATGGCTTTATCATTGCAGAAACTAAGCTGGCTCTCTGTAAACTGGACCATGAAAATACAGAAGAAAGAGAAACCGGTGAGTGACCAACCATATATGATATAAACCCTCATCACATGCCCTCTCCTAGGTTGTTGTATGTCTGGAGTACACGTGTTTCAGCTGAGGTGCTTCTGCATCCTGGTGATATTTTCTCTCCAATTTCACTTGTGGTATTTACTATGTGCTGGCTGCTCTCCAATGCCAATTTCCTTGTATGAGCAAAAATGTGAATTTCCCAAAGAGTTAGTGGTGCTTTGAAAGTACCCTGATTTGCTGCTTGCCTGGATTCCATGTATTGTACTGGGACAGGGGGGCTGCCTTCTGAATCCAGATCAGCCAATTGAATTTTTTAATCATTTTTTTTCCTTCTCTTTTAAAGCTAGAGCAATAGAGATCAGCTGTGGCACCCCATCTGGTTGAGATTTCCTCAAATAACCTTCTGTTGTACCCCTTGTTGGATATAAATTCAGTTGTAACCTTAAACGAAATAAATACTTGGAGGAGGAAAAAAATATTACGAGAACTTTGGGGAATGAGAGTAACTGCCATTTGAAGGAGCTGGCATAGACTTCTTGGTTGAATGGCCTTCTGTGCTGTACCAGTCAATGATTCAATAATTATGTGTATGTTTAATTGCAGTTGTTGTCACGACTTTTGGTTTCCCTTGGAAACAGCTTAGAGCAATCTCAGAGCACGGTATGATGGGAGTAACTGAGGATGACTGCACTGTGCAGGGTCTCTGATGTGCAGTTCATTCCTCGTCTGCCTGATGTGCTAGATTACCACACAGAATGTGTATTTCAAAAAAAAATTATTTAAAGGGAAAATGGATTAAAAAAAAATGTCTGTTGATAAGGTTGTTTACCTTTATAACAAAAATAAGAAACATGAAATGATTGCTTTCCAAATGGGTATAGAGTCAAAAGTAAAGAAGTAATACTAAATCATTTATAAATTGCTGGTTAGAATATTGCAATAGAATATTGTGTCCAGGGGACATTTATTGGAATGGTCTCATGGATAACAAACTTCGGTTAATGTGGAGGGACTAAAGAAGCTGGGATTGTTATCTTTGAAGCAGAAGAGCTTTAATTCGGATGTTCAGAATTGTGAATCATTTTCTTTATGTAAATAGAAACCTATGTCATTTGTAGGAGAGTTGATAACCAAAGGTCATCAAGGTCATCTGCAAGAGAATTTGGGAGTTATGTGGAGTTGACTGCCTGAGAGGTGGTGGAGAATGGTTCAAAAGTTGCATTGAAACAAGAATTGGATAAATACTGTAAGACAAAAGATCAGTAGTAAGAAAAGGGAGGGAGAATAATTGGATAGCTCAGTTGGCACAAAGACAATAGGCCAAAGGGTTTCCTGTGCTACGTGATTCTATGTATAGAAAAGCTTGCTTTTTCTAATGCTTTATCTGGGGTGCTTTGCACGGTTAATTATTCTGAAGTGTGAACTTGTCTATGTATCTTGTACAAAGCATAAAGTAAGTGACTGGTTAACTTTCTCATTAGTGCTATTGGATAAGGGGAATTTCCACAACCTATGGACATGGCTTAACTGTTCCAACCGTCTTTGAAAGTTTAAAAAGTATTTGCTCTAAGAACTTTGCTTAGAAGCCTGTGAGGAAATAATGGAGGCTCTGGTCATATTTTATTTATTTTTTAATCATGCAGACTAGAGAATGGTCACTGTAACACTGATGTTCCAGAAGGGCATGAAGCATGAACCACCTAATTGCCAACTAGTTAACTTAATGACAGTTGAGCAAACTCTTTGAATCAATAATCTAACTGGGAATGGCATAGGTTAATCAAGGGCTGCTCTGGTTGGTTAATCAAGGATGACTGTTTTGAAGGCAGGTCATGATGGACAAATGTGATGACCTGGATTTTCTGGTCAGCAGTAAAGGGATGGTGTGGCCACTGAGACTGACCTTCAAGAAATCTAATCACAGAATTAAGTAGGGTGTGTGGCACTTTACTGATCTGATTTTTGAATCTAGCAACAGAGGATCTGTGGCGTCCAGTGCAAAGAATGTCATAAGTTAAGCAGCCAATTGGATTGAAGAATGCTTGCAGGCTGCAAAGCAGGAAGCAAAAAGCAATAATTTTAAATTTTATTTTCAAAACAATTTACACAAAGTAAAAGATTGTGACTTAAGTTGGCTGAAGCTCAGTTATTGTAAACTTTAAAGATGTATTGTTTTAAAAACTGTTGAATTTTAAAAGGTTCTAAAGGGGGCAATCCAAAAAATAATATCAAATGGTGGAAAATATCATTGAAGCTTCAGTTGCATCTGACTTAACAGTGTATTTTATGGTCAGAGCATTGTGTAAAAACTGAAATTCTTGTAGATCCCTGATCCTGTGCAGATTGCTTCTGCAAAGGCTTTAATATTTCAGTATGGAGGGACATGCCTTCATTGACAGCAGATTCCTTTGTTTACCTGTATGTGTGCAAATGCCAGGAAGTTTCACAGTAATGGAGCAAATGCTGACAGTTTCACTCATTACAGCTGCAAATTCTAGACCTTTGTCAAGATTTGATTTTAGGATGAATGCAGAGTAGTTGGTGAATATGGATGTTCAGAAGAGATTTGACAATGATGTTTCACACAGGCCTGGTTGGAAGTGTCTAAGAGGAAATGCAGCAGCATTGTAGAAAGTTGAGTGATTATTCAGGCAACAGCATGAGGGGAAATGGGTACTGCTCAGAATATGAGAAGCAGGAAGTTGTGTATCTCATTGTCAACTTCTGATCTTAGCTTGTGTAAGGATGATTTTCGGTTGAGGTATCAGCAAAATCATTTCAGTGTTTGCTGATAACATGAAGGTTGATGGTTTGGAAAATGAAATAGAGAGTTTTAGGGGACTTTAGATGATCAAAGATATCACAGCAGATAAACAGGTGATAGATTTAATGTGGTAACACCAGACTCCTGAAACACACACTATTCTGAGCTCTCATGGGATTAGGATACCTGGTGAACAGAGGAAAGGATTAAAGCACTCCATCTCCTTGAAAGAATGTAAGGATCCTAACCACCTGGGACATGCCCTCTTCACGTTACTGCCATCGGGGAGGAGGTACAGGAGCCTGAAGATCCACACTCAATGTTTCAGGAACAGCTTCTTCCCCTGCCCCCATCAGATTTCTGAACAGTTCATGAACACTACCTCATCATTCCTCTTTTACACTATTTATTTGTTTTTGTAACTTATAGTAACTTTTATGTCTTGCTACCGCAAAACAACAAATTTCATGATGTACATCAGTGATAATGTACCTGATTCTGAACATCCCCAAAGAGGAGGAGGAGCATTTGGGATGGCAGTGAGAACCCTGAGTGCACGTGTTGGGAGCACACTTGTGCCTTGTGTGAATGACAGAGAGTGCATCACCTACCAACCAGTCGTCTGCAAGTCCTTTCAGGTACCTCCTGTGGAAGTGCCTGTGATTCCCATATTAGCCACATCAGTCACCTCAGAACCCACATAACCAGAGTGGAAGCAAATTAGTCTTTGTCCATGAAAGAGTGCCTTAAAAAGAAGATAGATAAATCTTATTAATAGATTATAGGATGATAAATAAGATATAAAATAGAATGATTTCATTTGTATAGGGCCTTTCAAAGGCTCCTAAGGCATTTTATGGCCAAATTATTTTTGAAGTATAGTCACTTCTATGATACTAACCAGCCCACTTGTGCATAACAGGTTCCTACATACATTGAGATAAATGTCCAGGTGGTTTGTAGGAATTTGTATTGAATGGTAAATATTGGCTAGGACACAGGCAGTATATTGCACCTTGAGCCAGCACAGAACCTCTAAACAATGAAATGATTAAACTGCAGTTGTGTGTTGAGCTTAGAAACTGGTTAATAGTGCAGTAGAGGTTACTGGAATAGTAATGCAGAGGCTAGGGCTGATGGTGCAGAGACAGTTAAAATTCCACCATGACAGCTGGGTCATCATTACTGAATTCAGTAATCAGTAATGATGACCACAGAACTACTAAATTGTCATAAAACCCACCTGGTTCAGTCGTGTCCTTCATGGAACAAAAGCTGCTCACCTTACCTATTCTGTCCTTTGTGACTCCAAAACCAAGTCAACGTAGTTGACCCTCAACTTCTGAAATAGCTCAGTGAGCCGTTCAATTGTATTAGAACACAGTGAATCCTAGAATTCCCTATCCACTGATACTGTGGGAACCTACATCACTAGTTGAAGGCAGAGGCTCACTGCCATCTTCTCAAGAGATGTTAGGGATAGGCAATAATTGCTCACCTTACCCCTGATTGGGGTTGTTACTTGACAAGTAATTTAGAGACCTGGACTAACAATCTCTGGATTGCTCCCAAGTGCAAATCCCACCACAGCAGCTGTAGAATTTAAATTCAGTTCATAAACTTGAACTTGTAAGAATAACAACAACAAATGCTCTTAGTAATGATGAACACAAAAACTCATCTAGTTCACTAATGTACCCCAAAGGAGAGAATCTGTCATCCTTGCCTGCTATGGTCTATACGAGATTCTAGACCTACCAATGTAGTTGACTCTTAATGCCTCTGAAATCCTAAAGCCCTCTGAAATGGCCACTCAGTTGTTAGGTGTCTCACCACCACCTTCTCAAGGGCATTTAGGGATGGGCAATAAATGCTGGCTTTGCCTGAAAAATGAATAAATTTAAAAGAGAACTTTTTTAAGGTGGTCAGTTTATTAGACCGCAGCTGACAAAATCACACCCCCAAACTCAAACTCCATTCGGACATCTGGATTCTAATGGCGAATTCCAGTAAAGGTTCTGATTCCTTGCTTTCCACCAGCATCTTTCTCCACTACCTTTGGAATTTCTTTCCTAACCCTTCTGTGGCCTTGTTACCTCCTTCTTGTTTTGATCCTTGCCCTTGTTGACCAAGCTTTTGGTCATCTGACCTTGTATATCCCTCTGTGGTTTGGAGTCACATTACGTTTGATATCTGTTAGGTACCTGGGGAAGTTTTGCTAACTAAAGTCACTATATAAATGCAGGATTATTTTCCAAGAACTTGGACAACCCAGTTTGAATATTCTAATTGACATCCTGGGTGACCACTGCTAAATTACCAGACAACGAACAGAACTTTGATAATTGTTGATCAGCATTGAATAATTCCACCAACTGGCCAATGTAACAACTGACTGGGACATTCCTGTTTTTTTTAGTTGACTGGTGTTTGTTTGGAAAAAGATTTCCTTATAGTTTGACAATGCCAATTTTGTTCTGTGAATAACTCCATTTAACTGGTAGGTTGCATGTACTTCTCTGAAAATCCAGTCAGAAAGTCCCAAGATTTTAATGTCATGCTTGACCTGACCTGCAGCCTTGAGATTTACATTCATCTGCAGTATATATCTGTCCCTAATCTCTTCCCATCTTTTGCAAGAAGAGGTAAACTTAGAGCACGTGTGGCTGGTAAGATAATGTCAATGAGATTATGAAATGCAGAACATATAAATGGCTGATAAGGTGATGCCAATGAGCTCATGAATGTACCAACAGCTTTTATTGAAATAATACCATTACCACAAAACCTCCCAAGAAACTTCACTGGAACACTTGATACTGAGCCACATAACAATATAACTGGGATGACTGAATGGAAGAGATACCTGTTAAGGTGGACGTTGATGGAGGAGGAGAAGCAGAGAGGTTTGAAGGAATAGAAAATAGGAGCAGGATATGCCACTTTGGTCATTTGAGCCTGCTCTGCCTTTCAATATGATTACTGCTAATCATTCCCGATCTTTCACCATACCCTTTTTTTGCCTTTTGTGTCCTATCTATCTCCTCCTGAAATATATTCAGCTATTTGGCCTGTGTGGTAGAGGATTCCACAGGTTCATCACCTACTGAGTGAAGAAGTTTTCCTTCACCTGTCTTAAACATTTTTCTTACATGCAGTCTGGCAGTATTTTGTACATTTCAATAAAATCCCCTTGCATTCTTCTAAACACTAGTTAATACTGGTCTAATTGACCCAGTCTCTCACCAAACAGCCAGGAATCAGTCTGGTGAAGTTTGCTTTAGAGGGAGTCCAATGAAGCTTATCCTTCCTTGGGTAAGGAGACTCAAACTGGATACATCACTCCAGATGTGGTCTCACCGACGACCTGGTATAACTGTAGCAAGACATCCTTACTCCTGTTCTCAAGAATGAGGGTCAACATAGTATATGTTGTCTTAACTGCTTGCTATACAGGCATGTTTGCTTTTAGTGACTGGTGTACAAGAACACCAAATGTGCATCAACATTTCCTGATCTCTCACCATTTAAATAATACTTTACCTTTTTGTTTTTATCCTTCCAAAGTTAACAACGTCACATTTATCAATTTTGTGCTGCATCTGACAGGTATTTGCCACTTATTCAACTTGTCTAAATTGCCCTGAAGCCGAAGCCCAACCCTAATCCCACCCAGTTTTGTGTCATCAGCAAACTTAGAAAAATCACTTGATTCCCTCCTGAAGTCAGTGGTATAGATTGTGAATAACTGGGGTCTGAGCATTGCTTGCTTGCTGCAGTACCCCACCAGTCATTGTCTGCCACCCTGAGAAACTCCTGTTAACTCCTCCTTTGTTTCCTATCAGTCGACCAGTTTTCAATTCGTGTCAATATATTATCTTCAATCCCATGTGGTAATATTTTGCGTAATAACCTCTTATGTGGGACTTTTATCAAAGATCTTCTAAAAGTCTAAATACACTTCATCCACTGGTTGACCCTTGTTTATTCTACCAGTTACATCTTCCAAAAAAAACTCCAGTAAGTTTGTTGAATGCAATTTCCCATGTTGTTTTGGTCTAATCCTGTTGATATTTTCTAAGCGTTCTATTATCACATGCTTTTATAATACTCTGGCATTCCAGAATTCAGGACATAGATTGTCAAGCATAGATTCATGACACTGAGAAACACCTTGTGTACAGGTCCTTGCTTGTTTGGTTAGAGTTCGGCAGTTAACTGAGCATAGCATTTTCAGTTATGGCCCAACTTGCTAAAGAATTGGCAGATGTCATGCTCATCTTTCACAGTGCAATATCCTTGCTGAATGGATTGTGATCACCTAGAAATGCATTGATTGTGAAGAAGTTTCTGCATCCTGTGACCTAAATCTGTGTTTGATTCTTCAGTGTGGATCCCTAGGCAACTGGAGATGGTCTGCTATCTCATTGTGGTTCCATCGCTCTAGTGCTGCTATCGTTTCTGTCACTTAATTATCTCCTATCCTCTACTCATAGCTTTTTTGTACATGTGTTTATTTTCCTAATTTCTTTCCCTTGCTCTAATTGTTTACAAGCTATTCTGTACCAGCTCCTTGCATTGATGGAAAATCACATCTCAAATGTTGCATCCTTTTCTGTTTATTGACCTGTGGTATCATACATGTTGAGTTCACAGTGTCCATACTTAAGTACAGTAAGATTTTATCTTCTCTACCCTGTCTTTTTATTTAGGCAGTGCCTCTATGAATCCAGGTAATAGCGTTGAGGTTGCCTGTTAGTATTGTGTTGCTGTACTGGACCCAGGCTCAGCAGCGGCACCCAGCAGGCTAGGCTAGAGCTCCTCTTGTGGCAGAAAGCTACCACTGCAGTTAGACCAATTCTGTCTGTCTCTCATAATGAGGTTATTTGATAAGAAGCTTAGATTCTGATTTAAACCATTTTAATGCAAGGAGCCTCACTTCTCCTGAATGGATCCTGCATTTTGGACCTGTGTGCAAAAATATTCGTGGAGAAACTGTTTCTGTTTCTCGGTGACACCAGTACAATGACAAATAGAAGTTTATAAAAATTTATGAGAGGCATTGGTAGGGGAGATGATCAGAATCTCTTTCCCAGGGTAGCAGTGTCAAATACTAGAGGACATGCATTCCAGGTGAGAGAGAGGGAAAGTTTAAAGGAGATGTACGGGGGCATGTTTTTTGCATAGAGCAGAGGAATCGAGGGACATGACAATAGGATGAAATGAGAAGGGGCAGGAGGTAAAGGCCCAGTAGAGAGAACAGGCTGCCTCTAGGCTGCACACTGCATGTAATAACAGCCTTTCTTCATATGAATAGGCCTTGGCAGCAGTAGATCTGTCATGGATTTGAATGTTTATCCCAAACTACTTCAGGAAAAAGTTAACTGCAGGAAATGTGGGTGAGAGTAGTAGCAAGAGCTTGGCTATTTCTTCAACTGCGTACAGGTGGCTTTTGTAAACTGCTGTTCTGCATGTGTACGTAATGCTCTCCAGTTTGAGCTTCAGACTTTGATTTTTCAGAGCATTCTTCCTAGTGTGCTCACCAAGCCTGAATGATGATTATTTTTCTTCAAGTCAAAATAACACTTTTCAATGTTGTTAAGTTACAGTGGCATGCAAAAGTTTGGGCACCCCTGGTCAAACTTTCTGTTACTGTGAATAGCTAAGCAAGTAAAAGATGACCTGATTTCCAAAAGGCATAAAGTTAAAGATGACACATTTCTTTAATATTTTAAGCAAGGTTACTTTTTTATTTCCATCTTTTACAATTTCAAAATAACAAAGGAAGAGGGCCCAAAGCAAAAGTTTGGGCACCCTGCATGGTCAGTACTTAGTAACACCCCCTTTGGCAAGTATCACAGCTTGTAAACGCTTTCTGCAGCCAGCTAAGAGTCTTTCAATTCTTGTTTGGGGACTTTCACCCATTCTTCCTTGCAAAAGGCTTCTAGTTCTGTGAGATTCTTGGGCCGTCTTGCATGCACTGCTCTTGAGGTCTATCCACAGATTTT
Organism: Pristis pectinata; assembly: GCF_009764475.1. NCBI lineage: Eukaryota > Metazoa > Chordata > Chondrichthyes > Rhinopristiformes > Pristidae > Pristis > Pristis pectinata. The sequence goes on from NC_067420.1 coordinate 45,111,339, forward strand.
CGATGATGTTTAGGTTGGGGGACTGTGAGGGTCATGGCAAAACCTTCAGCTTGTGCCTCTTCAGGTAGTCCATTGTGGATTTTGAGGTGTGTTTAGGATCGTTGTCCTGTTGTAGAAGCCATCCTCTTTTCATCTTCAGCTTTTTGTTTTACAGACGGTGTGATGTTTGCTTCCAGAATTTGCTGGTATTTAATTGAATTCCTTCCCTCTACCAGTGAAATGTTCCCCGTGCCACTGGCTGTAGCACAAGCCCAAAGTATGATCGATCCACCCCTGTGCTTAACAGTTGGAGAAGTGTTCTTTTCAGGAAATACTGCACCCTTTTTTCTCCAGACTTTCCTGCATCCTCACCACAAAATTCAGTGTCAGAAGTTTGCAAAGGAACATCTAAACAAGCCTGATGCATTTTGGAAGCAAGTCTTGTGGACTGATGAAGTTAAAATAGAACTTTTTGACTGCAATGAGCAAAGGTATGTTTGGAGGTATGATCGATCGTGCTTTGGGCTTGTGTTGCAGCCAGTTGCATGCAAGACGGCCCAAGAATCTCGCAGAACTAGAAGCCTTTTGCAAGGAAGAATGGGTGAAAATCCTCCAAACAAGAAGTGAAAGACTCTTAGCTGGCTGCAGAAAGTGTTTACAAGCTGTGATACTTGCCAAAGGGGGTGTTACTAAGTATTGACCATGCAGGGTGCCCAAACTTTTGCTTCAGGCCCTTTCCCTTTTTTGTTATTTTGAAACTGTAAAAGATGGAAATAAAGTAATATTGCTTAAAGATGACACATTTCTTTACTATTTTAACTTTATGCCTTTTGGAAATCAGGTCACTTTTTACTCGCTTAGCTATTCACAGTAACAGGAAGTTTGACCAGGCGTGCCCAAACTTTTGCATGCCACTATAAGTGCAAATTGTTAGGACCTATGGATTATTCTGGCTGTTGGATTCTTTTCTGAAAATATTAAATTAAAAAGAATGAATATTCTTTGCCAATCATTTTGAGATTCCCCTCAAAACCAGCACACCCAAAGCTCATCAACCCATTGTACTCTTGTAGTCCATCGCATTTGCACCCACTCCCACAACACTATCAATCCCACTGTTCACTCTTGCTCTTGAAAGACAGCCGGATGTTTATAGAGCACGTTTTACAAACTCAAGGTTTCCTAAGGTGCTTAACAGCCAATGAAGTAAGCTTAATGTATAGTCAACTGTTACAATGTAAAAAGCTTGGTGATCACTCTGCACATAGCAATGTGATAATATATCTCTGACACTGCTATCAGCTGGCACATCCCAGTAACTGTTACAAGACTCGGTTAGAGTTTCACCAGGACTCTGCCATTCCAAGCCCTGTTACAGCCTTACTCCAAACCTGGACAAAAGAGCTGAATTCCAGAGGTGGTGAGAGTGACTGCACTTGATATGGTACTTGACTGAGTATGGCATCAGAGTTCTGTAAAGCAAGACACAACTTCTAGATTTGTTGATGACAAAAAAACTTGGAGCTGAAGTTAATTATGAAGACGATATTAACCGAATCTGAGATATAGATAGTCTGGTGGAGTGGGCAGATATGTGGCAGATGAAATTTAATGCTGAGGAAAGTGAAGTGTTACATTTAGTTTTAGTTTTGTTTATTTGTTAGGAATAGAGAACAGGTGAGAGGGGAGGGGTTTAATAGGAACCGGAGGGACAATGTTTTCACTCAGAGGGTAGTCCGTATATGGAATGAGCTGCCAGAGAAAGTAGTTGAGACAGGTACTTAAACATTTTTCAAGTACCTGGGGGTGGAAGAATCTTTCCTACAGCAAGTGATTAGGGTTTAGAATGTGTTGTTGGCATTGGAGTGGAGGTAGATTCAATTGCAGTGTTCAAAACATCACTGGTTAAGTATCTGAAGGTATTTGTAAGGCTATGGGGAAAGGGCAGGGAAGTGGGACAAGTTGGGTTGTTATTGCACAGAGTTGGTATGGACTTCACGGCCAAATGGCCTCCTTCCATGCTGTAACTATTCTGTGACTTGGGACGTTTGGGTAATTTTCATCAAATTTAGTTAAACTTGAGAATGGATTAAGCTAGCCTGTAGAGGGCAGATTCTGGTTGAAGACCAGGGAGTGTCTCTTGACTGGAGTAATCGGGTGAACAGATTACCAGGGTGAAGTGTTGAGGCAGGACTGAGCTTATTGAAAGTGGTTAGATGCTGTAATGGGGTGGGTGACCGAGGTGAATCAAAATGAATAAAGTATCTTAATCTGAATTTCTTATCTTTTTTTGTATGCATAATGAGACATTCTCACTATCCAACCTGAAAATAAATTGGTATTCCTTCATCTTGGCAAAATTGTGGAACTCCTGACCTCATTGCACAGTAGGAGCACCTTTGCTACAAGGACCGCAGGCATTGTCACTGATAACCATATTTAAATCTCATTAAAGCCCTAGATTAGGATTTACATTGGGCTCATCCTGTGCTTTAACACTTGCCTGTGCATATCTTCAGGTGCTTTAATTTGTTCACTGTTGCCTGTTCCTGGAGGCCATGCTGGCAATATTAAGCAAATATTGGGAGTGGGGGAAATTTAAGAAGTGTTGAAAATCATGAATAATTTTGATGGAGAAAATAAGGAGAAACTGATTCCGATAACAGATGGGTTGGTAAGCAGAGGACACGGATTTAAGGTCATTTGCAAAATATGAGCAGAGACAGTAGTAGAGTGCCTTTCCTGAGTGCGTGCCGTACATTCTTGCTCCGGGCTCAGGAATGCCATTGTAGGACGTGCAACAGAAGGTTGTTCCTCCTCCATCTCTTGTCAAAGATTTTGGAATAAAGGTGCATTGTTTTTTTTTAAACAACAAATATTAGTCTTGCCTTAGAGTTTCCAAAACAAGCTGCTGTGAACTCTGCACAAGCATTATTTCCTTGTGCCTGACAGTGTTCCATACACTCCCACAGACGTTACCACCTAAGGCTTGATCACAGGTTTGCAAGGTCTCATCCCATGTGTGAAGCATTGAAACTGTATCATCCTCAGCTGCTTGAGCCTGTGCTGTACAAATCACTGAGTACTCTCAGTACTCCATTAGAGTACGATACTAAATTCTGGGTTCAGATTCTGGAGCAAAGCTTGAACTGGAAGCAAGGGTTTGGAGCCAGGGCTGATTGAAGCATCAGAATTCCTGAGATCATTTAATACACCATGGAGCAAATATAGAAACATATTGGCCACCATGACTTGTTTTGAGGAACTGGTTTTCCTCTTGGTTTAAGGCTTGCAATACATTCACACAAGATTGAGATTGTTGGGCAGACAAATAGACAACTTATCACATTTATCACTGGTGGATTCTATGGGGATAGTTAACGACCCAAAATCCTTTAACAGAAGAAAGTACAAAGTGCTCTTCCATGTAATGTTGAGTTACTAGAGAGAATGGAGTCTTCCACTGACTGCTTTACATTCCATGGTTCAGGCAATACTGTCTTGAAGCTGGCATTCTGCTTTTAGTTGTCTTCACAGGGGAGTGCAGGTTGTTTTCTCCCCTCCTGAAGGCACTGATATTTAATGGTACAGATGAGGCACACAGGCAATGATCTGGTGCCTAAACGATGTGACTAGTCTCATCAGACTTGACAGCTTCTTCGACACTTAGTGGATTTGAACTCCTAACCAACATGAATCTTGTGCTTGCAAGCAATAAGTGCTAGATTGTGATTGGGAATAAAAACCTGTGTTAACTTTCTCCTTGCCTCTCCTGTTTTGGAGTCCACATTGCAATGGTGTAACTGAATCAGAATTCCTGTGTGTTTTGGAATGGGTATTTTAGAGGAATTAAAGAAACTTATTTCACCTCTTGAGATTTGATGGTCATTTAGTTAGATTGTGGCTGATCTGTATCTTTGCACCATTCATTTGCCTTGCTTAAAATCCTGGGCCAACACACATTTTGAAATGACTTAGCTACTAACTTCAAGACTAAACTATGTTTCTACTTTCTCAGCCTGCCCTGCCACTTTTAATGATGTGTACATGGATATCCCCAAATCTTTGTCATAGTGTCACAGCACAGAGAAGGGTCCTCCAGCCCACTGTGGATATGCTGACCTTTTTGCCTGCATTAGGTCTGTACCCTTCTATGCCTTGCCTACATGAGTGCTGGTCTAAATGTCTCTTAAACATAGTGATTTCATCTGGCTCCAGCGCCACCTCTGGCAGTGCAAACCAGATATCAACCACTCTCTGTGTATATAAAATGAACATTTTCCCTCAAAACCCTTTAAAACTCCTTCCTATAACCTTAAACCTGTGCCCTTAACAAGGAGGAGAAAGATTATACTTCTATCAGGTCACCCCTCTATCTCCTTCACTCCAGGGAGAATGATCTGAGCCTATCCAATCTCTCTCCATAACTGAAGCCCTTCAATCTGGGAAACACTTGTGAATCTTCTCTGCACTCTAGAGCAACCACATCTTTCCCATAGTGTGGCAACCAGAACTGCACACAATGCTCTGTGTGGCCCAATCAACGTCTTGTAAAGTTGCAACGTAACATCCCAACTTCTATATTCTAAGCCCTGATCTGTGAAGGCAAGCATGCCATATGCCTTTTTCACCACTCTATCTACCCGTTGTCATTTTCAGGGCACTGTGGAGTTGAACCCCAAGGTCCTATTCATTAACATACCTTGGAGCACCCCCCCCCCCCCCCACCTTTTGACTTCCCAAAATATGTTGGGATTAAATTCTATTGCTATACTCCACCTGACTTTGCATCTGATCTATAACCTGCTGCAGCCTTAGACAACTTCCTTGCTACCCACAGCATCTGCAAATCTACTAATCGTTCCTCCTACATTCGTACCTGTTGTTAATGTATGTCACAAATAATGAGGGGCCCCAGCACAAGAGTTCCAGCTATCAACCACTCTGTACAGCACTGATCATGCTCTTCCAATCAGAAAAGTCTACTGCCTTGCTAAAGTGCTTATAGTCAATGTTTAGTGCACTGCCTTCATCAATCTTCTTAGTTACTGTTAAATTTTCCCTGTACAAAACCATGCTAACCCTCTCTGATCAGAGCTCTGCCTTTGCAATTGTGCATAAAAGCTAATTCCCTTAGGATTTTCTCCATTAATTTCCCTACCACTGACATAACTTTCACTGGTGTGTAGTTACCTGACTTAGTGCTACTCTCCTTAAATAAAGGAGCACATTTAACTATCCTCCGGTCTTCTGGCACCCGACTGTGGCTAACAAAAATGCAAAAAAAATCTCCATCCGGGCCCCAGCTACCTCCTCCCTTGCTTCTCATAGCAACCTGAGACTGATCGCACCTGGAGACCCAAGAGACTACAAATGCTGGAATCTGGAGGAACTCAGAGGGTCAAGCAGCATCTATGGGGGGAAATGGAAAGTCAATATTTTGGGTCAAGACCCTTCATCTGAACTGAAGGATAGAGGAGAGATGGCCAGTATAAAAAGGTGGAGGGAAGGGATGAGGCAGGAGCTGGCAGGTGATAGGTGGATCCAGGTGAGAGGGGTGTGATCCAGCTTACTTTTGGATCTAGTCCATTAATTCCTTCTGCCTTAACCTTTAGGACCAACCTATCATGCAGGACCTTGTCAAAAGTCTTACTAAAGTCCATATCGATAACACCAAATGCTCTGCCTTCGTCACTCTCCTTGGTTACCATCTCAAAAACTCAATCAGATTTGTGAGACCTAGCTCCTGTGCAAAACTGACTCCTAATCACTTTCCAGATGGACGTAAATCCCATTCCTCAAAATCTTCAACAACTTCCCTACGACTGATGTAATGCTTAATGGCCTGCAGTTTCCAGGCTTATCCCTACTGTCGTCTTTGAATCATATTAGATATCCTCCAGTCTTCTGATACCTCACTAACAGTTAACAAAGATACAAAAATCTCCATTAGAGCCTCAGCAATCACCTCCCTCTCCTCCCTTAGCATCATGGGATTGATCCTGTCAGGCCCTGGGGATTTATCTACCCTAATGTGCTCCGATATTTCCTACACTTCCTTCTTCCTGATACAGATGTGCTCCAGAATATCAGTCTACCCCTCCCTTAACTCTCGAGCCTCTACGTCCTACTCTTTGGTGAATGCCAATGAGAATTATTCATTTCCATCTTGCTCATATCCCTTGGCTCCATGCAGAGATTATTTTGTTGGTCCCTCCTTAGCTACTCTTTTGCTTCTAATATTCATAGAGCACAGAAACAGGCCAACTGGTCCATGCCGACCAAGATTCCCATCTGAGCTAGTCCTATTTGCCCACGTTTGGTCCTTATCCTCTAAACCTTTCCTATCCATGTACCTGTCCAGGTACCTTTTAAATGTTGTAAATGTACCTGTCTCAACCACTTCCTCTGACAGCTCATTCCATATACTGACCACTTGCTAGGTGAAAAGGTTGCCCCTCAGGTTCCTATTAAATCTCTCCCCTCTCACCTTCAACATATGCCATCTAGTTTTTGATTCCCTAACCCTGGGAAAAAGACTGTGCACTCACCCTATCCATGCCTCTCATAATTTTATATAGCTCTCTAAGATGGTCCCTCATTCCCCTGCATTCCAATGAAAAAAGTCCCAACCTGCTCAATCTCTCTCCATAACTCAGTTCCTCAAGTACTGGCAACATCCTTGTAAATCTCCTCTGCACTCTTTCCAGCTTAATGGCATCCTTCCTATGGCAGGGCGACAAAAACTGAACACAATATTCCAAATGCGGCCTCACCCAACATCTTGTACAACTGCAACATAACATCCCAACTTTTATATTCAATGCCCTGACTGATGAAGGCCAGCATGCCAAAAGTCTTTTCACCACTCTGACTACTTGCAATGCCACTTTCAAGGAATCATGTACTTGTACTCCTAGGTCCCTCTGTTGTACAACACTCCCCAGGACCCTACTGTTCACTTATAAAAGGTTTTAGGATTCTCCTTAATCATGCTCACCAAGGTCATTTCATGGCCCCTTTTTGCCCTCCTAATTTCTTTCTTCAGTTTTCTCCTTTCTTCCCCAATGAACCTCAAATGACTTGTCCAATACCAATTTCCTATACTTGACATGCGCTTCTTCCTTTCCCTGATCAAACTTTCAATATCCTTTGTTAACCAAGGTTCCCGAAATTTATCATCTTTGCCTCTTACCTTTACAGGAACATGCTGAGTCTAAACTCTTGCTATTTCTCTTTTAAACACCTCCGACTTATCAAATGTTTTCCTGTCTAGCAGCTACTCCCAATCTACTTCCAGGTCCTGTCTTACATTATTGAAACCTTCTTCCTCCAGTTTAGGTAGTTTTACCATGACTACCTTGAAGCTTACTGAACTATGGCACCGTTCCCAAAGGGTTCTTCCACAGCAACTTCAATCACTTGCCCATCCTCATTCCCTAAGACAAGGTCGAATACAGCCCCCTCCCTTGTAGGACTCTCTGCTAACTGCTTCAGAATGCCATCTTGAATGCATTTTACATATTCCTTCCTATTTAAGCCTCTAGAGAAACAAAGGACTGCAGATGCTGAAATCTAGATGAAAAACATTATGACGCTGGAGGAACTCAGCAGGCCGGGCAGCATCCATGGAGAAAAGCAGGCGGTCAACACCTGCGCTCTGTCCTTAACCACGATCTGCATCTCCCCGTTGCCAGTCACTTCAACTCTCCCTCCCACACTATCATTGATATGTCACTCCTCCACTGCCAGGAGAATTCCAAGCGCAAACTGGAGGAACAGTACCTCATTTTCCGTCATGGAACCTTGCAGCCTAATGGCAAGAACATTGAAATCTCCCACTTTAAGCATCATAGTGTTTTTAATTGTTAAATTTCCCCACTACTGCAATCCTATTGCTTTTGCAGCCTTCTGTGATCTGCCTATATACCTGTCCTTCTAATTCCTGCTTATTATTGGGAGGTCTATAGTATAATCCATCAAAGTATCTGCTCCTTTCTTATTCCCAAGTTCTACACATAGTACCTCAATGCCAATCCCTCAGATATTCTCCCTGATCAGCAGTACAGCATTCGCCCCCCCACCCCCCAATCCCATCCTATTCCACCTGAAACTTCTATACCTTCCATGTCTTTCTCCTTGGTGAATATAGATAAAAAGTATTCACTTAAGAACTTGCCCCCATTGCCTGGCTCTACTGGATTACATCTTTGGTCCTTGAGGGGTCCCACTCTTTTCCTGGCTACCCTCTTGCTCATGAGTATATCTTAGGTAATTTATATTTTGTTTAGAATTGTACCCTCAGTCTCCTGTTGCCCCTTTTCCTTCCTCCTACCAAAACGTAACAACATTTCTCAGCATTAAATTTCAGAGTTCACGGGCTCCAGGTTTTTCGTCAGCTGCAAATTTAGAAAGTATGTCCTTTATACCTAATATGAGAAGCAGTAGGCCCAGCACTGACCCCTGAGAGCTCCACTGTGCACTTCCCTCTAGTTCAAAAACAACTTTTCAGTGTTACTAAATGCTTTGTTTCCTGTCAATCAGCCAGTTTTCTATTCCTTTTTGTTCCATCAATCCTTCGATCTTGATGACAAGTCTATTATGTGACACCTTGTTAAGTGATTTTTAGGAGACCAGATATATTAGATCAACCACATTTCCCTCATTGGCCCTTTTTATTGCTCCATCAATAATCTTGATCAAATTAGTTAAACATGATTTGCCTTCAACAAACCCATGCTGTCTTTTTCTAATCAAATTACATTCGCTGAAGTGAGTGTTGGTGCATTGAATATCCTGGAATACAGCAAAACTTCAATAACCCACTACCAGACTATCTGGAAATCCAGATGGTTCAGCTTCTGGCTCACTATGTGATGCTTCTTGTGCTTGTTTGACACTCACCGAGGTCCTGGTTACCATACTCACTGGGTTCACAGGCAAGTCTTTTGTAATCTATGTAACCTCTGGTGGGGGGGGTGGGGGGTGGGGGGAAGTGATTTCAAAGTGGTTGGGATGTTAATGGGAATAATGTCCAATGGTCCAGAAAATCTGCTAGTGGAGCACCACCAAAATCCTAATGTGCTGGATTATTGGGGTTTCACTGCATTGATTTTCCAATCGGGCCCCCTGTAACCATGCCTCTGTAAAAAGTTATTAATTCAAAGCTATTTATTTCTATTTGTGCCATCAATTCATCTTTCTTGGTACAAATGCTGCTTGGCTCAGATAAAGAGCCTTCAGCCTTGACTTTTTATAACCCTTACTCCAATTCCAACTTCTGCTTACATTTTCTGCCTTTCCCATCACACTTTGATTTTTGTTAACCTTCCACCACCCTATGTGACTACTCGCTCAGTTTTTGATTTATTAAACTTCCCCGCACTCGTTGAGCATTTGGTGATAAATGGATGGTCGGATCCCATTCAGAACTCGTCTTGTGTTGGGCTGTGTACCTGCACCTGTGCACGTGCATGTCTTTGGCTTTGGCTGGGAGGTGAGAGTGGAACCAGGTGAACCCAGCTGATGATGTAGGAAAAATGTTAGAATGCAATGGTTTGATTAAACTGTCAAAGTCTGCAGACAGAACAAGGAAAGTTTGATTACTTTTGACACAATCATGTCAGATGTCTTTTGAGAACCTGATCAGAGCTGTTGCAGTACCACGGCAGAAATGTATGCTTTTTAAAAAATGAGATCCAGGGGAAATGGGTACAAATCTGGGAGGTCAAAACACTTTCAAGCACTTTAGAGGTAAAAACATTTGGGATGTTGGAGACTGACCAATAATCTTCAAGATGGAGAGGTTCAGAAAGTTTTGAGGAAAGGGGTGATTAAGGCGGATTGAAGGAGAGCAGGAGGGTACCCAGTGGGGGAGAATAATGGCTAATGGCAGGGACACAAAGGGATGCGGGTGGTTAGTTAAGTTGGAATGGATTTGAGAAAGTTGGAGGTGGATCTTGGGGACAACATAAGCCCAGGGTAGGCATGAGAGAAACTAGAGAAAGATGTGACCCTGGTGCTAGTTGAAGAGCGTGAAGTGGTAGAGTGTGTTGAATGTGGTCTCAGTGTCAAAGGCTTCCTTGACTTCCTTGCACTTAATGGAGGAGACAGGAGAGAATTCACAGCAAAGAGAAATTTTGGTTTATCTTTTCATTCAAGGGCAACCTTGGAAGAGTGAATGTTTTTGTTTGATGATAAGGTAACAGCAGGGCCTGATGTTGCTTTATATTGTTCATCTAGATTTGACCGACAATGGCCACAAACTTGTCCACCTGCTGGTGTTCCCAACCTCTGCCCTGGCTGATCACTTGGCTCACAGTTTGTACCCTGGCCTTAGTCATGTATCCTGCTTGGTCTCTGGACTAATGAGTGAGCCATGTGCCATATCGTCAGAATTTCCAAACAATCAGATACAGGATTATCAGAGTTTTACTGTAGTTAGGTTTCAGTGGAAATGTTGCAGTCAGTAGAGAGGGAAAGACTGGATGGTTGAAGTTTTAAAAGTACAAATGTGTCAATTTTGTGGGTGCTTTTCCTGGGTTAAATGTAGACTGGATAACAAAAAGCAACATCTGGCTTTGTTGTCATTTTCAAACTATTTGTTCATGGAATGTAGAGGTTGTTGTTGATGTTAGCGTTTATTATCTATCCCTAATTGCTCTTGAAATGAGGTGGCAGCTGAAAGGAAACCATGTTGGTGGGCCTGGAGTCACCTGTAGGCCAGTGTGGGTAAGGTTACCTTCCCTGAAGAATGTTACTGAACCAGATGGGTTTTTGAAATAATCCAGTAAAACAAGACAACATATGAGAGGCTGGCCCTTATCCTTGAGACAAAGGTCCTGTATTAACCTTTTCTTCCACACAACATAATCCCCGATGACCAAATTCTCATTATGGATCTCAATGTGGGTCATGACTGATATCATGGGAACCACCTCTCAGTGAGGATGGACACCAGTGAAATCCACCTGCAGTATACTGACATAGCATTTGGGTAAAATGTGTGAAGATCTCAAACTTGGGTCTGGATTTTGTCTGTCAATCACTGTGACTTCTGCTTTCCTCCACCTGTTGGAAACGTGGATAGCATAAAGTAGGTACATCAAAGGACCGGAGAGTTCCCACTAATGCTGCCTCAGCAAAGTTCTTCAAAGTGCCTGACAGGATAGGCAAGCTATATTAGAATCCTCTTCCAGGTTGTCAGCTCTTTGATGAGTGGGTTACATCATCTGCACTCTTGAAATCTGATTCCTGAAATAATCCCTACTATGAGCTCCTTCGAGAAAAGCTATTCCCAGGAGGACAGAGAAAATGCTTTAAGGACATCCTCAAAGCTTCCTTGAAAAGATGTAATATCCTTACTGATTCATGGGAATCTCTGGGCCAAGATTGCCCAAACAGGCAGAACAGCCAATGGGTTGGCTCTGAGCTCTTTGCATCTCTCTGGGAGCATGTAGGTGCCAAAGGCAAACACTCCTCCCACTCTGTCAAACCCCAGGTGCCCCCACCTGTGGCAGAATGTGCAGATTGTACAATGGATTCCACAGTTAGAATCCAGTTAGATTCCATGCTGGAATCTGGAGCAAAAATCAAACTGCTGGAGGAATTCAGTGGGTCGAGCAGCATCTGTTGGGGGGGGGGGGGCGCGTGCGGGCGGTGGTGGGGTGGGGTGGGGGGGAGGGGGTGGGTAGGTAGGGGCTATGAAGTAATTGTCCTGATGCAGGGTCTCGATGTCAGATGCTGCTCAGTCCGCTGAGTTCCTCCAGCAGTTTGTTTTTTGAAGTATAGTGCAAGCAAGTCATCTTCAACCCTGAGGGACTGCTTAAGACTGCAAATACATGGTCTAGATTTGTTAAGTGTTGAAAGTGAGGATAGGCAGCAATACCTCCGGCACGATTATTCTCAACACTGGTGCCCCACAAGGCTGTGTCCTCAGCCCTCTACTCCCTATATACTCACGACTGTGTGGCCAGATTCTGCTCTAACTGCATCTACAAGTTTGCAGATGATACCACTGTTGTAGGCCGTATCTCAAACAGCAGTGAGTCGGAGTACAGGAAGGAGATAGAGAGTTTAGTGGAATGGTGTCTGACATCCACCATCATGAAGTGCTTTGAGAGGTTGGTCATGGCACGCATCAACTCCAGCCTACCAGACAACCTGGACCCATTGCAATTCGCCTATCGCCGAAACAGGTCTACAGCGGATGCCATCTCCCTGGCCCTTCACTCAGCTCTGGAGTATCTGGACAGTAAGGACACTTACGTTAGATTATTGTTTATTGACTACAGCTCTACCTTCAGTATAATAATATCAAGCAAGCTTGTCACCAAACTCAGAGACCTAGGACTCAACACCTCTCTCTGTAACTGGATCCTTGACTTTCTAACAAACAGACTGCAATCAGTGAGGATAGGCAGCAGTTCCTCCGGCATGATTATTCTCAACACTGGTGCACCTCAAGGCTGCATCCTCAGCCCTCTACTCCCTATACACTTATGACTGTGTGACCAGATTCTGCTCTAACTCCATCTACAAGTTTGCAGATGATACTACCGTTGTAGGCCATATCTCAAACAGTGATGAATCGGAGTACAGGAAGGGGATAGAGAGCTTAGTGGAATGGTGTCATGACAACAACCTTTCCCTCAATGTCAACAAAACTAAAGAGCTAGTCATTGACTTCAAGAAAGGGGGTGGTGTACATACACCTGTCTACATCAATGGTGCTGAGGTCGAGAGGGTTGACAGCTTCAAGTTCCTGGGAGCGAACATCACCAACAACCTGTCCTGGACAAACCATCTGGATGCCATGGCCAAGAAAGCTCACCAGCGCCTCTACTTCCTCAGGAGGCTAAAGAAATTTAGTTTGTCCCCTTTGACTCTCACCAACTTTTACCGATGCACCATAGAAAGCATCCTATCAGGATGTATCACGGCTTGGTATGGCAACTGCTCTGCGCAAGACTGCAAGAAGCTGCAGAGAGTTGTGGACACAGCTTAGTGCATCATGGACACCAGTCTCCCCTCCTTGGACTCTGTCTTTACCTCTCGTTGTCTTGGTGAAGCAGCTAGCATAATCAAAGCCCCCACCCACCCGGGACATACTCTCTTACTCTTCCATCGGGTAGAAGATACAGGTGCCTAAGGGCACGTACCACCAGACTTAAGGACAGTTCTACCCCACTGTGATAAGACTATTGAATGGTTCCCTTATACAATGAGATGGACTATGACCTCACAATCTACCTTGTTGTGACCTTGCACCTTATTGCACTGCACTTTCTCTGTAGCTGTGACACTTTACTCTGTACTGTTACTGTTTTTACCTGTACTACCTCAATGTACTTTGTACTAACTCAATGTAACTGCACTGTGTAATGAATTGACCTGTACGATCAGTTTGTGAGACAAGCTTTTCACTGTACCTCGGTACAAGTGGCAATAATAAACCAATACCTAAGTTATAAGCAGTCAGGGAGGTGCTATTTGGGATTATCCATATGTCAGGTTTCTGTTAAGGCCACAATGTTAACACAGTCATCCACAATAAGCTTTGTTGATGGCAAAAAATTTGGTTGCAAGTAAAGAGATAATATGCAAATAGAAACGGATGATACACTAGTAATCCATGGGGTCAGCACATGGAGGTCTACAAGACAGAAACCAGTCTTTTAGCCCAACTGGTCAATGCAAGTGTTTATGCTCCAAGTGATCCTTCTGTTATCTCTTTCATCCTATCAGCATATCTTTCTATTCCTTTCTCCTCTGTATGCTTATCTGACTTCCCCGTAAATGGTTTTCTGCTTTCACCATAAGCACAAATAATTCATTTCCATTGCACTCTAGGTAAACAAACATGTTGGATTTATCAGTGCCTCTGTTATGCTGCCTAGTTTTGGACTTTTTCATTAGTGGAAACATTTTCTCTTAATCCTCATCAAGCCTTTTCATAATTTTAAAGACCTTGATCTGGACCTCCAGAGAAAGCCTCCATGAGTTCAGATCGCTGACAACAGAGGTAACTGCTGGGAGATAGAGAATGGGAAACTAGAACCTGCTGAGCCTAATGTTACATGAATGCTGAAATCCATTGTTAGGGATGTTGTATTTAACAGATTTATTAGGATGTAGCTTGCAGGAGAGATGAAGGAGACCCAGTGGATGAGGTATATTTGGATTTTTACAAAGCGCTTGATATGGTACCGCATAAAATTATTTACTACACATAAGGGCGGATGGGGTTAAGAGTAATTTATTAGCATGGCTGGAGCTTGGTTAATTGATTAAATGGGAGTAGGGATAAATGGGTCACTTTCAAGTTGTCAAGTTGAGCGCTGGGACCTTAGCTATTTATAATCTGCATTAATGACTGGGATGTAAGATGGAGTGTAATGTATCCAAGTCTGCTGACTGTATAAAACTAGTTGGGAAAATAAGCTGAGGGGAGGGGGAGAAAAAAGATTTCGGCATGTTATTTGAGTGGGTGGAAAGAAGGCGTATGAAATGTCAATTGGGGGAAAAGAACTGCAGATGCTGGAATCTAAAGTAAAACCAGAAAATGCTGGAATACTCAGCACTGCATCTGTGGGAACAGAAAGAATGCTAATGTTTCAGCTTGAAGACCCTTCATCAGAATTGGGAAGGAGATGCAAGTATTTCCAGCATTTTATGTCTTCATTCACTAGATCGATTTCTGGGGCGAGTACGTTTCCTGTGAAAAAGGACTTGTGTAAGTAGTAATATTGTGGCTCCTGCAGCAACAGGCCTCTGCCACAGTGCTTGTAAGAACCTGTAGAGAGTTGTGGACACAGGTCAGCATATCACGGAAACCAACGTCCCCTCCATGGACTCTGTCTACGCTTCTCACTGCCTTGGTAAAATAGCCTGCATAATCAAAGACCCCACCCACCTTGCGCATTCTCTCGTCTCCCCTCTTCCATCGGGCAGAAGATACAAAAGCTGAAAGCATGTACCATCAGGTTCAAGGACAGCTTTTATCCCGCTGTTATAAGACTATTGAACGGTTCACTAGTATAATAAGATGGACTCTTGACCTCACAATCTATCTCATTATGACCTTGCACCTTATTGTCTGCCTGCACTGCACTTTCTCTGTAACTGTAACACTTTATTCTGCATTCTGTATTTTACCTTGTACTACCTCAATGCATTGTGTAATGAATTGATCTGTATGAACAGTATGCAAGACGAGTTTTTTTTATTGTACAAGTGACAATAATAAACCAATTCTAATTCCAAGAATAGGTCTGTCTAGTTGGCTCTGCCATTTGTGGCTAATTCCAGATTGGCATCAATGCCACTTTCCCACTCTCTCCCCATAACCCTGTGACTACCTTATAGTGTAAATTTTTCTTCCATCTCTGCTTCGCATGTATTTCAATGATTCCATCTCCAGAGCTCTGTGGGATAGAGAAGTCCAAAGATTCATGAGTGGTGAGAAGTCCCTCTTTATCTCTGTCAGTAAGGCATCCCTAGTTCTAGGTACTCCCACTAGGGTAAACATCCTCTCAGTATCCACCTTGTCAATCTCCCTCACAATCTTATGTTTTGATAAGATTACATGGTCTTCTGAACCACTACTACCCTGGGGTTTTTGTCCTCCGTCTTGGTCCCTCATGCGTCTCTGATCTTCCTCTTGGCAGCTTCCAGGGCTTGCTGCTGCCCACCTAATCCAGGATCCCAGACTCCCTTGTTTTCATAGCGAATCAAACCAGACACATCCTTGGAATGGAGCAGTGAACTGCATTGCATCGAGGGAAAAAAAACAATAGTAACTAAACTAAGATAATCTACAGACATTTAATAACATGATTAAAAAATTTTAAACCACTGTGTTTACAGAGTTAATTGCCCACTGACATTTGCAAATTAAAAGTATTTTATTAATTTTATTTTAATAAAAGTAATTTTTACTTTTCTTCAGTTTTGTCTGCCTTGTCTGCAACTTGGCCAGAGTTTTTTTTGATGTTTATCCCTGTAGTTGAGGCAGTGTGGAAAAATTGAACAGGATGGGTCAATACTATTGAGTTTAAAAGAATGAAAAGTGACCTCATTGAAACCAACAGGATCTTGAGGGGGTTTGATGAGGAATTGATGTGAAGGTCATTTCCCTACTGGGAAAGTTTAGAACTGTGGGATATAATCCTAAAATGAGGAGTCTGCCACTCATTACTTGGATGTGGAGTAATTTCTTCCCCGAGGGTTGTGGATGCTGAGTTTGTATTGTAATCTCAAGGCTGAGAATGATGGATTATTGAAGATCCATGGATTGTTGGGATCGGGAAAGAAAGTAGAGTTGAGGTCAAGATCAGATCAGCCATATCCTTACTGAATAGCAGAACCAACTCAATCATCATTTTTCCTATTTCTTTTACCAACAGCCATGCTTCTCAATTTCTTATTTCTTATTCTGTATACTATACTCAGTTGGTAATGGGGCAGACAGGAGTAGTTTTGTCAACTCACTTGTACTGTACTTTTCATCTCTGGTTACATCCTATAACTTTTCCCCTGGGAAGGAAGTTAATAATGGTGGTGATCTTGTCCTATGAAGTGAGAAATAGCTGGGTTTTCTTTTGTTCATGTGGTTCTTGTGTTTATCACTAGTACTTTTAAGCTCAAGCCTGATGTTCTTACTTTAGGTTGGCATGCGTCTTTCATTATTGAATCAGCTGAACACAGGAAATATCAGCATAAGACAGAGGGCTGTTTAATGTTTCCCCAAGGAACCCTTGTAGTGATGTGCCAGATTGTGGTGACTGATCTTCAATAACCACAACATCTTTGACACCATTACCATTCTGTAATAAAAACCAAAATGCCAGAATTGTTCAGCAGGTCAGGCAGCATCTGTGGGAGAGAGAAACATTTTAGGTCGAAGACCTTCTTGTCAGAACTGGAAGAGAGAGATAAGACATTGGTATTAAGCCACAGGGAGGGGTGGATGGAGGGGGGGTGGATGGATAGGACAAAGAAAATATCTGTGAAAGAGTGAAGCCAGGGATGTTCTGGGGATTAGTTGAAGGATGTGTCCAGCAGGTCAGGCTGTGCTAATGGAGAGAGGAAACACTGAACCAATATCGCAGATGGATGACCTGGCCTGGGATGGATACAGACAGAGAAGGTGAATTACTTGAAGTTCTAGAATTCAATATTAAGTTCAAAAAGCTGCAATGTACCCAGACAGAAGATGAGATTTGTTCCTCAAGCTACATTAGATATTGTTATAACAGTGCAGGAAGCTACAGACGGATAAGTCAAGAGTGGGAATGGGACCTATCAGACTGGGTCAGGTTATCCAAATATATTGGTTCAGTGTTTCCTCTCCATTAGAACAGCCTAACCTGCTGGGCATGTCCTGCAAGTTTTACATTCCTTTGTCTGTGTTCTCACTCTAACGTTCCTCATTTGTATGAACAGAGGACCATGTTCTCTCTCCAACTGCCCTCATTAACCTATTCACCAAATGACCTCATTTATCTCGGGGTAACTATAGCCTCATCCTCTCAGAGATAGTCCCGTTGTTTTATCCATCCATTCCCCATACTTTCTGCAACTTCTTTTCATTAAGTTCTGAAGCATCTTGAGATGCTGCCTGACCTGCTCAGTGATTCCGGTATTTTCAAGCTTTGATCTATAGTCACTAGTGTAGTGTAGCTAACACAGCAGTCAGTTTGGTTACAGAAAACTCCCATTCCACTAATGAAGTAAATGACCAGATAAACTTACCTTAGTAAATCTGGTGTGGGGTAAGGAATGGCCCAGTGCACTGACCATGGAATCTTTAACATAGAACAGTACATCACAATATGGACCCTTCAGCCCACAATGATGTGCCGACCTATGTAAACCTACTCCATGATCAACCTAACCCCTCCCTCCTACACAGCCCATAACGCTCCATTTTTCTTACATCCATGTACCTATCTAAGGGTCTTTTAAATGTCCCTAATGTATCAGCCTCTATCACCACCCTTAACAGTGTGTTCCAGGCACCCACCACTCTCCGTGTAAAAATAAAACCTACCTCTGACATCTCCCCTAAACTTTCCTCCTCAGGGAAAAGGTGCTGGCTGTCCACTCTATCTATGCCCCTCATAATCTTATACACCTCTATCAAGTCGCCTCTCATCCTGCGTCGCTCCAAAGAGAAAAGCCCTAACTCGCTCAACCTTTCTTCTTAAGATACATTATCTAATCCAGGCAGCATCCTGGTAAATCACCTCTGCACCCTCTTTAAAGCTTCCACCCTCTTTAAAGCTTCCACATCCCTCCTATAATGAGGTGACCAGAACTGAACTCAATACTCTAAGTGTGGTCTAATGAGAGTTTTGTAGAGCTGCAACATTACCTCGCGGTTCTTGAACTGAATCCCCCGACTAATGAAGGCTAGCACGCCATACGCTTTCTTAACCACCCTATCAACTTGCGCGGCAACTTTGAGGGATCTATCGACTTGGACCCCAGTCCATTTAAAATCCACCTAATTGGGCAACAGGACTTTGATTTAATGTCTCAGCTGAAAGATAGTACTTCTGACTCTGCAGCCCTGCCTTTGTACTGTACTCAAAGTGAGAGTATGTTATTTGTGCTCAGTGTTTGGAGTGTGACTCAAGCCCACAACCTGAGTTGGCTGAGAGTCCTAGTGAATGAGTGAATGCTTCCTTCAGTGACCTCAGCTGATAGTGTATCCACATTTTCTGTAACTTCATAAATTGCCTCTTCACCACTCCCCCAAAATGTGTTGTTGCTCACTTCTGCTTCAGTAATTAATGTATTTATTTTTAACATAGTTTCTTGATTTTCTGGTGGGAAGTTGAATATATGCAAGAAAATATTTGATGCTAGCTTTGTGCACCCTCCCCCGCACTCACTGTATTAGAGCTGCTCTGGAATTCTTTCTAGCAGGCTCGACCCAGGCTGAACTCATTCTGGTGAGGACTCCATTTAAGCAAGATATTTCATTTGTAACAAGAATACTCTGTGAGTCTGTAGCCTGTCTTTGGAGAGAAGCGGGTATAGGTGCTGAAAGATGTGGTTTGTTTTTTTTGAGGGAGGTGGGTGGGCAGATTGAAGCCTGTTTGTGTTGAGCGGGAAGATATTGATTTTAAGTGCTGGGTCCTGCATTGATTCTTGTCCCCTACTGTGCATGCAACGTAATGCTGCAGTATATCAGGAGGAGGGGAAGAAAAGCAATTTGTGCAGTGATGTAGAGAGAGAGAGAGAGAGAGAGCGTGAGTGAGCGAAAGCATCAAGTGTTGACTGTGATGCAGACGTCTGGCTTTTCCCTGCTGAACTGGAGACAAGAGTCTGACTAAGGATGGTTGGAAATGGCCTGCTTTTTAATGGGGGCAGACACTGCTCTAGCTTACCCCGGTGAGGTTAGATATCAGGTGAGCATTGTTGTTTGAATTGCTGTGGTGACCCGAGGTGTTCTTTTGTGTGTGTGCGAGGGAGGGGGCGGGGGGGGAGAGAGAGAGAACGAGCTTTAGCAGCCTCATTCGGAGCGTGGGGCCCTCTGGGCCTTCTAAACAAAAACAAGTGTAGGGCTCTTTGAGAGATCTCCTCTCCAGAGCCTCGTTCGACCGATTGAATGAAAGATTTCTTTCTAAATAGGGCACCACAGGGCTGTTCTTTCAAAAAGTTGGAGTGATTTTCTGGGTTTTTGCTCAGTGTAGAGCCAGTGACCCAGCGAACAAGAGTGATCCATTTCAGGATTTCCTGAGCTTGCTACGTTGCTGTTAGGTCAGTGACTGTTTTTACGGCACTTGTCCAGTTACTGCCTGTGCTGTTGATTTAATCTGTGTTTATATATAATCTGGGTCAATACTGTATGTCAGATATGCCGCTCAGATGTGCTTTATGTTCATATCTTTTGCAATGTAGGCCCCTGATCCTTTCCGTGTATAAACAATTTTTTCTTGGATAGGCTATTGGGATGTAAAGATGTTAAGCTGAGAGAGTCAGATTTGATAATTTATATGAAGTTTGGTTGTCTAGAACCTGAGTTGGTTTATGTTTCTCTTGAGGTTGATTCACAAGTGTAGATAACTGCAATGTATGCCTGTTGTATAAACAATCGGTTGACCCATCAGTGTTGGTACTAGTTTTTTGTGTGTACTAAACCATTCCTCTTTCAAATAGCACTGTAGCCTTATCCCTTGTAATCTCTGTAACCTCCTCCTGCTCAGAAACCTCCCAGATATGAGTTATTCCAGTTCTCCCCTCTTATTCATCACCCATTTTTTCCAGCTTATCATGGATGGCTGGGCCTTGTCCTCTGAAACTTCCTAACAATTTATTTCTTCCCATAAGCTCTTTACAATGAACTGCTTAGACCAAGGTTATGATAATTTGCCTTAACATTTAGTGTCAAAGGTTGCAGCAACATTAAAGACACTAGAAAAATGTACTTTGCTATATATTGCATTGCTAGAAGTGGTCCAAAATGTATGTTTAAGTGACTACCCAGAGTGGAGATCTTTTTCTGAGTTTGCTTAGTACTTTGTTCCTCCATTTAAATTACTGAGCAGTACAGTTAGGAAGAAGAATGGATAGATGGCCTTTATTGCAAGATAGTGTAAGATACAAAATGAAGAAGGCATGTTGCATTTGGATAGGGTTTTAATGTGACTATACCTGGAGTATTGCATGCGGTGTTGTTTTCATAGTTGAGAGTGTGTGTATTTGTCTGAGGCTGTGCAAAAAAATGTCATTAAATTGATTACATGGGATGAGTGGGTTGAGCTGTAAGGAAAGATTGAATAGATGTACTTTTTAATGTTTTTCTCATTTGAAACATACAAGGGATTGTCAGGGTAGATGTTGATAGGCTCATTTCTCTGGCTGCACTCGTCATAGTCTCAATTGGTTAACCTCATAGGGTTGGGAGAATCAGAATCAGATTTATTATCACTGAGGTATGTCGTGAAATTTGTTGTTTTGTGGCAGCAATATATTGCAAGATATAAAGTCCTAAAAATTACTATGTTACAAAAATAAATAATGCAAAAGAGGAATAACGAGGTTGGGTTTATGGAACGTTGAGAAATCTGATGGTGGAGGGGAAGAAGCTTTTCCTGAAATGTTGAGTGTGGGTCTTCAGACTCCTGTACCACCACCCCGATGGTAGTAATGTGAAGAGGGCATGTCCCAGGTGATGAGGGTCCTTAATGCTAGACTGAGATGTGAAATGTCACGGTTGTGAATCTCAGTCATTGTAAATATTCAACACTGAGATCAATAGATATGTGGACTTTAAAGGAATTGAGAGAAATGGGAATTTGCAGGAGAGTGCCGTTGAGGGAAATGGTCAGTCATGATCTTCAGTAAGAACAGCATGAATGGCAGAACAGCCTTAGGGAGATGTGACCCTATTCTAATTTCTTCAGTTAGTTGGCTTAGTGGGCAACATTATTTCATCTGAATCAGGAAGGTGTCAGGACTTGTCACAAGATTTGGGAGAATAGTGAACTATGAGGGAAATAGTAATGGATGAAGGGGATGTAGACAGGCTGACGGGACAAGTGAAGAGATGGCCGATGGAATTCAATGCTGAGAATGTAAAGAGTTACGTTTTGTCATAGTCGTACAGCACAGAAACAGCCCGTCGGCCCACCGTGACGGGCCGACCATTACACCCGTCTGCACAGGTCCTGTCTACCTGCATTAGTTCCATAGCCGCCTTTGCTTTGGTGATTCAAGTGTTTGCCTTGATGTTTCTTGCATGTTGTGAGAGTATATGTCTCCACCACCTCCTCAGGTAGTGCATTCCAGATTCCAACTATTTTCTGTGTGAAAATCACCTCTTAGATCCCTCTAAACCTGCCACTCTCACTTTAAACTGATGACCTCTTATCTTGGATACCCCAGCCATGGGGAAAAAATTCTTATCTACCCCTCTTGTACTTTTGCTTACAAAATTTTGAAGAGAATAATGAGAAGAAGGAATTGAAATTAGAGGACGTAATTTGAAAGGGGAACAAGAACAGAGAAATCTGGGGTATTTGGTGCATGGTTCATGGAAAGTGACAGAACAGATTGAGAGAGTGGTTTTAAAAAAAAGAGCACATGGATCCTGGGCAATAAATAGAGGCATGAGGTGCATGAACAAGGGAGTCATTAAGAACCTTTATAAATGATTGGTTTAGCCACAACTGGACTATTGTTTCCAGAGGGAATAGGGCCCCTCAAAGACCAAAGTGGACATCTTTGTATAGAGCTGCAGGAGATGGATGAGGTCCTCGATGAATATTTCTCCTCATGGAGAAGGACATGAAGCCTTAGGATCTTGAGATAGTTAATGGGGATGTCTTGAGGATAGTCTGCATTAGAGCAGAGGAGGAACTAGATGTCTTAAAGCATATGAAGGTAGACAACTCTCCAGGGCCAGATCAAGTATATCCAAGAACACTGTGGGAAGCTAGAGAAGAAATTGCAGGAGCCCTGGCTGAGATATATACATCATCATTAGTGATGGTGAAATGCTGGAAGACTGGAGGGTGGCTAATGTTATGTCTTTATTTAAGGAGGCGGCAAAGAAAAACCTGGGAACTGTAGATCGGTATGCTGAATATCTGTGGTAGGTAAGTTACTAGAAGGGATTCTGAGGGATAAGATATACAAGCATTTGGAAAGATAGGGGTTGATTACGGATAGTTAGCATGACTTTGTACATGCGAGATCATGTTTCGTGAATTTGATTTGAGTTTTTTGAAGAAGTAACCAAGAAGGTCGATCAGAGCAGGGCAGTAGATGTGGTCTATATGGACTTCAGTAAGGCCTTTGATAAAGTTCTGCATGTTAGGCTGCTATGGAAAGTTAGATTGCAAGGGATCTGGGGGAGAGCTAGCTAATTAGATATACAGTTGGCTTGCTGGTAGGAAGTAGAGGGTGATGGTGGAAGGTTGTTTTTCGTACTGGAGGCCCGTAACTAGTGGTGCTCCCCAGAGGTCAGTGCTAGGTCCATTGCTATTTGTCATTTATATCAATGTACAAGGCGTGGTTAGTAAGGTTTGCAAATGACACTAAAACAGGTGGTGTCGTTGACAGTGAAGATGGTTATCAGCATTTATGGAGGGATCTTGATCAACTGGGTAAGTGGGCTGAGGAATGACAAATGGAGTTTAATTCCGATAAGTGTGAGGTGTTGCATTTTAGGAAGACAAATCAGGGTAGGACTTACACAGTGAATGGTAGGACTCTGAGGTGTGTTGTAGAACACGAGGGATCTAGGAGTACAAGTGCGTCGTAGATAGACAGGTGAAGAAGGCTTTTGGCACGCGAGTCTTCATCAGTCAGGGCACTGAGTATAGAAGATGGGATGTTATGTTGCCCTTGTACAAGATGTTGCGCATAGTCTATTTCCCAGGGTCGGGGAATCAAGAACTAGAGGACATAGGTATAGGATGAGATTTAATAGAAACCTGAGGGGCAACTTTTTCACCCAGAGAGTGGTCAGTATATGGAATGAGCTGCCAGAGGAAGTGGTTGAGGCAGGTACATTAAAAACATTTAAAAGGTACATGGACAGGTAGGTGGTTAGGAAAGGTTTAGAGTGATATGGGCCAAACGCAGGCAAGTGAGACTAGCTCAGATGGGAATCTTGGTCGGCATGGACCAGTTGGGCTGAAGGGCTCTGTGCTGTATGATTCCGACTCTATGGATGCTACACTTTAGCAAAGATATAAAGAAGATTTAGAAGAGATTTACTCAAATGATTTTCCCCGTGTCTGCATAGGTTTCCCAGGGGTGCTCCGGTTTCCTCCCACATTCCAAAGACATGCGGGTTAGGAAGTTGTGGGCATACTATGTTGGCACTGGAAGCGTGGTGACACTTGCGGGTTGCCCCCAGAACACTGTACGCAAAGATGCATTCACTGTGTGTTTCGGTGTACATGCAACTAATAAAGATATCGTATGATTCCAGTGTTGAAGGACTTTGATTGTATGGATAGATTGGTGAAGGTGGGCATGTTGTGGGAACAGCTAAGGTTTTGATCAGATTTAATGCAGGTATTCAAAATCATGAAGGGTATTTGACAGCAGAAAGAGAGAAATAGTTCTCATTCTTGGAAGTAACAAGAGCCAGGTCCATAGAATTAAAGTGACTGGCAGAAGACACAACTGATGAGAAAAACCTTTTTTAAAGTGTATGCTTCATGTCTGTAGAATTGGACTCATAGCTTTTAAAATGGAGTTGGAGAATTGCCTAAATGAAAATAATTTGCAGAGCAGGGGATTAGAACTAGGTAGATTTCTCATTCATAGTGTGGACTTGACTGGCCAACTGACCTTCTGTGGTAAAACCATTATGTAATTCTGTGACATTAGATCGTGACATAGAGCAACAAAATCTTGGACTTACCTGACACTCTTGCTGCAGAAAACTGTCTCAAGACAATCTACTGAGCCATGTTTAAAAACAATGCATGATTAATCAAAGAAAGAACTAGTGGGAGGTTTAGGCTTAAGGTGGCTCTGAAGTGGTGAAGGGGTTTAGGGAGGAATTCAAATCATGGAACTAATGTGGCTGAAGGCAACATTGTTGATGATGGGTGATTGGAAGAGGAGGAGTAGGGAGAGTAGAGTTCCAGTGGTGTCAGGTAATTGTAGAACTGGAGATGGTGAGGAGCGGCAAGGCCTTGGAGCTGTTTAATGAGAATTTAAAGTCGAAGCTTTTCTAGGAATGTGAGACATAGGTCAGAGAAAACAAGGTAGACAGATGAGCAGAATCTTATGTGAGATAGGATGCAAAAAGTGCCAGGGAGACGTAGAACTATTGGAGATGTCCATTTCACTTGAATGTTTAAGAACTGGTGGCACTTACTGAGGAACAATAGGGAGCTATTCTCACGGATGGTCAACACTCCACCCAAAGTGAATGATGTTATAGGAAACCATGGGCGCTGGCTACACGGTCACCTTTGAAAGTCCTTTTTGGCTGTAGAGTTTTTGGAATGCCTTGTGGTTGCGAAAGATGCCTCAAAAGTGTCAGGTCTTTTTTTTTGAGAGTCAGTTACCATAAATCTATTTGATTGGGATATAGAAGTTTTAGGTTTGATTAATCGGGGATTGTTAGCACAGATTAAATTTGCCCCCTCTCATGTTAAACCTATGTCATCTTGCATTTGTCATTTTCACCCTGGGGAAAAAAACTCTGACGATCTACCCCATCTGTGCCTCTCATAATTTTATAGACCCTCAACCTCTGACACTCCAGAGAAAACAATCCAAGTTTGTCCAACCTCTCCTTATAGCTAATGCACTCCAATCCAGGCAACATCCTGTACAACCTCTTCTGTACCCTCTCCAAAGCCTCCACACCTTTCCATAGTGTGGCGACCACGTCTGAACACACTGTGGCCTAACTGTTTTATACAACTGCAATATGACTTGCCAACTTTAAAACTCATGCCCAGACTGATCAAGGCAAGCATACTGTACGCTTTCTTTACCACCCTACGTACTCTTGTTGCCACTTGCAGGGAGTTGTGGATTTGCACCCCAAGATCCCTCTGTACATCAATGCTCCTAAGGCTCCTGCCGTTTACTGTATATTTTCCTTTGCATTTGATCTCCCAAAATACACCTCACACTTGTTCAGATTAAACTCTATCTGCCATTGAGACTATCTACATTTTCATCCAGATCATTAATTTATTTCACAAATAACAGAGGTCCCAGCACTGATCCTGTGGAACACCACTGGTCACAAACCTCCAGTCAGATAAACACCCCTCTAACAGTACCTTCCTTATAGCTAATGCATGACCAAGCCAATTTTGGATCCAATTTATCATCTCACTGAGGATCCCATGTGACCTAATCTTCTGGACTAGCCTACCATGAGGCACCTTGTCAAATGCTTTACTAAATGCTTGCCTTCAATAGCCAGGGCATAGAGTATAAAAGCAGGGAGGTCTTGGCACAACTTGATAAAACATTGGTTAGACCACAGCTAGAATATTATGTGCAGTTCTGGTCGCTGCCTCTTTGGAAGGATGTGATTGCACTGGAGGGGGTACAGAGGAGATTCATCAGGATGCTGCCTGGGCTAGAGTGTTTCAGTTATGAGAAAAGAATGGATGGGCTGAGTTTTTTTTCTGTAGAGCACAGGAGGCTGAAGGGATACTTGGTAGAGGTATAGAAAATTTTAAAGGGCGTGGAGTAGAGAGTAAGAAACTTTTCTCCATGGCAGAGACATCTAAGACCACAGGGTATTGGTTCAGAGTGAGAGGGGATCTGAGGAAGAATTTTTTTCATCCAGAGGTTGGTTGCAGTCTGAAACACACTGCCAAGAAGGTGGTAGAGGCAGGTATTCTCTCAACATTTAAGAAGGATCTGATTAAGCATTTGAATTACCAAGGCATAGTAGGCTATGGACCAAGTACTGGTAAGTGGAGTTAGCATAGATGGGTATATCTATACTAGTGGTCGACATAGACATCATGGGCCAAAGGATCTGTTTCTGTACAATATGACTCTATGACGCTAGGTACTTTCTACATAGAACCAACTGGTAGCCACGTTCAGTAAAACCAGTGGCAACTTGTATAAGCTCCTTCAGCTACCTGGCATCCATCTAATGTATTTTATCCTGGGCATAGTGCTTGAATGAACCTAGTATTTTACTTAATCTGAAGGCTGGATTCCTAAACTGGTATTTGAGACTTCCCCTGTTTCAGACAGTGGTGCTAGTTACAAATTATTCAGTTCACTTAATTGTGAAGTTGAATGGGCAGGGACTTCTCTGAGCTGGAGGAGAGGAAGAGGAATAGGAAGTGAAAGAGATGGGATGGTTGCATCTGGATGTTGATAACTGAGTTTATTGTCATATGCACAAGTACATGTATGCACAGGTGCAATAAAAAACTTGATAATCAGTCAGTTGCAGGAGGTATTGGTTTAGCTTGCAGTCTTTTTGCCTCCCAGTATCAGAACACTCTGTCAATTTAATTCAGTTTAAGCATCTTTACCCACAGCCACCACTGCAACCTGAAAGGGGGAAATAATTGATAGTCCAGTCAAGCCTGGAGTGGATAAAACCCCTGATCCCGATGGGTTGTAACTGGACAGAATAAGAAAATGTCAAGAAACCAAAAATGTAAAGAATTGTTAGCATGGATTTCACAAGACAAGGTCATGCTTAAACAACCTTACTGAATTTTCTGAAGTAGCTGAAAGAGTAAATGCAATAGCCTTGGATTTTCTAAAGGCTTAAGATAAGGTGCAGCACAGTGATATCATAGCTAAGGTCAGGAGATGTAATAGGATGGATAGTTGCTGGATGCAAATTGGTAAACAGAGAGTAAGGATTAAGAATAGTTATTCAAACTGGCACCAGTGCTGGACCAATGTTTGCTGTTTTTGGAAAATAATTTATCTTGGGAATTGGGGAAATAAATGCAAAATTTGCAAATGACACAAAATTTCAAGGTGGGGGGAATAAAGGAGAGCTGTGTCAAAGTAGAAGGTAATTATTGACAATTAAACTTCAACACTGTGAGCTGGCACACTGGTGGAAAGGCTAAGAAGGTCAGTCTTTGCAAATTAATACCAAATGAGAGAAAGGTGGAAGGGAACATAATGATATAGAGTCAATGAAAGTAACACCCTAATGAGAAAAAGAACACCAAAGCATTGAGATTTATTCTCAGAAGAGTGGAATTGAAAATGCAGGGAAGCTATGTTAAACTTGTGTCTCAGTTATTCATAAAATTTAGGGGTTGCTGGCCAGGCCAGCTTTAAATGCTTATTCTTAATTGGCCATGAAGTTTTGGTGAGTTGGCTTCTTGTGCTGCCACAGTCTGGCTGATGGTGCTCCCACAATGCAGTTAGGTGGCAAGTTCCAAGATTTTGATGTAGTTTTGAGATCTTTCCAAGTCACGTTGGTGTGTGACTTTGATAGAAACTCTCAGGTGGTGATGCCCCTTGTGCCTGCTTGCCCAGGCGCCTGTAGGTGGCAGAGATCATGGGTTTGTGAGGTTCTGTTCAAGAATCGTTGGTAGGTTAATGCAGTAAACCTTGCACAAACTTCATGCACATTAGCAGGAGTACTTAAGAACATATAAACTGAAGAATTAGGAACAGGAGTAAGCCATCTGGCCCTTCAAGTGCATTCTGTCTTTTATCTTGATTACGGCTAATCTGATTATAACCTCAATTCTGCATTGCTGTTTACTTGTGATAACCTTTCACTTCCTTGCTTTTTGGATATCTATCTACCTCTGCCTTTAAAATGTTCAAAGACTGTTCTTTGAAAAAGGAAGTTCCAAAGACACATGACTCTCAGAGAAAAAAATGCATCTCATCTCTGTCTTAAATGAGCAACCCCTTATTTTTAAATGACCTCTACTTCTAGATTCTCTCACAAGAGAAAACATCCTCATCTATGTTGACTTCCTTCTATGTCATAAGGGAACATGAGATCCTCTCCATTAGCCAAGATCCCTTGGGTACATGTATGTTTCATACAAATTCCCTTGTGCTCTTCTAAACTCCGGCAGATACAAGCTTAGCCTGTCCAGTCTTATTGGATGTCCCGTCCATTTGAGATATTAGTCTAGTAAACTTTCTCTGAACTGCTTCCATCACTTTGTATGTGTCAATAAGTTCATTTCTCATACCTCTAAGCTTCAACAAATACAGACTCGATCTCCCTTTATACCAGGAATCATCTTAACCTTGTCTCATTTGGTTTCAATATTTAAGGAAGGATCTGGTTATCCTTGAGTATTGAGACCAAAACTGTACACAGTACTCCAGATCCAGCCTCACCAATGTCCTGTAAAGTTGCATCAAAACTTTGATCTACCAATACACAGTACACCTGATGCATAACCTCCATACTTTTATATTCAGTTCCCCTAGTAATAAATAATATCATTCTGTTAGCTTTTCTGGCTGTCAATGTGATCATCTGTCATTCTTTCTGAACTCCAGCAGATACATAGTCCACTCAATCTCTCCTCATACAGCAAACCTGCCATCTTGGGAACCAGTCTATTGAATCCTTACTGCATCCTCTGTTGCAAGTATATCCGTTTAGGTAAGGAGGTCAAAACTCCAGGTGTGGTCTCACCAAGGTCTTACATAATTGTAATAAGACATCTTTGCTGCTGTACTCAAATCCTCATGCAATCAAGGCCAGTATACAGTTGGCCTTTCTAATTGCTTGCTGCACTTGCTTGTTAGGTTTCAGTGACTTGTGGACAAGGAGACCTATTCAAATCAAAGACTGTTCAAAAGAAAATACTTTGCTTTTCTATTTTGTGTGTCAACATGGATGACCTTGCATTTTCCCACACACCACCTGTCATTTTCTCTCCCACTTACTCGAGATTGTCTATATCCCTGTTAAGCTTCTGTATAGCCTCCTCACAATCTCACCTAGTTTTGTATCATCAGCAAACTTGGAAGTATGATTTTTGATCTCCTTAGCCAAATTGTTGATACAGAATGTGGAAAAACTGAGACCCAGGCACCGATTCCTGCAGTATTCTATTTATCACAGTGTGCCAACTTGAGAAAGATCTGCTTATTCCCACTCTTTGCTTTCTGTCTGTTAACTGGTTCTCAATCCATGCCAGTAAATTATTCCCATCTCCATGAGCTCTAACCTTGTTGATCAACCTATTCAGTGGAACCTTATCAAGAGCCCTTCTGAACGTCTAAATACACATTATCAACTGGTTGCCCCTTATACTTTCAACTAGATGTCTCCTCAATGAACTCCAATAGATCAGTCAATCATAACGTCATCATTCAGTCCAAGCCAGGGTTTACGTTCCACATGAGCCTCCACCCATTTCTCTTTTAACATTATAGTTATATCCTTCCTGTGTCTACTCATGCTCATCTAGCTGCTCTGAAATGCATCCACACTCTTCACTAAAATCCTTCTTAAAGAAAACACCGAACAAGTGGGCTGCTTTTTCCTTGATTAGTTTTCAGCTTCTTGAATTTTGTTGGAGTTACTCTCATCCAGGCAAGTTTATTATTTTCTAACACGTGTACAAATCGGAGAGGCTTTGGGGAGTCAGGTGGTGAAACGTTTGCCAAACTTTCTGACCTACTTTGGAAGCCATTGTGTTTATATGGTTAGTCTTAAGTTTCTTGTTATCCCCGATCCCTGGGTGATTTGGTGACGGTAATATTAAGGGTAGGTGGTTAGATTTTATCTGATTGATGTATGACACATATATTACTTGAATTGATCAGACTAAACCTGAATGTTGTCCAAGCTTTTTTACATGTGGGCACAGAATTTCACAGTGAGGAATTGTGAACAGAACTGAACACTGAGCAGTCATAAGCAAGCTTGCCTACTTTTGACCTTATGATGAAGGGAAGGTTATTGATGAAGTAGCTGAAGGTTAGCACAGAACACTGGATAGGGCATACTTGTAGTACACTGCTCTGTTCCAGTTTTTAATTTATAAAAAAAATGGTACTGGAGTAGGTACACTGTAGCAGAATGCAGAGTTTATAACTAACAAAACAAATTATTAGGTTTGGCTTTTTGTCTCTTAGAAAGATAAAGCTGAGACTTGATAGAACTCTTACATTATGAAGGCTTTGAAAGGGTAGAGGGAAAAGATGTCTCCAGATGAGGAGGGATCCAAAACTTGAGGCTATAAATATAAGAAAGTTCTTAATAATTCATTGAGGAGTTGAGGAGAACCTTCTTTACCCAGAATGATGAAAGTGTGCAACTCTCTGTGATGAGGATTTTAGTGAAGAGGATGGATGCATTTAGGAAATGAGATGAAACTAGGAAGATGTGGTGATGTGTTAGAAGGGAGGTGGGTGGATGGTCATGTGGACCATAGACAGCTTAGATTAGATAGTTGGCATGTTTAAATGAATGTCTTGCTTGTGGCTAGCATCAGTTGCTGTTGGACAAGTGCTACTTTTGACCATTTATTTTCTTAACAGTGCTGTAGCCTCATTTGGGATCAATTCCAGTTAAGTATGACCTGATTGTTGGCTTGCACTGATAAATTAATTGACATCTTTCTTAGACATCTCCTTGCTCCATACTCAGATAACTGAGCTGCTGAGCAGCAAATGACCTGTAAATGAGCAGGTTTCAGCTGGTATCAGGTCTTGTATCAGTACCAGGATGGCACATAAAATATTAGTTATTACATACAAATCTGGACTATTCACATTAATGGAAAGTTGGTCCTTTGAGCTTAGCATGATTGTGTTCTGTTAATAGATGTTAAGGTCCTTCTTGCATTGTTATTAATTTGATTCGGATTGCAGACATGTATTTTTTCAATATATACATTTGTTCTCTGAACTGAGAACATAGACCCATTAAATCTTCATTTCTGTCCAATATGTGTTGCTATTTGGTTGGACGCTGTTGATTCTCACAATCCATTTCATTGGTTGTAAAGTTTTTCTTGTAACATCCAGAAGAAGTGAAAATAAAACTATGCAAGGGCAAGTCTGTCTTTCATTAAAATGTCCTAGGAATATCCACATGAGTTTTAATGAACAAAATTTGACACCAGACCACGTAGAGTGTGACCAAAAACTTGGTCAAAGAATTAGGGTTTAAGAAGTCTTTCAAGGAAGAGGGAGGTAGGGGAATGGAGAGATTCAGTGAGGTCTTAAACAAGTTAAGGAGTACAGAGATACCAGAGGATTTTGCTTCTGGAGGAGGCTACAGAACCTAGGGAGGGTAAAGCCAAAGAGAGGTTTGCTAACAAAGATGAGAAGTTTAAAAACTAGCTCAGTTGTTCAGCTTGTCAATGTTCCTGGGTAGAGAGGGAAGGTTCAGCTAATTATTATGTTTGTGTGTAAGGAATACTTTTTTGGGCTGATGTACTGGAGCTCAGTGGATCCTCTCCATTAATAGTTACCTCAGGAAAGAAAGGGAAATGAGTAAATGATGAGAGGAATTTAATCTATATTATAACATCTCTGGGTACTATCTGCAAACATTTTCAATGTTTGTAGTGAATTGACTCTCATAAATTCATTGCATTGTAATTGCACCCATACCTCAGGGAAGAATGCACATACGCCATCAGTAGCTGAAGGTTAAAATTACACAATGACCTGTTTTTACGGGCAGTTGACATTATAAACCCAGGCAAGAGAATTTATTATGGAATTTTGAAAATAATAACACTTATGAGCTATATTATGCCTTTTCTTAGCCAAGCTCTACCCAACTTCTCCCAAAGATTGCCCAAACTTGATATTCAGTGGGTAACATTGAGATGGTTTTTAGTGTTAAAATAGAACTAATTTTTAAATAATTAAAAATTTGCATGTTTAAAGTGTTTAAAACTTCTTGGAATTAAGTACTTTTCAAAAATGAATTTTTTTTGTCTCTTGCAGCCTTCCACTTCAAAGACTTCCAAGCATCCTCTGACACCCAGTGCCTCACCAGTTGGTGAACACACAGTACAGCTCTCTCACACCAGTACCAAGGACCAACCAAGCCCACACAGTCCAGCCAGCACTCCAGAAGCTGCTGGTTATCTGGTCGAGACCAGCAGCAAAAAAGTTGCACATGGTACACAATTGGATGTGAGTGTGGACCAACCACTGCCTCTTACCAAGGCTGAGGATGTCAGTACAGGGATTAAGAAAAAAAGAAAGAAAAAAGAACCAAAGGAGGAAGTGAGTGGTGAAACGGTAACTGGTGCACCCAAACCAAAGAAGAAGAGAAAGGAACCCAAGGGTGACAAGGAACCGAAAGAGGGCAAAGGAGCAAAAGAGCCCAAGGGCTCCAAAGGGTCAAGGAGCCGTGGAGAGCCTAAGGAACCTAAAGGTACCAAGGGGGCCAAAGAGCCCAAGGAACCCAAGGGTGCCAAGGAACCCAAGCAGCTGAAAGAGCCAAAATGTAAATCCAACACTACACCCAAAACCAAGAGCAGCAAGAAAGCCAGGTATGGAGCTTTCATTGCATATGCTGACTGTTCAATTTATCTTTCCTTGGTGATTGAGTGTTGCTTTGTGCAAAATCCTCATTTGTGGCATTAATTTAGTTCATTGTATTTTACTGGAATAGTAAGTCATTCAGTTCCAGTAAAGTTTTACCTGTGTTTTTACCTCTTGCTGTTGGCACTTACAAACTGGTTAGAGTTTAATATGTGAGTTTATTCCTGTTTGCTGCTGTTGAAACTCTGTTTAACTGAGTGACACAATAAGTCTAACTTCTGGCATTTAAACCTGCTCAACATCTAGGAATTGCATCCAGTGTATAGTGTGGAACTGTGCCATTCAGCTCAACTGGTCCTTGCCACTATATGGTTCCCAAGATCCTCCTTCCACTTTACCTTTCTAATTCATGGGATATGGATGTCAATGGCAAGGACGTTATTTGTTGTCCATCCCTAATTAGCCATGAATTGAATGGGTTCCTGGACCTGTGGATCGGAGTTGGAAGATTTCCCTCCAGGAGATCAGTGAAAGTGCTGATGAAGGTGCTGCCTGTTTTCAGAGTCTGGTTGTACCAGTACTGCTGTTGCTGCAGTTTTTGCCCAAGTTGCCATTCTTCTTAACTGATGGTAGTTAGTAAATATTTTGTGGCTGTTCAGTTGCATCTTGCGAGGAGGAGGGGCAGGTCAACCTCAGGAGAAGAAAACTGTGGTCCTGGGTTGTTTTCATTCCCCTTTCAGTGGGATTGCTGAGATGAACTGTAGCATCTTCACATTCACAGAAGATTAGGATTGGTAAACTAGAATCATGTTGCATCTGAATTGATTTTCCATTCCAATTTTCCATTCTCTTCTGAACTTGTTCTTGGGTCAGAAACTCCATTTACTGTAAAATTCTAATAATCTGGGACTTGGTGCTGGACTAGCAGATTTTCTGGATTATTAGATGTTACTTCTATCACTACCAGACTTTTAATTTACTTTTTTAGATTTTAAGCAGTAGTATAATAAATTTTCCAAAGGGCCCCCATGAGTGGAAAGGGAGTGCAGGAATTGGGGCCCTGGTGAGTGGAAAGGAAGCACAACAAACATTACCTGCTGAGCTAGATGCTGAATCTTTGGGATTTCTGAATAGTCGGTTAGGGATTATTGGAGTTTTACTGTTGGTCATTTGAAGTAGCCAAGCTGAGCTTGATTTTATCAAGGGCTGCCTGTCTACAGACTGGCACAGGCTCTTGCTCCATTGGTGGAGATGTGACCATGCACTGGATTTTACCAAGTGGCCAATCTTCTTGTATGACTTTAGATGACAAGTGTTACCAGACCAATCAAAATAAAAATGTAGTGCATATCATAGCCAATCCAGGTCTTTTTCTCATTCATTGTGCAAGTTCTAGCGTTGATAACTGGATGATGATGGAGTAGAGCTTCTGATAATACTGAGAATAAAATTACAAATAACTGCATTAGTTGTGTATTTCAGGCTGTGATTAGACCCTTAATTGGGTGAGTCTTATGACAATATGATTCTTAAACTCACTTGTGACAAACCAAGGATATCAAAACTTTTTAAACAAAAGACAATTCAAACATGCCCTCCTCCACAAATGTTCTCCCTTACCCCACTCAATGAGTTGCTTCTGAGACCTCATCCACGTGCATTCCCGAGCCTGGACATCTGAGTACAGATGACCTCTGTGTTACTGGTTACATTCCTAGAAAATGGCCCATATTGTGATTTTCTGTAATGGAAAGCCACATCATTAGCACGTGTCAAGAAGTGCAAGTTGAACAAAAAAGTTTATTTACATTTTTCCACATAAATTCCGTGAGAGCGAATTTTGTTCCCTATCTCAAATTTTGGGCTAGGAATTTGTAAATTCTGTAAGGGCAAATTTTTGTAACCTGAACGGCTGTAACGCAGGCGTCACCTGTATTGGAATGTTATGTCACACCAGGGTGGTAGATGTTAAACAAGATGGACCTTGTTCCTTTCCTCCCACCCAATTCTACAGTTATCATTTCATCATCTGGAGGAGCTTCCAGTCCTCAAGCTACCAGTCATGCTTTCTACAATACAACAGCAACTAAACTTCAAAAAAAAAGTACTTGATTAACTTTGGGATGTCCTGAGGTTATAGAAGATGCTGGACAATTGCACTTCTTTCTTTCCTCTGTTTCTCAGATGCACAGAGCCATCAGAGTTGGCTGCTGAATTGTACTCAGAAGCTAACTTTCCCTGAGTAATAATGTCCTTCTCTCAGTGTGAGTTCATGTAATTCAGCATAGACTGAGTGACAGTCTAGGGCTCAATGGCTCACTACATATTACCTTATTCAACTGAGCCATGGGGAAAGGTGTTTGGTAAAAGTCTGGGGATAAGAAAAAGAATGCAGACA
The DNA here is from genome assembly GCF_009764475.1 of Pristis pectinata. Taxonomy (NCBI): domain Eukaryota; kingdom Metazoa; phylum Chordata; class Chondrichthyes; order Rhinopristiformes; family Pristidae; genus Pristis; species Pristis pectinata. The sequence goes on from NC_067420.1 coordinate 45,146,647, forward strand.
GCTATCTGATGATTATTTAATCTGTTATAATGATGCTTCCTGAAGGATAAACATTGGTTAAGATAGCAAAGAGAACCTGGGATCATTTATGTCCACCTAATTAGATGTACGGCGGCTCAGTTTAATGTTTCAACTGAAATATAGAACTATGAGAGGGGCAGCCAACAGGGCCACACTCCCTCAGTGCCGCCCCTCCGACAGGGCCACACTCCCTCGGTGCCGCCCCTCCGACAGGGCCACACTCCCTCGGTGCCGCCCCTCCGACAGGGCCCCACTCCCTCGGTGCCGCCCCTCCGACAGGGCCCCACTCCCTCGGTGCCGCCCCTCCGACAGGGCCACACTCCCTCGGTGCCACCCCTCCGACAGGAAATAGCTGCTGTATCCTGCAGGACTCCAGTCTTTCTCAAGCTCATTTGTCTGTTTCTCAAGCTCATCTAACTGATTCATTATTGAGCAAATTAGTGGAAATCAGGTTAAACTTTTTTGGCTTTCTTCAGCTGTTAGTAGATTTATGGAGGACTCTTTATGGGAATCCTGCTGAATTTTAGGAAAAAAACAAAGTACTGAGTTATAAAATTAATTGAAAGATGTGAAAACTTGCTCTCCAAAGAGCCACTCAATGACAGCAGTGGATGATGTGTTGTGGGAAGTCATGAGGGTAACTCTCCAGCAATCCCATGGCAGGACAGGTGAACCAATGTCAGTGTCCTCAGGCCAGCATCCCTCACTTTCAAGCTATGATTGTCCTTGGCATCTTACAAAAGGCGGGCCACATTGTCGGCATGCCTGATTGCAAACTCCTGAAGCAAGCAGTCCATTCTGAGTTGTTGACAAGGACAGAGAAAATACTTCAGGGCATTCATTAACCATCACTGACTCGCGCAATCTCAGCCCTAGTAGTGGAGAAGCATCCAGAATGCATCAAGGATTTTGGGTTTCTGCAGGAGTACATGAAGAATTCTATTAACCCACCCACCCTTCCTTGTTCTTTGCTAGAGTCGGTGGATCCCATGTAGGATTCATCAGCCATCTCTGAACCCACAGAACTGGAATAGAAATGAATAAAAAAGTCCCCTGAGGGACTGCAGAACATGAAGAAGGCATCCCACCATTTTGTAAATAAACTAGTGATGAACATCTTCACTGGTTTGTAATGAACATTTCCACAGAGATGTGTCTCTGGGTGAATGCTGCCCACTGCATAGTTTGTGCTTGAAATGCTAGAGGACACTGAAGTGCTTGAATTATTCAGTTGTTAAGAGGAGCTAACTTCCTGCGTGTACAGTTTCATGAGGATTGACAGGTGTTGTCCTTCCCCAGAGTTCCTGCCTACATTCCTCACATTCCTACAAGTGAGCAAAGAAAGAGCCTGCATTTGCATTACAGAATGATGTTCCCAAACCCATGTCATGGCTGTAGGACTTGGCTTAAAGCTGCAACACACACTCCAATGAGATGTTTTCCAAAAATAAGATCCCAGGATGTCCCATGTCTCTACAGCCAATAAAATACTTCCCAGAATTGTAGTCGGTCCCTGTTATATTGCAGTAGATCGGGCAGCTAATTTGTACACAGCAAGAATACATGTAAAGCAATGCTTTAAATAACCAGAATATTCCTTTTAGTGATGTTTGAGAGAAAAATGTTGGCCAGGACACCAAAGAATTGTGAGATGTTTACACATTGGTGAGAGGGCAGACAAGGCCTTAATGATTCATCCAAAAGGCAGACCACCGATAGAATGTTTCCTCGATCCTGAACTGAGGAATGTGTTTTTAGAATGTATATTTGGCATGTGAGATTTGACTCTAATCCCACAGTGATTGTTGCCCTCCGAAGTGAACCTGGTTTAGTAATAGTAAAATCAACAATGAATCAGGCATCATGTTAAGAAAAGTGCAAAATTAATATTCTTAGGCCGTTTTGCCTTTCTAACATATGAAGGTCTCTGCCTGATGTAATGCTTACTGAGTCACATCTATCAACGAATGTTGAGACTCATTGGAGCTGAATCGGCCTTTTTTTATGAAGTGGGCTCTGAAATTGCTTGTAATGGTTATGTTTGTGGATTACTAATCAAGAATTTGAGTTCAATTCCCAGTGGCAGGATTGATAATATGCAAACCAAACTCTGTAGGGACTGGAAATCAGAAATAAAACAGAAAATGCCAGAAATGCTCAGTAGTTCAGGCAGCATCTAGGAGGACAAGCATTTTCAGTTGATGAAATGGTGTGGGAGGAGGCTTGTACAAAGGATAAACACTGGCATGGACTAGATGTCTCGAAAGGCTTGTTTCTGACTTCTGTTCTTTGCAAATCTATGTTCTCATAGAACAATTACAGTACAATTCAGGCCCATAGGCCCACAAAGCTGTGACGAACATGTCCCTACCCTAGAAATTACTAGGCTTACCCATAGCCCTCTATTTTACTCAGCTCTATATACCGATGTAACAGTCTCTTGAAAGACCCTATTGTATCAGCCTCCACCACCATTTCCAGCAGCCCATTCCACGCACTCACCACTCTCTGAGTACAAAACTTACCCCTGACATCTCCTCTATATCTGCTCCCCAGCACCTTAAACCTATGTCCTCTTGTGGCCACCAATTCAGCCCTGGAGAAAAGCCTCTGACTATCTACCCTATCAATACCTCTCATCATCTTATACACCTCTATCAGGTCCCCCCTCATCCTCCGTCTCTCCAAGGAGAAAAGGCCGAGTTCCCTCAACCTGCTTTCATAAGGCATGCTCCGCATCCCAGGCAACATCCTTGTAAATCTCCTCTGTACCCTCTCTATGGCTTCCACATCTTTCCTGTAGTGAGGCGACCAGAACTGAGCACAGTACTCCAAGTGGGGTCTGACCAGGGCCCTATATAGCTGCAACAATACCTCACGGCTCCTAAATTCAATTCCCCGATTGATGAAGGACGATACACCATATGCCTTCTTAACCACAGAGCCAACCTGCACCGCCACTTTGAGCGTCCTATGGACTCGGACCCCAAGATCCCTCTGATCCTCCACACTGCCAAGTGTCCTACCATTAAGACTATATTCTGCCACATATTAGACCTACTGAAATGAACCACTTCACACTTATCTGGGTTGAACTGCATCTGCCACTTCTCAGCCCAACTCTGCATCCTATCTATATCCCTCTGTAACCTCTGACAGCCCTCCAAACTATCCACAACACCCCCAACCTTCGTGTCATCCACAAACTTACTAACCCACCCCTCCACTTCCTCATCCAGGTCATTTATAAAAATCACAAATAGTAAGGGTCCCAGTACAGATCCCTGAGGTACACCACTGGTCACAGACCTCCACTCAGAATACGACCCCTCAACAACCAATATGACCCCTCAACAATGCTCTTAAGTTTTGGGATCCTGGGCACTGAGTGGGATGTTCTGGTGAGTTTGTCAACTGAATCTCTCATGCAGGTGGCATTTCACAGTTTACTTTTTATAATAAATATGAGCAGGAGTAGACAGTCACCCTTCCAACCCTTATAATAAACCAATAATAAGAAACCAATGTACCTTTCACATTCTGTAAGTCAACTTGACTTTGCTGTATCATCCCCATAATCCCTTGATTCCCTTTGTATCCAAAAATCGTGCAGTGGCTGTCCTGAATTTATATTTTCAGCAAATGAGCATGTGCAGCCACCTGGGGTAGAGAATTCTAAAGATACACAAACCTCTCGGGGAAGACCTTTTTCTTTGTTTTAAATGGTTGACCCCTTATCCTGAGGTGAAGACCATTTGATCTCAGAGAAACAGCTTCTCAGCATCTACCTTGTCAAGCCTTTTTAGCATTTTATGTGATCACCTTTTACTCTTCTAAACTCCAGGACATGAAGATCTTGCTCACTTCTATTTTGTATATGAAGATAAATAACACACTTGGAAACAAACCACTCAGTAAATGTAGCACTTGCTAAATTTTTAAAGCCTCTATCTCATTAATGTTATCCTCGTAATTTTTTTAAAAAAAATTATGAGTAAAATGTAATGCATTTTAAAGACATTAACTCAGATTCATATTACACTGATGACACTGACCACAACCTGCTGTGTTCACCAGTGAATTGCCAGGTCAGTTCACTGGTGAGATATAAATCTTGTTTATGGCTGTTGATGCAATCTCTATGCACTTTACAACAAAGATTCACATATTTTCAATCTCTTACCAGTTAATTTGATGTGTTTAATTAAAACTTGTAATGCCATCTGAAGGCATTACTTTCTGCCTTACTATCTACTTCCATTCCAACTCTCTGCTCTGAAGCTGCTGCATCCTACTGGGCATGGGCATTTTGCTTAAGAGGCATTTCCAGTGGATGAGCCCTGAGGACCAAGCAATTCACTGGTTAATTCCTAGGATGAGAGGGTTGTCCTATCCTGAAAGGCCAAAAAAAATTACCCGTATTGAGGGCTATGTGGAATTAGCACAGAAGAGGAGTTGACAGCTTGGATAGAGCAGCTATGATCATATTGAATAGCAGGGCAAGTTTGAGGGGCCAGATGGCCCACTTGTGCTTCTACTTTGTGTGTTCTATGTCGTTGTTTATGCTCCACATCAGCATCTCCCACCTTAATCCATCTCACGCTATCACCATCTCCTGCTGTTCATTTCAGCCTCCTGTTTATGTCTAGCTTCCTCTTAAGTGTATCTGTGCTATTCATCTTAACCACTCCATATAATAGTAAGTTCCGTATTGTCACCGCTCTCTGAATGAAGAAGTTTTCTAGCATTTCCTATTGGAATTATTAGTGACTATTGTATATTTATGGCCTGTAGTTCTGGTCTCCCCCAGGAGTGTAAACACCCTTTCAAATGCAGCCTTTCAAATTATTTCATAAAGTTCTCCAGCAATTTACTGCTCTGTCTTCTCTTGAGAGAGAAGAAACTGACTGTTCATTCCAGCTGACAGTCTTAACCTTTGAGATGTCGTAACAATTTACCAATGACTCACTGAGCAATTAAATTTTAAAATCCTACAAAGCTGGTAAACAGAACAGTGCATTTAAAAAAAATCAGTATGTGGTTTTTATTTGATTAGATTACCTATTTTAGGAGTTACTTTTTCTGTATATTAGCCAGTGGTGTTAGAGTTTGCTGGTGATGGGTTCCATTTGGCGTAATTTGTGTAAACTCCTGACCGTGAATGAGCTTTCATTTTAATACAGCTTTACCCATAATAAAAATGCAAAAAGCCATCATTAGGTGGAATACCAGTGCTTTCATAAGAGAATGATCTGACAATGGTTTCACAAATAAATCCAGCATCCAACACCTCTATTGCAGTCGTCAAACTGGATGACATCCCCGATAAAGGGTGTCAGTACTGATAGTGCCGAGCTCTGTCCATTCGACACAGTGCATCCAGCTATCATTTATTTTACTGGCTGATGTTTCTTAACTCCCAATCCAACAATGCCTTGATGTTATCCTTGATTTTCACATTCCTCACATATTTTAGATAAATTACCTTCTGTTCTATGATTAAGAAAGGAAGGTAGAAAAGAAATAAGTTGACCAAAAGTTTTAAGGAAGTGTACTTTCTTGCAGCAAAGAACAAGGCCCAACGCCAACTGAAAAGAAGAAGAAAGGGAAAAGGAAAAATGCTGTTCCAGCAGAAAATTCTGAACAGGAGCATTCAGCGGAAAAGACACCTTTGGCTACAGAGGAGCTGACAGATGCACAGGTAAGGCAGGCCCTGCAGCCAATCCCAGAGAGAATTCCCCCTGGTGTTTGGAGACGCAAGAAATTGCTGATGCTGGAATTTAGAGCAAAAACACAAACTGCTGGAAGAACTCGGTGGGGCATCTGTGGAGACAAAGGGATGGTCGATGTTTTGGGTTGAAACCCTGCATCAGGACTGAAAGTGTAGGGGGCGGATAGCTTCTTTATAGAATTGAGGGAGGGGTGAGACAGGCTAGTAGGTGATAGGTGGAATTACATGAAGGGGAAGGTGAGCAGATGGAGCAGGTGGAGGAGGGTTTCAAGTCTTCGTAAGCAGGGAGGGAAAGATGTAAAAGGTGAACAAAAGGGGGAGAAATGAGGATGGACTCATAAGGGGCATAGGCAGAGTGAATGCACACAGTCTTTTTTCCCAGAGTTGGGGAATCAAAAACTAGAGGGCATAGGTTTAAGGTGAGAAGGGAGGGATTTAATAGGAATCTGAGGGGCAACTTTTTCGCCCAGAGGGTGGTGGGTATATGGAACGAGCTGCCAGCGGAAGTGGTTGAGGCAGGTACATTAACAACATTTAAAGTTACTTGGACAGGTACATGGATAGGAAAGGCTTAGGCTTTCCCACTCAAGATAGTCCCATTTGCCTGCACTTGGAACTATCTTGAGTGGGAATCTTGGTTGGTAAGGACTGTTGGGCTTGAAGGACTTGTTATGAAGACTGTGTGATTTTAAGACTGGTGGGAGTGGGAAAGGAACCCAGGGTGAGGGTTACCTGAAGTTGAAAATTCAATGTTTGTACCAATTGGTTGAGGACTACCTAAGTGGAATATGAGGTGGTGGTCTTCTAGTTTGTGTTGGGCCTCACCCTGCCAGTAGAGAAGGCCGAGGACAGACAAGTCAGTGTGGGAGCAGGAAGGGGACTTGAAATGACATGCAAGTGGCAGCTCAAGATAGCCATGTGTACTGCTCTCCTCTGCCTGACCTGGCTCCAAATGCCCATCATCCCTCCCTCATCTCGTTCCACCCATCACCTACCAGCCTCTGTTTCAACCATTCACCCTTTCCCCCCTCCCCTCCCCCTCAGACCTTATTCTTGACTTGAAACGTCGACCATTCCTTTACCCCCCTAGATGCTGCTTGACCTGTTGATTTCTTTCAGAAGTTTATTTGCACCCCCCCAGTGTTTTCTAGGTGAACTGTGAGATATATGGACCCCTGAAAGTGGCTGGAAGGGGTGACAATTGTTAAGGTAGACAATCATTGGCAAAATTGTTACCAGCTCAGCAAAGTCACTGCCCAGTTGTGAACACTTTATTTTATCTAGAGTGGTATTAGTGAATTCAGTAAGCAGCAAGGGCAAGCACTCCCCTCACGCTGCACTGCACAAAGGAAGATGATTGTTGTTGGAGGTCAACCATTCTGACTCCAGGATGTTGTTGCAGGAATTCCTCAGGGCAGTGACCTCGACTCAACCATCTTTAGTTTCTTCATCAATGGCCTTCCTTGCATTGTAAAGTGGGGCGTTAGTTGATTATTGTACAGTGTTCAATTCCATTTGTAATTCCTCAGCAGATGAAGGAGCCTGTGATTGCACATGCAGAACTTTGAGAACACACGGGCATCAAAGTGGGAAATGCCATTTAGGTGCCCAGTGACCACCTCCAACAAGGCAGAGTCTTAACCACCTACCTCTGACGTCTGTGGCACCATTATCATAGAGACCCTGACTATCAATACTGGCCAGAATCTTGACTTAACCAGTCACGAATACTATGGCTAAAGGAGCCAGTCAAAACCTGAGTATCTTCTGGTGAGTGGCTTAAGTCCTGACCCTCTGAAGACTTTCCATCATTGAAATAGAATCCACCCCCCTACCCACTCCTGCAAACCACTACAGGAGAGGATGTACGACCAAACCACCTACCCCATCCTGCGGGGAAGACTGGTACTGACCACCCCCCTTCCCTGACTCGTGCACTCTCTCTCGTGCACAGATATTGCCTCATCCCAGCTCGGCAGGAGAGGGCTGATCCTGCTCCCATCCCACCACACACACAACTGATACTGCCCTCTCTCAACTCCCCACACCATGGGAAATGTCATCCATCACCTCCCTTCACAGCAGAAGAATGATACTGCAGTTTCTGTTTCTGGGAGATGGTTGTTGTTGAGCACCTGATGTGAAGTTTTTGTGATTGTGGTCAGAACCCTTGGGGATGTCATCGATGGTGTTGTATGCCATCCAGGTCATCCATTTCAATTTGTTAGGGAAGTTCTCTAGGAAATGAAATGTGTATGTAGTGAGCTAGTGTCTAATGATCTTGCTGCACTTGGATTAACTTGAGCATAAATGAAATCTTGCTTCGGTTATTTTTAAAATTATTTCTGAGAATTGTTCTAGCTATAGAAGTTTGTCTTTCAGTGAGATATTCAACCTGCTTGTCTCTCAAATGGACATAATGATCCCATGACCACTATTTGGAAATGAGTTGTGGAGTTAACTTTGATGTGCTAGCCAATATTTGTCTCTCCACTCAAAAGATTAATGTTTTTGGATCTTTTTCTCTGCAAAATTATTGGTCCTGTTTCCTGCACTATAACAGTGACCATGTTTCTAAAATAATAACTTAATGGTTTGGTCCATTGTGAAAGATTGCATGTAAATGCAAGTGCCTTTTGTAAGATTAAAAGCAAAGTTTGTGATGTTTTGTTGGAAGTTTGCCACTTGCACTCTCAGGTTGCATGTTGTTCACCCCTGGAGTTGTTACTCATGTCATTGACCAACTTCATAATTGACTGGGTAAGTGATGGGAGATGAAAAGCACTGTTGAGGGGGGCTGTCCTAATGAGAGTGCTAGAGAAATGTGCTGCTGGCAGAGTGGTTACGGCCTGAGTGGTGAGTTGGGGTGCAGTTTTTGAGCACCTGGTGCATGTGGGTGTCTCAAGTAGATAGGGTGGTAAAAAAGGTGTAAGGGATGCTTGTCTTCATCAGTTGGGGCATTTAGTATATTAGTCAAGAAGTCATGTTGCAGCTGTACAAAGCTTTGTTAAGGCCTCACTTAGTGTATATGTGCAGTTCTAGTTGCTCCACTACGGGAAGGATGTGGAGGCTTTGGAGAGGGTACACAGAAGGTTCACCAGGATGCTGCCTGGTTAGAGAGTATTAGGAGACGTTGGACAGACTTGGATTGTATTCTCTAGAGTGTCGGAGGCTGAGGGGAGACACTATAGAAGTTTATAAAATTATGAGATGTATAGATAGGGTAGGTAGTCAAGAGTCTCTTACCCAGGATAGAAATATCAGATTCTAGATGGCATAGCTTTAAGGTGAAGGGGAAAGTTTAAAGAAGGTGTGTGGGGCAAGTTTTTTTTTTACACAGAGTGGTGGGTGCCTGGAACGCACTGCCAGGGGAGGTGGTGGAAGCAAATACGATAGTGATGTTTAAGAGGCATTTAGACAGACACTTGAACTTAAAGGGAATAGAGGGATATGGATCATAGAACATTACAACACAGTACAGGCCCTTTGGCCCACAATGTTGTGCTGACATTTTATCCTGCTGTAAGATCTGTCTAACCCTTCCCTCCCACATAGCCCTCCCCATTCCTCTATCATTCATGTGTCTATCTAAGAGTCTCTTAAATGTCCCTAATGTATCTGCCCCCACAACCTCTGCAGGCAGTGCGTTCCATGCACCCACCACTCTCAGTGTAAAAAAAACTTACCCCTGACATCCCCCTTGTATCTTCTTCCAACCACCTTAAAATTATGCCCCCTTGTGTTAGCCATTGTCACCCTGGGAAAAAGTCTCTGACTGTCAACTCGATCTATGCCTTTTATCATCTTGTACACCTCTATCAAGTCACCTCTCATCCTCCTCCTCTCCAAAGAGAAAAGCCCTAGCTCACTCAACCTATCCTCATAAGACATGCTCTCCAATCCAGGCAACATCCTGGTAAATCTCTTCTGCATCCTCTCTAAAGCTTCCACATCCTTTCTATAATGAAGCGACCAGAACTGAACACAATACTCCAAGTGTGGTCTAACCAGAGTTCTATAGAGCTGCAACATCACCTTGCGGCTCTTGAACTCAATACCCCAACTAATGAAGGCCAACACACCATATGCCTTCTTAACAACCCTATCGACCTGCGCGGCAACCTTGAGGGACCTATGGACGTGGACCCCAAGATCCCTCTGTTCCTCCACAGTGCTAAGAGTCTTGCCATTAACCTTGTATTCTGCCTTCAAATTCGATCTCCCGAAGTGTATCACTTCACACTTATCCAGGTTGAACTCCATCTGCCACTTCTCAGCCCAGGTCTGCATTCTATCAATATCTTGTTGTAATCTACAGCAACCTTCTACACTATCCACAACACCACCAACCTTTGTATCATCAGCAAACTTACTAACCCACCCTTCCACGTCCTCATCCAATTCATTTATAAATGTGCAGTCAGTGGGATTAGTTTCATTTGGCAACATGGTCACACAGACATTGTGGTCCAAAGGGCCTGTAACTGCTGTACTGTTGTATGTTCTATAACTTGCTGTTGCTCTGCTGATGTTACCTAATCAGATCCCACAGGGTTTTAATTTGTTGTTTCTACTCCAAATGACAATGGAATATTTCTCTCTTTAATGGTAACCAGTACCAGTAAAACAAATTATTCCAATCTATCAGAAATGTGCCTTTTTCTCTCTGTCTACCATCTGGGTTTTTGTGCTTTTTATTTGATTTCTAATAGTTATAGTTTATTTTATTTTGTTATTTCACCTTTGGATTATTTGATGCAACAAATCCATGTATGTTTGTTCAAGGGGTTTGCTGTACTTTTATGTAGCCATCATTCTGCCACAGTTTGGTCAGATAACCACCTGAGTTGATGTGTGTGTTTTAGAGTGTGTACTGAGTTCTGACATGGACCTGTGTGCATGTCTGTGCACAAGTCACATGGTGCAGAGAGCTGAAGCACAGGTTGTCAGTTGACCTGGGAAAGGTGCAAAGCATTTAAAGAAGGTGAATGCACCTCGTTTGGACTCTGGTTTCTGTCTTGAACTTTTACCAAATGATGGACCTTGAGTGGCATTTCACCAGATGGTGTCTTAAAGGCAACAGAGAAAAGCGTGAGTGTGCCTGGACAACTGCATTGGCATTGGTAATGTGGTTACAATCAAAATTGTTCATGTTTGGCTCTCTGTAGTTTCTCACCTCTTGTCTTTATGTGCGAATGTATTTAGTAGTTGATACAGAAAAAAATGTGTAATTTCTATCCTGTGTCAGAAAAACTCCTGGAATGGGACAAGCTGCAATTGTGGCTGATGGAAGACTCCAAAACATAAAGGATGATAAAGGATGGATCGAGCCCGTTGTAACAGACATTTTCTTATTTGCTTCCGAGCTGAGCGCTTGTGATTAAACCTTTGAGGTTGGAGTCTCTTCAGCTTCCCTGAACATTTCAATAACTACCTGTCGTAACCTGGCAACAGAAGATGGCTTCTGTAAAATATAGATTTTGATTCGGATACTAAATGTTGCTCAGTCGAAAGTAAAACACTTCAACATCCAAACAATATGATTTATAAGTCAGCACACCAGTATGATGGGGACTTACAGAAGGTGGGCAATGATGAATGAAGGTAAAGCTGGTAATAGCGGGGAAAGGAGAGGGAATGTGCAGAAGCCTAGAGTTGGATGTATCAGGAGTTCAGAGGCAAGGATTTTGTAGTGTTACATTTTGTTTGCATGGAAGCCAAAATCCAGGAGTGATGCTCAGCTTCAGCATGGTGAGGGATAGGACATAGCAACAGTGTTTGAATGAGCTGATGTTCTTGGAGAGAGTGGCATGTAAGGTTATCAAGGAGAAAAGTCAAGTCTCAAAAACAGGGCTCTGATGAGGATTCTGCAGCAGTTAGACTGAGGTGAGGGTGGAAGAGGGGTTCTGAACTGGGAAGGAGGTGGTCATGGTGACAGACAAGCAATAAAGTCAGAACGGTTTGGTTCAAGCCAAGAAGGTGCTTGGGTTAGGATTGAGTTCAGCCATGCCGACCAAGATTCCCATCTAAGTTAGTCCCATTTGCCTGCGTTTGGCCCATATCCCTCCAAACCTTTCTTATCCATGAACCTGGCTAGGTTCCTTTTAAATGTTGTTAATATATCTGCCTCAACCACTTCCTCTGGCAGCTCATTCCATATACAGACCACCCTCTGGGTGAAAAAGTTGCCCCTCAGGTTTCTACTAAATCTCTCCTCTCTCACTTTAACTTATGTCCTCTAGTTCTTGATTCCCCAAACCTGGGAAAAAGACTATGCGCATGATTTTATACAACTCTATAAGATTACTCCTCATTCTCCTATGATCCAATGAATAAATTCCCAACCTGCTCAACCTCTCTCCATAACTCAGTCGCTCGAGTCCCGGCAACATCATCGTAAGTCTCCTCTGTACGTGTTCCAGCTTAATGGCATCTTTCCTGTACCAGGGTAACCAAAACTGAACACAATATTCTAAATGTGGCCTCACATAACATCCCAACTTCTATACTCATTGTCTTAACTGATGAAAGCCAGCATGCCAAAAGCCTTTGTCACCACACTGTCTACCTGCAACGTCTCTTTCAGGGAACCACATACTTCCTAGTTCCCTCTGTTCTACAACAGGGCCTAGGTGGACATGTGAGTGAGTGTGGTATACCTGAAATTGGGAAAATTCAGTGTTCATATCATTGGGTTGTAAGTTACCCAAGCAGAACACGAGGTGCTGTTCTTCCAATATGTGTTTGGCCTCACTGGTGCAATAGAGAAAGCCGAGGACAGTGTGGGAATTGGAAGGAGAGTTAGACTGATGTGCAACAGGAAGCTTGAGATGGCCATTGTGGACAGAGCACAGGTGCTCCACAAAACATTACCTAGTCTGTGCTTGGCTCCTCCAATGTAGAGGAGGCCACATCATGAGCACCAAATGTGGTAGACCAGGTTGGAAGAGGTGCAGGTGAACCCTCTGCCTCACCTGGAAGGGCTTTTTAGGTCCTTGGATGAGGATGGAGGTGAAGGGACAGGTGTTACACCTAAGTTTGCAGGGGAGAGTGCCAAGGAGACAGGGAAGGAGGGATGGGGAGGGATGAGTGGACCAGGAAGTCACAAAGAGAGTGGTCCCTGTAGAAAACAGAAGGGGGGGGGAGGGGAGGAAAGAGGGGAGGATGTGACTGATGGTGAGATCATGTTGGAGCTGGAAGCAATGGTGAGGGATGATGTGTTCGATGCAGAGGTTGGTGGGGTGAAAGGTGAGGACCAAGGGAACTCTATTGCTGTTCTGTCTGGGGATAGGATGTTGGGTGGTAGCAGTCATGTGGGAATTGGAGGAAATGTGTGTGAGGGCTCCATCATTTAGAGCAGAGGGAAAACCATGTTTCCTGAAGGAAGATGATATTCAGAAACCATAGAGCAAGTCTCATCTTAAGAACGGATGAAGTGGAGATGGAGAAATTGAGAAAAAGGGATGGCATCCTTACAGGAGGCAGAGTGGGAGAAAGTGGGTTTATAGAAGATGGAGACAAATTCAGAAAAGGAACAAAAATGTCAGATATAGTCCTGTTGAACCTGAGAGAATCCTTTCCAAGGTTTCAAGTTTTAGATTTTGATCAGAAGATATACAGCAGTACAGAGGTGGTACAACCCTGAATGACAACAATTTGGACTGGCAGCCACCTATGGTAGAGTGAATAAAATTAGGGATATAGCACAGAGATATATTAGAGCACAGAGAGAATATGAGAAATAGAAGGACAGGGTGGAAATTGGGGGCAAAGGTGATGAAATTGACAGTTCTGCATGGGTGTAGGAAGCAACTTGTGTAGGGGTGCTGAGCTCAGGTACCTAACCTAATCTAACCTGTTTTGGCTGAGACTGGCGGGATTGAATCTGGATTCTCACTGGATTACTGTTCTATACTGGAATTTTATATGTTTGCACATGGAGTCATTATGACGAGCTTTGTTGTTTAGAATGAATAGCAGTTTGTTTGCTCTGGTTAGCAAATGGACCCCAAATCCTTGATGGATTTTTTGAGTTTCTGTGTTGATGTTTTTTTAATTGCTATAATCTTGCGAGCTCTGCCATGCTGTTCACTTTCTTGTACATCTATTCCAGGCTGCAGAGTTTTGGTTCTAAGTGGACAGTGGATAACTCCACTAAATCTAACTGAAATTTTGAGAAAAAAAGTTTAGAATGGACAGTGTTTTTTAGAACATTGCCAGCAGGAGTCTCTACTATAGGAGCTTCCTTACAGCTGTGACATCTGTGCTGTTTACATCTGTGCTTCAAATAAATCTTTTCCACTGTTTCCAAGGCTTTAGTTGTGGGAGTAACTAAAATGGGAATAGTCTATGGATGAGAGCGATCCATAGAGTGGCTGGTAATTCAGGAACAGTGAGCTTTCTGTCTGGATATGAATTGTGTTTTTGAATAGGAAGCCATTAACTCCCTTGAGCCTGTTTCACAAGTCCATTATATCAAGGATGTACATCCAATCCCTTTACTCCTTTTGTGTTTTGGATCCTGGCAACTTGCTAAATGATCTAGTTGAAGAGATTATTTTTGAAGGCTTCATCTGAGCTCATCTTTCCCAATGTACCTAGATTGTCATTTGCAGCATTGTAGGTTAGCATCTGAGGAGGAGCAGGAGGTGCAGGGAGGTAGAGATAGTGGAAGTGTTGTGTCCCACCTGATTCACTGGAACCTGCTGTTTCAGATGATTTTTTTCTCTTTTGAATAAAATCTGAGCTCAGTTGATTATTGAGACCAAGTCTGCACCTTATTTTTGTTTGGACTGGAGGGTAACTGTGAAAGTTTTGGCTGGTCTGGCTAGCTTGGCTGCTTTTCTCTTTGGTATTTGTGAATACTTTGCTAATTTCAGGACAATTATCTCCTTTCCCGTTCCAGTTCATTAGCTTTTGTTGGTCTGTGTTGTTTTGGGATAATTCATTTACTGCAATGTTTAAGCAGCACCAAATCCTGCTCACCCATTACCTAATGGGTCACTGATCTACACTGGCTCCTGGACTGGCAAAGGCTTAATTTTTACGTTTTCATCTTTTATCACTTCTGCACCTCCGTAAGCATGCTCGTGTCTGCCTTTGTGAACTCCATCCCTCTAACCTTCAAATGAAAGATCAACCAAGATCATATTGAACAGGGAACGAGTGAGGGCAGAATGACCTACTCCTGCTTCTTGTTCTCGTGTTCTCTCTGTGCTCTTAATTCTGGCCTCTTGTATATCCCTGATTGTATTCACTCTACCATGGGTGGCTGTGCCTTTAGCTACCAAGCCCCTAAGCTCTGGAATCAAAGTTGCCAGTGTAGATTATGTTATTCAAGGTTGCACAACCTCTGTACTGTTGATCTTTAGATCAAAATCTAAAACTTGAAGCTTTAGGAAGGATTCTGACAGGTTCAATTGTACGTAAGAATAGGAAGCTATTAACTCCCTTGAGCCTGTTCCACAAGTCCATTATATTAAGGATATACATCAAATCCATTAGCTCACCTTGGTTCCATGTCTCTTGATACCCTTCCCCAGAAAACTTTATATATCTCAGTTTTTAAGTTTCAGTTGTCCAGGGCCTGTTGTGCCTGACCTTCCCAGTCTGACTAAAGGTCTAAATAGAAACAGAAAATGCTGGAGATGCTCAGCAGATCAGACAGCATCTGTGAAGAGAGAAACAGAATTAATATTTCAGGGCAATGATCTTTGATTAGAACTGGAAAAGTATTGGTATTGGTTTATTATTGTCACTTGTACTGAGGTACAGTGAAAAACTTGTCTTGCAAACTGATTGTACAGGTCAATTCATTACACAGTGCAGTTACATTGAGTTGGTACAGAGTGCATTGATGTAGTACAGATAAAAACAATTACAAAGACAATGAGAGGTAAAGACAGAGTCCAAGGAGGGGAGACTGGTGTCCGTGATGCGTCGGGCTGTGTCCACAACTCTCTGCAGTTTCTTGTGGTCCTGGGCAGAGCAGTTGCCATACCAAGCTGTGATACATCCAGATAGGATGCTTTCTATGGTGCATCCGTAAAAGTTGGTGAGAGTCAAAGGGGACGACACAAATGCTGTTGGTGCCATGTAAGAAAGGGTGGTGAAGGCTTCTAACTGATCTGTGTGTAGGAGGTGTAAATAGAGGCAGATGAATGAATACAGAGGAGAGAACACTGCAGTTGTAAAGCTGAAATATAAGAGAATGCTGGAAATGCTCAGGTCAGGTAGCTTCTGTGGAGGGAAAAACCTGAGTTAATGTTACAGATTGATGACTGTATCAGAACTAGCCACGATCAGAGAAAAGCTTGTTACCATGCTCTTCCACTTCTGATGAAAGGTCAGCGACCTGAAGCACCAGATCTGTTTCTGTCTCTCCACGTGGACTGAAGTGTTTTGTGTTTTTATTTCACTTTCCAATTTTTATAGTTTTGTTTTGTTTACAAGGCTTGTTCTGGGCTGCAGAGAAGCTGGAATTGTGATCCAGTACATGAATTATTTTGCCAACAACTAAGTTTTCCATTTGCTCTCACTTTGTTTCTGATTTGTACTGGCATGTATTTACTTGATGGTTTTTTCCTCCCTTGCTTAGCCCAGAATCATGATATATGTGTTGAGTTTGGAAGCTTTTAGAGGGTCTGTTATGAATCTGTCAGAATTACAAAATCTGCTGTGATTCAGATGTTTCTTGAGAATGAAAAAGAATGATTTGAAAATGACATCTCCGTGGTCAGCAGTGCCTGATGGACTCATTCAAGTGAGGAATTTTTGGGTTACCTCTCTGGTACATCTCTGAAAATCCATAACATCCAGTGGAGTATGTGGTGAGGCCAGGAGTCGGAACGTTACCAGTTTCCTGATGCCATCAGTATCTGGAACTCCTCCTTGGGATGTGTTGCAATAAGGAGCTGTACCAGATCTAACTGCAAAACACCAAGAGAAGCAGTTGTAGTGAAAGTACTGCTGCAATCAGATGGAAGATGAAAGTGCTGCCAGTCTCATTGGCCTCTACCAAGTTCAGTCGAAGTTAGTCACTTTGCTGGAAGCTGCTGTGACAGAAAGACAAACTGCTGAGTTTGTATTATCTGATACCCCTGGCCTCTTGTGTTTGGGGGAACCCCTGCCTGGAGGGCAACGTTTGCACCTTAAGGATATCAGCGAGTGTGGATTAGGGGAATTAACAGTTGGAACTTGTCTGGATAGATTGTTAACAGAGGGAGATGAAAAAGAACAGAAGGAAGAAAAACAATGCAGGAACTGTAGGATGCATTTTAATCAGTTGTACCGTTAATTTGCCTGTTCTCCTGCCATTTGAAGAATGATGTTGTATTCTGCAAACTCAATGCTAGCCATCAAGAAAGATAAGATAACCTGGAATTCTTCTCCAGAACAAGAAAGCTTGATGAAGGTGAAGTTATGAACGGGTTCACTTGAATAAACATAAAGATGTTTCTACTTATGGGTTTGATAGCACCAAAACAGGTGCATAGGCAGGTTGTGAGGAGAACACAAAGAGCCTGCAAGAGAATGTAGGTCAGTAAGTGAGTGAAAGTGAAGTTAGCAGATGAAGTATAATGTGGGAATTCGTGAGGTTATCTACTTTGAAAGAGAATAATAAGCAAATTGTTGTTCGAGTGAAGTGAGACTACAGAATGTTGTGATACAAAGAGATCTGGCCTAGGGCATGAAACACAAAATGTTATCATGCAGGTATAGCAAGGAAGGGTAATAGAAATGGTATGGGGTATAAAATAGAGAAACTTTGATGTAACTTTACAGAGAACTAGTGAGACTGCATCTGGAGTACAGTTTCAGCCTCTGTATTTAAGGAGTGATTGGTAGTGAAGAACATGCAAGAGCCTATTAAATAATAGGGTACTTAGAAAATATCAACAAGATTAGACAAAGTCAGCATGGATTTCTGAAAGGGAAGTCATGTTTGATGAAGCCACGGGCTTTTTTTGTTTGAGCATGTAACTAGTAGAATAAATAAGGAAGAACCAGTGGATATGGTGGATTTGGATTTTCAGAAGGCCTTTGACTCATGTGTTATGGGAAGAGCACAAGTATATGGTGTTGAGATGGAAGATCAGCCATGATCATATTGAATGGCAGAGCAGAGTTGAAGGGCCAAATGATCTGCTCCTTTTTTTATGATGTATGTGCATTGGAGGCTAAGCAGAGAAGGTTCACATGGTGGAATCTTGGAAAGAAGTGGTTAATGGATGAAGGTTGAATAGGTCAGAAGTATGCCCATTGGGGTTTAGCAGAATGAGAGGTGATCTTATTAAGATGTATAAGATTTTGAGAGGGAATAACAGGGTAGATGCTGAAAGGGTGTTTTCTCTGGTGGGGGCCTCTAGAACTTGGGTGACGTCTTATCCTGAAACTATGCCTATTTTAGAGAGAGATGAGGAGAAATTTCTCTTCTCAAACGGTTGTAAATCTTTAGAATTCTCTACTTCAAAGAGCTTTGGAGGCAGAGTCATTAAAAAGGTTCAAGGAGATTGACAGACATTTTAAGAAGCTAAGGAGGTTTGGGGAAAGAATGGGAAAGTGATATTGAGATCAAGGTTGGATCAGTCATGATCTTAAATGGCAGAGTATCTCAAGAGGTGAATTAGCCTGGTCCTACTCCCATTTCCTATATTATGTATACTAAAACTTTAAGGAAATAAAAGCAGAAGCAGACTGTTAGTTCCTTGTGTTTGCTGGACCTTTTAGTAACCTCAGTGCCTCTTTCCTGCTTGTGCAGGTGTAATAACTTTAAAACAATCACTAATAAATCCAGTAGAGAATTCAGATGGATCTTCTTTACCTGAAGAGTGATTAGAATGTGGTATTCATTACTTCATGTAGTACTCGAGGTGAATAGCATATTTAAAAAGAGCTGGATAAGTGAAGCCACAGGTGGCGTCCCAGTTGACGAGCACAAGTGTTGTACCTTATTTAAGAAGTGTAGCAGGGATAAGCCAAATAATTGTAAGTCAGAGAGTCTAAGGTCAGTGGTAGGGAATTTTTTGTTAAAAATTTTGAGGGACAGGGTTAATCTACATTTGGAAAGGCAAGGATTAAGCAAAAATAGAGACCATGGCTTTGTTAGAAGAAGATCTATCCGGCCAATTCAGTTGAATTTTTTTGTAGCAGTAACAAAGTGTATTGATGAAGGTGGTATGGTTGATTTAGTCTATGTTCTAAAAGTTCTAAAAGAGTCTAAAAGTTGGATTAATGTAGGATTAGTGTTGATGGTCATTGGGGAATCGTGTGCCAAAGGGCATGTTTCCATGATGTACCTCTCTGATTCTAAGGTTCCACATGGGAAATGGTCCAAAAGTTAGGGCCCACAGAATCCAAGGCAAATTGGATTCAAAATCGGCATGATAACGGAGGCAGAGGGCTCTTTATATGATTGGATGCCTGTGACCAGTGACGTATCATAGGCTGCTATGACCCATACTGTTTGCTGTATGCATTAACAATTTAGATATGAATGTATGATTAGTAAGTTTTCAGATGACGCAAAAATTGATGATGTTGATAGAGGAGCCCAGTCTCGGGTTATAGGATGATACTGATCAGTTCGTAGAATGGTCAGGACAACGGCAAGTGGAATTTAATCCTGATAAGTGTCAAGTGATGCATTAGGGAGGCCTAATGAGGCTAGGACGTATACGATGAACGTTAGGGAGCTAGGGAGTACTGAGGAACAGAGGGACATAGCTGTACAGGAGAAAGATACCTGAAGGTGGCAGCACAGGTAGATGAGATAATGAAGACGACACGTGGGACACTAGCCTTCATTGGCCAGGGCATAGAATACAAGAGAAAGGAGATACTGGTACAACTTTATAAAACATTGGTGGACTACTGCATACAATTCTGGTCACTACACTATAGGAAGGATATGATTGTAGTGGAGAGGGTGCGAAGGAGATTCACCAGGATGTTGCCTGGGATGGAGCAGTTCGGTTATGAGGAGAGACTGGAGAGGCTGAGTTTGTTTTCCTTGGAGAAGAGGAGGCTGTGGGGGGACCTGATAGAGGTGTACAAAATTATGAGGGGAATAGATAAAGTAGATAGGAGGCAACCTTCCCTCAAAACAGAGGCATCTGAAACAAGAAAGCATTGTTTTAGGGTAAGGGGCAAGAGATTATGAGGGGATCTGATGAAGAACTTTTTCACCCCGAGGGTGGTTGGAATCTAGAATGCACTATCTGAGTGGAGGTAGTTATTGTCACAACATTTAATAAGTATCTAAATGAGCACTTGAATCGACAGTGCTTAGGAGGCACTAAGTGTTGGTAAATAGAAGGGTACTTGATGGGCATCATGGACATGGTGGGCTGAAGGGCCTTTTCTGTATTGTATGACTTATGTCTGAATGAAGGAAAGGCTGGGATGAAGAGGAATGAGAGCTGTGTGAGGTATAAGCACCGGTACAGATCATTCGGGACCAACAACCTGCTTTGATACTCTGTGCATTCTCTGCAACTAGGTTATGTTGCAAATTAGTGCAGCTAATGTAGTCCATGATCTTGTCATTTAGGGAGAGGTTTCAGTTAGATCAGTTTATTAGTGCTGGTGGTTACTTATCATTTTATCTTTACCATATGCACTTTAGTTAAAGGATGTGCAGTTATTTGTGATATCTAGATTAGGGAAATTGGTGAAAACAAGAGTCATTAATGTCATAGATTGGAGTCGGGGTGGGGGGTGGAGATGGTGTGCTGAGAGGGGGTAAAATCTATTTTCAGGAAGACATTTTCATTACTATTGCTTCTGACCTCAGGGAGTGCTCGAGCTTGTGTTTAGGAAGTTGATTGATGGGAGCAGAATTTTTTTAACTTCCCAGGTAACTTTCAAATTGTAATAAGAAGACCAGCTGGAGTGAATGCCCTTCCAAAGAAGCAGCCTGCACTCAAACTGTATAGACATTAGGAATGAAATTGTAGAGATGGCAGAGGAATTGTGGCTTCAGATATTTAGAGTTCCTGTGGAGTGATTGGAGGCAGATCCTTGTCTCTCAGCAGCCAGCTAAGTTTCCAAGGCATTCACCACTGTGAGTGAAGTATTCTAGCACTGACCCAGCCTCCCTCCCAAGCTAAGCTGTGTTTAGCAGAGCTGTGACAGTTTGAGATGCTGTCTTAATGACGCAAGTTTCTTGTTTGTTTGGTAGAAGCGTCGATCAGGCCGTCAAGTAAAACGAAGGAAGTACAATGAAGACTTGGACTTCAAAGTTGTCGATGATGCCGGTGAAACAATTGCTGTACTGGGAACAGGGCGGATTTCTCCGAACTCTGGGTCCTCACAGAAAGGAAACCAGACGATGGTAAGATGGTGAAGTAGAGAGCAGATAGGGATGTCACCACTTGGGGAGAATGTGGCCAATTTTTCAGGGATTCAAATGATTAGCACCTAGTTACATCTGAGGACTATATTGTGAGAGTTTGGAACATCAGGTTTGCGCACTTGCTATGTACTAGTGTGGTATGTGAGTCATGATCTCTCCACTGAGGGATGGTGTCAAGTTAGGAGTGCTCAGACAGTGCATGTATGATCAAGTGTGAAGATTTCTTCTAGCACTTGAATTTGAAACTGGTATCTGATAGATCCATATTTTTGCTGATCAAGTGACTCCAGAGGTGAATATTGGAACAGTCTTGCAGATTGGACTTAGGGTTTGTCTACCAGACTATGGACATTGAGATATTTTTAATCATTCTGTTCTGTCAGAAGTGGGAAGGTGAACTGCTTTCTGTCTGTGTTTAGAAAGTATTTTGTCAGTGACGTTGTGTACTGGTCCTCCCAGCTAAAGGAATGCTTGCCCAAAGTGAAGTGACCACATTGAATCTCAAGATAGCTCAGGTACTGTGTTTGGTTTTGTTGTAGCCTCAATAAATCGGTGACTTTGTACCAAATGAGGTGTGAAGATTTCTGGCAGAATTCAGGGTGACTGCATTAATTTAGTTCTTAGCATCATATGGACAGCTTGAGAAACCTTTTGTTTGTGTGGTGCTCAACACTCAAAGTAGGATCATTGTGTAATATTTAGGAAAATGTCAAATTAATCATTTTGCTGACTCCATGGGCCTGTTATCTCCACAGCCTTGAACTTTTTTTTGGCACAATTTGACCATGTTGAGCAAATGGGACAATTGTTGATCTTGTATCTTCTGCTTGAATGAGTGTAATTCTCTGTACAGTATTGGTATTGGTTTTTTTATTGTCACATATACTGAGATATAGTGAAAACCTTCTGTGTTGTCTGCCATTTAGATGGATCATTCCATACATAGTTACATTGAGGTAGTAAAAAGAAAACAGAATGCAAAATATAGTGTTACAGTTACAGAGAAAATGTAGTGCAGGTAGACAAATAAAGTGCAAGGGCCATGGCGAGGTGGGTTGGGAGTTCAAGAGTTCATCCTTCAGTGTATGAGAGGTCCGTTCAAGAGTCTGATAGCAGCGGGATGGAAGCTGTCCTTGAGCCTGGCAGTACGTGTTCTCAAGAGAGGGAAGAAAAGAGAATGCTCAGGGTGGGAGGGGTCCTTGGTTATGTTGGCTTTTCACTAAGGCAATGGAAAGGAGGCTCGTTTACATGATGGACTGGGCTGTGTTCATAACGCTCTGCAATTTCTTGCGATCTTGGACAGAGCAGTTGCCATACCAAGCAGTGATGCATCTAGATAAGTCTAAAAACCATTACATGGGTTTGGATTAGTGTGAAAAAAGCAGGTTTCTGTTCTTTCATATCGCTCTCTATTTCTCATAATGAGCATACTTGTACATTCATTTAGCACTTTCACGACCTAAGTTCTGGAATTCCATCCTTAAACCTCTTTGCCTTTCTATCTCTCTGTCTTCTGTTAATACACTTCCTAAAAGCCACTCCTTGAGCAAATTTTTGGTCCCATCCTTGTATCTCTCAGTGACTTGGTGCCTAAGTCTGTTTGATTGCATTTCTTTGTCAGGAAGTTCAACCACATTGGAGATGCAATGTAAATGTGTGTGATGTTTAATGGTTCAGAATTTGGCCATTGTTTTAAAAGGTTTCAAGTATGTTAAGGGCCAACTTCTCCTTTAATCCTGACGTAAGCAAGTAGCATTCTGCTCAGTTATGTGCTGCAGAGTTTCAGTTTGTTTTACTGTAGTGAAGTATACTAAGTCCTTATAAAGCTGTGTTTCATCCTACATGAGCAATAGGATCAGAGACCTATTAGTTGTCTACTATTTAATTTGAGATTGTTTCTAGTTTTCGAAAATAATTTCAATGAGAAACTCAATCGAGGAGACCGAGGCTGGCAGTGCAGAATAAGAATTATTTGCTGGGGACTCCAAGAATAAATGCGGATTGCAGGAAGATGGGAAAGCTGAGCAGGATTATAAGAAATTGATTGAGCCGTAGTTTTATGATGGGCAGGATATGCACGGAGTGATTGGATGTTTGGGGAGCAATGGGAAAGGTGAGGAAGACTGGGGCAAGGAAAAAGGAGGAGAGGTTGGAGGCTGACGAATGCAGAGCATGTTACTAGTGCTGTGTCCAGAACTGTGTCAGAGTTGTTTGTGTTCCCTTAGTTACAGAACAATATTTGATTCATACTTTCTCAGAGTACAGCCGGAACCATTCAGCCCATTGTGTGTGTGCCATTTGTTTGAACTGCCATCCATTTAGTTCACTCCCTGCTTCATCACCAGTGCCCTGCATTTTATTTTTAGTTTCCATCTGCCCAAATATCTTCTGAAAGTTTATTATTCAGTTTATTTCTGACACTTCTTGGTCAGTGCATTCCGGGTCATTGTAACTTGTTGAATTAAAAGAAGCTTTTTATTTGTCATTTAGATTAACTTGCTAATCACCTTAATTTGGTATCCTCTGGTTACTTACCCTCCTGTTTCTCCTTATTTATTATATCAAAACCCTTTCTAATTTTGAACAGCTCGATCAACTTTTCCTAAATATTCCCTTCTCTGGGGAATACATTCCCAACTTCTACCACGCAACAGAAGTCCTTCATCCCTGGGACTGTTCAAATAAGACTTCTGTGCACCTTCAAGGCATTGAGACTCATTTGGTGATGTATTGTTGAGTGTGCATTGTGTAACGATGTTTTTAAACACTTCTATTGATAGCACAGTGCCAGCCAATGAGTTGAAGGTGGATGGAGTGTGTGGGAGAGATCTGGGGAGTGTGTGGGAGAGATCTGGAGAGTGGATGGGTGGGGGAAGAAGAGTGGGGGAATTGGAGAGAGAAAGAAATGCAGAATGGACCAAGGAGAATGAGGATGAGCAGATTGGAAGGAAGCTGAGGGGTGACGAGACTCAGGGGAAAGGGGTCTGAAGTAGAGAGGGGCAGGGTGGGGGAAAGGGCTGAGGAAGAGGGTGTGGGCAACATCATGTCTGTGTACGTTTGTATCAAATCTGTGCCACAGAGTCCTGGTCTCTGATCGTCTGAGACCTTCTTGTCATTGGACCAAGGCTTCTCTGTGTTATGTCCGTGTGGTAGCCATTGTGCAATGGCCATCCCATGTTAAAGAATTCATGCATAGGCGTCTCCCAGTGCGTGGAAGCAAGTCCTCCTCTTTTGGTTAAGAAGCGGATGATTTTTTTTAATTTCAAAAGCAAACTTTATTCATGAAAATATATGCAAGGAATACAATATAATCAGTAGATTCTTTCTGTACATTCATTGTGCCATCAAACCACTATATCATATTTACTATGTACCAATGCCACATATGTTTCATTTTCGAACAGAACACATCCATGAAGTGTCTGAGAGTCTATTTTATGGGGCCCAGCCCTTCAGTGTCCAGTGATGACCGGAGCCTAGACTGTGGTCCTTCCCCACAGAGCCTTTGCAGTTGCTGCACTGAGCTTGCTCCTGAACTCTGGACATACCAGTCAAGACGAAGATGGTTCTTATTGTAGTGGTTTTGATACAGCTATATGTATGGCTTGTTGGGCTATTTCAGGGGGCACTTAAGACTCGACCTCCTTCTGTGGGCTTGGACTCTCAAATAGGCCCAACAGGAGAAGGATGGCATTTTTTAATAACAAGTCTTGTAGCTTCATGATCACACTGACAGATACTACTTTATGCCATAAATTCTAGATTATTTAAATTCCCCAGCTGCTGATTTGAGCTCGTCTTCAGATTATTAGTCCAGGCCTTTAGATTACTACTTTGGAAATATACAGTATTTTTGTTAGAGCTGTGAACTGAGGGAATTGAACATAGAAAGGCTTCATATTCCAGTCAACCTTGTAGCACTTAGGATCACCATGTCCTTGATTTTGAAGTGGGTGCACCACAATACAGAATGTTACCGGGGCCTAGAGGAGTTCCTAAATGCAGTTTTGTCTGAAGATGACTGAGGAGGGATATTATTGAGGAGTTTAGACATTGAGCATAAGAAAATAGGAGCAGGATAAGGCCATTCGGCCCCTCAAACCTGTCCTGCTATTCAAAATGATCATGGTTGATCTGCCCCAGACATCATCTCTTCTTTTGTCCCAGTTCCCCATTAAAAAGATTTGATAAGGTAGATGGAGAGAAATGATTTCCTTTGATGACGGGTCTGGAACAAAAGGGTGTGGCTGTTAATTTCAATCCAAGCCATTCAGGAATGAAATGGGGAAACAGTTAACACAAAGGGGAGTGGAAATCCAGAAATAATGGTAGATCTCAAGATTGAGTTTAGTAATTTTGTTTGGTTTGGTGAAATTGTCAAAAGGCAAATAAGTATTGATCAATCATGATCTCATTAAATAGCAGAAAAGAGCTGAATGGCCTGCTCCTATCCCAGTGTTCCTACAATTAGACCTACAGTGTCCTTTGCTTAAAGAATGGAACTCCAGCACCCTGGTATGGTACTTTGCGTCTCATTCAGGAGAGGAGAGAGGGAACGTTCCATCCATGTTGTGGTCACTCCACCTGCAATGGCCACTGCCTGTATAAGAGGGACCTTGGTGGTTAGCACCAGTGAGATCAATAGGTTTTTGAGACAATGTTATGAGCTTCGGATGCATTAAACTAATGGCTCTCTCTCCCTTGCTTTACACCTCACCCTTTTTTTCTTTTTTCTCATGTGTTTTTGCATTCTCATCTTTGCTTATCTTGCTTATTCTCATTGATACCCCCTCACGCCTACCCTTGCTCGTGTGTCCCCACGCTTGCACACCCCCTTGCTCGTGCCTCCTCCTCACTTGTGGCTCCTGCCCATCCACGCTTACAGCTTCCCCACCCCTCCACCCCCCGTCACCACTCACACCCTGCTGTGCGATTTAGTCTTCAGATTTTCTCCCTCCCTCTCCATCCTTACCATTATTGTTCCTTCCTTTTCTGGTTACCCTGCCGACAAGAGTGGAATGTTGTGCATCATTGATTGACCATGTGATTTTCTTTATTGTAGGAGAGTCAGGAGGAGGATGAGTCTGCTGTCATCGAGAAGATTCTGGCTCAGCGAACCTTGCAGAAGGAGGTGAGGCATGACCTGCAGTGAAATATGCTTAAAGGGAGAAATGACAGACAGGGCAGTGCTCCACTTAGTTTATTAGTTTACAAACTTTTCCTGTTTGATCTTCTGACAGAAGATTACAGTTTACCACTAAAGTGAACTTAAATCCATTATGATTTTACTAACTTGTTGGCACAGGAATGGACAGCTGGGTGCTGGTTCTAAGTTGGATTATTATGTGTTTCCAGTTTTGTCTAGGAAATAATGCTCTGCTTGTTCCACTGCCTCAAAACAGGAGTGTGAAACTGCATAGATAGTGGAAGGCTTTGGGGAAACCATAGAGTGATTTGATAATGAGTTTAAGAATCTAGGAAAACATTTTTTTAAACTTTCTTGGGATGTGGACATAAATATAGGGCCAATATGTTTGGACCATTCTGATTATCTTTGAACTGAGTGGCTTGCGAAGAGTTCTCTTCCTGTAGAGAAATGCTTGGACTCCACTGGCTAATTGAGCATGGTGACTGGGTGGGGATCTTTAACATAATAGACTTTTTTAGGGTAGGTGTGGAGAAGATACTTCCACTCTGGGATGACCAGAAAGAGCAGCCATAAAAACCACAGGAGTTCAGGATAAATTTCTGTCTCAAGTATAGTGAGAATATGAATCTCAGTGCCACAGCTGAAAGTGAGTAGCAGAAATGCTGATGAACGCACAGTGGAGAAACGAATAGAAGGACAAGCTGATGGAGTAAATGCTGTGGGGTGGAAGGAGATTTGTGTGGATCATAAACATTGGCAAAGACAGTTTAAACCTAATGATCTGTTTATGTGCTGCAAATTTTGTGTAAGTGTGCAACCAAGAACTTAGTGCATGGAGTGCTTATCACAGTATTATCATAGCATGGGGCAGTCGGTGGATTGGGCACAAATTTCATTGCTGCTGGGATATTCTTGCCCTAGTTTGCCAACATCTTGGATCACCCTGTGTATTATCTCCTTTTGATATGGTGACCATTCTCGTCCAGTCACACTCCTGTGAAACACCTGTAGGATATATGGTGCAGAAACAGGCCATTTAGCCCAGCCAGTCTATGTCGTGTGTGCTCCACCAGAACCTTCTCCCACCTTCAGCTAAATCCGTCGGCATTATCCTCCATTCCCATCTCCCTCATGTGATTGTCTAGCCTCCCCTTAAATGTATCGATTTGCTCGTTTCAACCATCCCCTCTGGTGATGAGTTCCACATTTTCACCATTCTTTTGGAAGAAGAAATTTCTTCTGAACTCCTTGCGGATTTCGAGATGAAATTTCTGAAGTTAAACGAGTTACGTAGTAACAAGTTGTTGAAGGTTCGCTGGGATGACATTGGTGGTGGATGGAATTGCAGGATGTGCCAATTGATATGAACACAATATGAATGGGGAGTGGGATTTGGCGAGGAGGACTCGGGTTGTACTCATAACAATAACGAATCTAATAGAAATGGTCATATGAAAGGGCATGAGGCAAAGCTGAGATTCTTTTCATTGCTTATTGATTCGACATTCAGGTGAATAATTTCATAGTAGGGTGAGTACAGAAGGAATTGGTATTGTAAAGAGTGCCTTGCTACTAGTTCAGTGTCAAGTAAATTATGATATTTCATAGATAATTAGTTAACCACTTCTATGAAAAATAATAGAGGGTTACGAGTAAAGCTAATCAGTGTAGAACTCTGAAGTGGGATGACAGGAACAGGCCAGGTATTGCCTATATTGAAATCTCTGATACTGTGAAATAGTTTGCTGAGCACTGAGTGAACAATTAAACAACTTGTTTCACCTTCCTTGACGTTGGTTGTTTTGTGTTTCAACAGACCCCTGGTGGGAGCGTGCAGGAGGTGGAAGAATTCTATGTCAAATACAGGAACTAGTAAGTATTATGAGTATTTTCCTCCCCAGATTGTGTTGCGCTGAGGCTCTTCCACAATTGGCACCAGGTTTGGCTTGGGCATCTTGCCTTCGGTCCTCATCAGGAAGCCTGGCCCAACTTGGTCTTCCCCCCATGTCAGAAATTTGTGATGTGGTGACCCACTCTAGATCCGAAAAGTAAAATCCAGAGCCCCTTAAATAAAATGTTTATCAGGGGACTGGAGCTTGCTGTTTAATGAGGAAGAGAGGGTGGTATTTGGCAGATAAGATCAAAATGGAGCAGAAGGACTTTGTTGCAAAACTATTCTGTAGCCTGTGTGCAAATGATGCTGAGATCCTTGAATTTTATGGCATAGAAAATGTCAATTTGTTTGCTGCTTTTCATGCTACGTATTTGACACGGGAGAAATTTGCAGCCTGATGAAAGGAGTTATCAGGCACTCGCACAGTGGGCTGAATGGCCACCTTCTGTGTTTTAGACTTCTCTGATCTCCAGAAGTCCCATTCTTTTTTCCCTGCTCCCTTTTAATTGTTTCCTTTTCAATGTATTCCTCTTTTTAAAAGTTAATGCAGATTCTGCCTGTACTGCTGTTTCATGCCATAATAGCCCTTCATATGAAAATATTTCTGAAGCCAGTAGGTGATTGTTGGACTGAGGAGAGGTGAAGGATGGCAGGAGGAGGGGGTGATGCTGATAATGGGAAAAATTTCCTGCAGTCTGCCCTATCTATACCCCTAATCCTTTTATTTATCTCACTCATGTCCCCTTTAACTTCCTCTGTTCCAGGGAGAACAGACCTAGCCTCTCCACTCTCTCCTCATAACTGAACTGCTCCACTTCTATTTGTTTTTCAACAAGAACTCAGTACAACATGTCTTTATGTTTCAGCTCGTACCTGCACTGCAAATGGGCCACAGTGGAGGAGCTGCAGAAGGATAAAAGGATTCACCAGAAGATCAAACGTTTCAGGGCCAAGCAGGCTCAGATGAAGAACCTTTTTGTTGAGGTAAAGGGCCTCTGTTGACCTGTGACACAGAAGCGCTGGCTGGTTGTGGCCTGCACCCAGGAGCACTTTCCCCTATTTCGCCCCAACCCACAGCTCATGCTCTTAAAAATCCTGCCCCATATCTACCTGTGCCCTCACTACCAGGCCTGTTGGTCACCGATGCCCTTCCCTCCCACATTGGGACACTGGCAAACTCGATGTACTGGATGGGGTGAAGATGGCATGGTCAATTCTTGGGTAACTGTGGTACTGGACTATTGACATATTTTAACAAAGTTTACATAGTGCATTTTCTGTCTTCTCTACAGCCTGATGAGGAGCCCTTTAATCCAGATTATATAGAGGTTGACCGGATCCTGGATGTAGCGCATACGATAGACTCTGAAACATCAGAGGTGAGTGACTTCCTGGTACTTGGAAGGTTGAGAAGAAATCCAGTAAATGTGTTGGAATGGTAAAGGGGATTGATATGGTAGATGGAAACTCTTCATGAAATCCAAAAAAAATCTTCAAATCAGAGCTGGGTCATTCATGAGTACAATCAGAAAGCACTTCTTCACAGAAGCAACCCCCAAAGGTCTGTGTACTGGGGGAGTCAATTGAAGCTTTTAAGGCAAAGATTGGCAGCCTTTTGTTAGGTGAAGCCATCAAGGGATGTGGAGTAAATGTAGGTCCGCCATGAACTAACTGAATAATGCAACAGAGTTGAGGGGCTGAATGGTTTCCTAAATGACTGAGCTGAGTGATTTCTACAAGTCCTTCTTCAACACTCTGGTAGTCTGACTAAAGGAACATGCTGGGTATTAGGTGATAACCAGCAGAGTAGACCAGAGGTAGAATGGGCTGGAGTTTCCTTAACAATGAACTGCTCGAGGGGATATTGAGTATTGGGATTCTGTGTCGATCCTTCTTCCTTTGTTCCCACTGAAGGGAAACTACCTTGAACTGCAGTTCTTTCTATTAGTTTGCACCCTGTCTCCAGTCTTCAGTCATACGTTAATGGAGCTGAAATCATAGCCTTTCCATGATAGAATCCCATTCTAGGTCTTAACAATTCACCGTGTGAACAAGTTTTCTTTTCCAAGTACCCTCTGGTCACTGCCCTGTGCCTTAATTTGCTTTATCACAATCCCTCATGACTTTAAACACCTCAGTCACACATTTTCTGCTCTAAGAACAACATTCCTAGCTTCTCGTTTCCTAATATCCCATACTTCCGAGACTATTCTAGGATATCTTCTCTGCATCCTCACTAAGAACTCGAGATCCTTCCTGCCTTGTGTTACCTTCAGAATTTGAACACCTGCTCCTATTGGAACCAAAGCTTATAAAAGGCTTTGGATATTATTTGTTTTTGTGCTGTGTTGCTAAAATCAAGAATCCAATATGCATTTCTGAAAGGTTTTTAGTATTGTCACCTTCAAATGTTGCTGTGCCTACACTCTTGGATCCCTCTGTTTCCACAATCCCTTTAAAATTGTACTGTTTAATTCATTTTTTTGTTCTCGTTTTCCCACCAAAATGAATTACTTCCCATTTCTCTGCATTAACTTTCCTCTGCCATGTGTCCGTCCATTTCACCAAACTGCTTCTGATTTTCTGAAATCAATTACTATCCTCCTCACTGCTTTCCACATTTCAGCTATGCATCATATATGACTTTTAAAATCATATTAAGTGTAGGTTGTTCAGTGTGTATGAAAAACATTTAAAAGTTTATGGCAATTATACTGTTCCCTAAACCCTTCCTATGCTACCACTAGCATGCTTCTTAAAACCCAACTTCTTGACCAAGCTTTGTGTCACTCCTTCCTAGATTTTACTTGACTCAGTACTCGTTGCATCCCTGAAGCACCTTGGGACGTTCTTTCATGGTGAAGGTGCTGTAGAATTGCAAGTTTCTGTTGTTTTACTTCTCCTTATTCCTTGCTCTTTAGATTTTAACATGTTGTACAAAGTAATAAAAAATAGCCTTGTCATTGGGAGTAATTGTTCAGTTTTGGCATTGCAGTTCCTGAAATGAGAGCTTGGGTTTGCTGCGTAGGTTCACCCGAATGATATTGATGCTGAAAGTCAATTAAGATGACAGTTCTGTAGAATCTTGTTTGTGTATCCATGATTGAAGATGAAATTTGATGGATGATCGAATGGAGGTGTTTAAAATGATGAGATTCAATTTGATTTTCTTTCTGGGGTGAATCCAGAGCAGCGAGGATAATCACAAAGTTAGACCTGGATCGACAGAGATGAAATAAAAGCACGTTTTGGCGTGGTAGAAATCAAGCCTCACTGTGAAAAGGCTGCAGATGCTTGTGCCAATTTAAATTCTCAAGATCGAGATTGATAGATTTTTTTGGGGTAAAGATTTTGAGGGCTATGGATGAAGATGGCTGAATGGAGCTGCAGTACAGATCTGAATGGATCTGGTAATATCATAGAGCGTTTGGCACTGTTTAATATTTGACGATCTGTTTCCCAAGCCTGTGACTCATTACTTGGTGAAGTGGTGCTCCCTACCCTATGAAGAAAGCACTTGGGAGCTGGTGGAAGACATCGACCCAGCAAAGATACAGGAATATGAGGACTTGCAGATCGTGCCTGAAATCACGCACGTGGTAATGACATTTGGCTTGTTTGTGTGCACGTATCATTGTCAACTAATGAAAGCTGTATAAAACATCAACAACTTATTAAAATTAAGGAGGTCTCTCGTTTAAGCATCAGGAAGGTAATCTGTGCAAACTAGCTTGAACAGTGAATTCCATGGCTGAATTTGAAAGTTAATTTATTTAATCAGGAAGCACAGATAGATGAAGTGTACATTTCTGTCTGAAGTCTGTACTGTAAAGAAGGCTAATTATTCATTCTAATTCAGGGTCAATAGAGAGGAAGGAGCAGTGACTCCTCTCTCCCCACATCCTCCCAACCCCACTGTTGGATGTCCTACCTCATATCTTGGTCTGTGTGGAGTCATTGGTAGAGATTGATTGCTGGGATGAGAGATCAGCTGCAGAGTGGTTGCCTCGTGACTAACGGTGGTTTCTGGCCATTTAATTCACCTGTGGTTCCTGTGTCCCCTTGGTTCATGCCCTGGTTGTGAAACCAAGGATGAGAATTGTACTTTTATATATTGTGTCGCTGTTAAGTGACAGAGTTGTGGGGATTAGTGTTTAAACTCTGCTGGGAAGCCAACCCAGGAACAGAGGGAAGATGTGCTGCTCACATCCTTCTGGTCACTTTCAGCTGTTCCCTTTACTTGAAATAGGAACGACCTCCTGCTGAAACATGGAAAAAACTGGAGCTGTCGCGGCCATACAAAGCGGACAATAAACTCAGGGAATACCAGCTGGAGGGAATGAACTGGCTGCTCTTTAACTGGTACAACAGGTGAGCATATGGTTTCTGATGACCTTCCTGGATGGAATCTCGTGCTTGCTCTCTCACTTTCTTTCTTACTGTGTTTTCTCTCACCCTCAGCTGCGCTCTCTCCTCTTTCCACTGCTGCCCCTTCCTTCCTCTGTTACCCACCTCTCTCCCCTCTTAATGAAACCAGGTCTTTCTGTGCTTAGGAGTGAATCTCTAAGTGTCTGCTCCTGTCAAAGGTTTCCACTTTTCTCATTTATTTATTCAAAAGTGATGTTGCTGTACAAAACCCTACACCCTCAGCAGTTGTGCTTGTTTTATTTTGCTCCCTCACATGAAGGCAGGATGCCCTTCCAAGTAAATAAAGTACAATAGAAGGTACTGGAAATGTGAAGTAGACGTGTGTATTGCTTGGTGGGTCAGACGATGTCTGAGAAGAAAAGTTAATGTTTCTGATGCGCCCAAACCTGAATTATCTCTCGTCGTTTCTCCATGTAAGGTGACTGACCATCACATGGTGGATGCCAGCTGAATGATTCTGGGCTTTGTGTTGAAATTGTCTCTGGTTATTATTTCCTTTAAGACATTCACAGAAAAAAAAATAACTGCAGATACTGAAAATCTGAAATAAAGACAGAAACTGCTGGAAACACTCAGCAGGTCGGGTAGCATCTGGGGAAAGAGAAACCGAGTAATATTTCAGGTCTGGGACCCTTTGTCAGAACTGGGAAAGAGGGAAAAACAAGTTAGTTTTCAGTTGCAGACATGGTGGGGGAGGGATGGGTAAAACAAAGGGAATATCCTCGTAGGGTGAGACCAAATGGGTTAATGAGGCAGTGAGAAGCTTCTCCATCTGTGTTGTGTCTGCTCCTATTGTAGATGTTCCCTCTATATCACCCACCCTTTCCCCTGTCTACAACTGAAGACATGCTTGTTTTCTCACCCAGTTCTGATGAAGGGTCCTTGACCTGAAACTACAACTCCGCTTTGCTCCTCATTGATGAGACTGAGTGCTCCCAGCATTATTCTCTTCTTGTTTTGGGTTTCTGGCACCTGTAGATTTTCACTCTACTTTTCTTTGAGGAGATCAGCTGCTGAAATTGTCTTGTAAATTTCTTAGATCGATTGTCTTTTTGTAATAATTGAAGAAAGAGTTTGATGCATCTATGCTTGTAGTTTTTATTCTGGGAGTTAAGGTGGCAAAGTTGCATTAATTTCCTACTAGTAACAGTGCTGAGTGTAAGTGTTATATTACAAGTCAGCAGAGCTGTTGTCATACAGTGGACTGGAAGGTTTGCTTCTCTGAAGGACACCAGTAAATCCATTTCCATGATGATACAAGTCTCAAATAACTAGATTGGTTAAATTACGATGGGAAGTTCATCACTCCACAGTTGTACTGAGGGGACGAACTATATATAGGATGGTTTTATTAGAAAATGAGAGGTTATTGAAATTTATCTTTGGAGCAAAGAATAAATGTCATATATGTCCCCTCAGTGCCCATGGGAAGTGTACAGGTGGCCCCTTGGTGCCCATGGGGAGTGTACAGGTGCCCATGGGGAGTGTACAGGTGGCCCCTCGGTGCCCATGGGAAGTGTACAGGTGCCCATGGGAAGTGTACAGGTGTCCCCTCGGTGCCCATGGGGAGTGTACAGGTGCCCATGGGGAGTGTACAGGTGGCCCCTCGGTGCCCATGGGGAGTGTACAGGTGCCCATGGGGAGTGTACAGGTGGCCCCTCGGTGCCCATGGGGAGTGTACAGGTGCCCATGGGGAGTGTACAGGTGTCCCCTCGGTGCCTATGGGAAGTGTACAGGTGCCCATGGGAAGTGTACAAGTGTCCCCTTGGTGCCCATTGGAAGTGTACAGGTGTCCCCTCAGTGCCCATGGGAAGTGTACTGGTGTCCATGGGAAGTGTACAGGGGTCCCTCAATGCTGTTTGGTTGCCATGTCCTCCCATAGTAGAGATTGAGTTCCTTGTGTGATGTAACAGTGTAACACTTAACGTAAAATTTGCATTTTAAAACATGCTTGCTTGGTAGCTAAGTGATGTGAGGAGATCAGTTTTAAAGGGGCAGTAGGTGCTGCACTGATAGCAGGGCCTTCAGTGCACCTATCCAATAGGGAAGGGAGAATATATCAGGACTCCCGTCACCAGACTCAGCGAGTAGGGGGAAACCTGTTGCGATGAGCACCCTCCCTCAGTAGCTCCATTTGTCTACCACCAGCATGTTCTGTCTCAGCACCGTGCTGGCACCTGGTTGGATAGAAGGTAAGAAAGAAGCAAACTAGTTTGGGAGGAGAGGGGAAGGAAAGATTGTTCTTCCGACCAGTTGTAATTGATCACAGAATTCTCAGTGTGGTGCATCTCCTATTCCGCTTGGTTTGTAGCTCTGGCGCTCTGGGTCACCCCCTTCCTCTATCCCCCTGGCTCTGTGGGTTCCAGCCCCCTGGCGCTCCGTGTCTCTTTCTACCTCTGTCTTTCTCTTAATTCCCACTGTTGCAATTATTTTCCCTCCCCGCTTATAAGTTTTTGAAAATTTATATTTTTCAGAAAAAATTGCATCCTGGCGGATGAAATGGGTCTGGGGAAGACAATCCAATCAATTACATTTCTGTATGAAATATACTTGATGGGAATCCGGGGCCCTTTCCTCATTATTGCACCTCTCTCCACAATAGCCAACTGGGAGCGGGAGTTTCGCACGTGGACGGAGGTAAATGTCATCGTGTACCACGGCAGTCAGATCAGTCGGCAGATGATTCACCAGTATGAAATGCACTACAAGGACGCAGAGGTGAGACTTTCAGTCCCGTGGCTGGGTGGCCACAGAAGTTCAGTGGTTTCTCTGCACAAGCATAGTCTTTTTTACTGAAACATAATCCTGTTTGTAAATAAAAGGGAAATGTATAAACACTGGAAATCTGAAATAGAAATGCACAGGAAACTTTGAAATGTTAATGTTTTGGGCCAAAACACAATTTCAAAATTTATGAACATGTTGTACATTTCTGGAACTTTCTGCTGGTATTTATGTTTACCAAGCGCTGTCAAACTCAGTCTGAGACCTGTGAAGTTCTTAATTCTCACGACCCTCATGACAAAAGAAGTCTTTGTATCAGCCACTCTGAAATTCCCAATAATTTGGGAAGAGTTATGTACAGGGCAGAAGACTGCATTTTGCTACTGGGAAAGAGTTCATATTTGTCTTCAACAGAAAAGCAAGATTAGCTTGGTTGAATCTTTGAAGCAGCATTTGCGCTGTGTTATTCACGGAAGGAGGGCTGTTGGCGATAAGAACATAGAACAGGAATAATTCTGGCATTCCAGTGTGTGATGCTGGGTCACTGTACATTGTGTCGATGCCAAACTACACATTTGCTGGTTTTTGACTGCCTTCTCATGACTGTTGGCAGCATCAGCTCAGGATATTATTGACTGTGAATATAGCTGGCTTTTCTTTTCACTGAATGGGCCGAAATTTAATGAATCTGTATCCTCGCTACAGTAGAGTTGTAGACTTGTAGAGCTGGCTGTGGGGTCTAAAGACAGAAGGGGGCAGGATTGGTGGGTTTGCCTATCAGCTGTAGCTCAGCGATCAGCAGACTTGCCAGTCTGAGTGTATTCAAATCCTACTTGACAGAAGTTTTGACCGGAAGCCCACACAGTTGCACTGGAGAGTGCTGTGGGAGTGTGACACATTTGAGGGGCAGTATGGAGGGAATGCACTCAGGGAGTTCCGTATTGTCAGAGGGGCTTCTCTGAAGGGGCGCAGTACTGAGGGGAGTATTGCACCAGTGGGTCGGGTGGTACTGGGAGCTGCACTGTCAGAAGTACCGAGGTGCTACACTCAGGTGCTGATGCTGAGGAAGTGCTTCACCAGCCTGTTTGCTGCCAGGTGGATGTAGAGCAGGAATTATCCCTGGCATCTGAGGCCAGTACTTATCATTCAGTCCACAACATTTTAAACAAAAATAGCAAATTATCCTGTCGCTTTTTGGTAACTAGCTGTAGGCAAAATTGGCATTCCTGCATTTCAACCGTGACCACATTTCAGAAGATCCTCATTGGCTGAAATCATTTTGGGGATTCTGTGATCGTGAAAGGCACTGTGGAAAGCCAAGTCCTTTACTTTTTACTGTAGCTAGCTCAGCACTCAGATCCTGGCTAATGTGTCTTCATTGTTTATTTCTGAATCTTGCAGGGCGTTCCCATCCAGGGAATCTTCAAGTTCAATGCAATAATTACCACCTTTGAAATGATCTTGGCTGACTGTCCTGAGCTGCGAAAAATCCAATGGAGTTGTGTGATCATCGATGAGGCCCATAGACTGAAGAACAGGAACTGTAAACTGCTGGAGGGTCTTAAGCTCATGGCTCTGGTGAGGATACTGATGACCTTTTGACCGTCAGATGAAGGGCAAACTCAAAGAGCAATGAAGTAGAACACGGCCATTCAGTTAGATCGTGACGGACCTGTCCCCTTCCTGGGTTGCCAATCAAGGAGAGATGGAATAGATTTGTAGTGATTGAGAGGTAATGGAGATAGAGAGATTGAATAGCCTTTATTCTTTGGAATTTTAGGAGAATGAAAAATATTGGAATGTAAATTTTTTAGGCAACTTGTTGGATTTTGAGAAGCTGTTTCTTCTGGCTGGGGAGTCTAGAATTAAGAGGTTTTATCTTAAGATAAAGGGTTGATCATTTGGATCTGAGGTGAGAAGTGTCTTCCTGCAGAGGGTTGTGAACCCTTGGTACACTCTCCCTCCAGATGCTCAGTCTATTCAAGGCGGAAATAGACTTATGGTTACTTAGAAGATCAAAAAATGTGGTGATTGGATAGGAAAATAGATATTGTGATTGAGGATTGGCTGCAATCTTACTGAATGGTGAAGCCAACTCCCGAGGCTGTATGGCCTGCTCCTAGATCTTGTGATGCATTCATCAAGTCCAGCTAACCTGTGGGCTGAAGAACCTATAGATGTGGGCACCTCAAGGTCAGGAGCACAGTCCAGAGGTTTGTCCAGCCTTCTTTGAGATTGGTGAATGGTGAGAGCTCCATGTATAGAGAAACAACAGTGTGGGTCATTGACAGTGAGGCGTTCAGAGGGAGCTGCAGGATTTGGGAGAGTGAGGGGCAGTAGAAAGCCAATGAGATCTTGGCGATATTGAGAGTGGTGGAGTGTGAAGGAAAGAGGAAAGGGTAGTGGGGAGAGGGCAAAGGGGATGGCGAGGTGGGGGTGAGGGATGGAATGGAAAGACAAGGCATTCAGAAAAGGTTAGTGGGGTTTGGCAGTGCATGGGGAAAGAAGTGGATGGATTTGAAGACTGGAGTGGATAAGGAGCTTTTTGCTGCATTGTGATCAGGAACTTGGTGTACCACACACAGATTAAAATTCCTCCTGTCCATGTGATTGAGATTTAATCAAGTTTTTCACAAAAGGTTTGGTGAGCCGGGTTCATCTGTACTCCCACACCCATGTGCTGTGTTTTATTTATTCACTTCCAGGATCTGGGCATCAGGGGCAAGGCCAGAATTTATTGCCTATCCCTAACAGCCCATGAGAAGGTGGTGGGGAGCTGCTGCCTTGAACCACTGAGGTCTTCCTGGTACCTCAGACTTCAGGCTGAGATGTGACCGCTTGGTGGTCTGGGGACCGTGATGTTCTTCTCAGTGAGAGGCATGTTCTTTGACCCTGGGATCCTTTGGTGTGGGGTGGAGGGGTGAGGACGTCATCAGTTCTGAGGAACTCACCTTGCAGAATTTGCTGCAGTAGTTTTTAGTTATTTATGGAGGAAGGGCATTGCTGGCAAGGGCAGTGTTTATTGCCTATTCCTAATTGTTTTTGAGAAGATGGGAGTAAGTCACCTTGAAGCACTGCAGTTCTCTAGGTGAAGATGCTTCCACAGTGCCTTTGCGAAAAGGAGGAAGTTCCAGGATTTGGACTTAATGACGGCGAAGGAGCAGAAAGTCAGGATAGTGGGCGAATTGGAAGGGAACTGCAGGTTAGGGTGTTCCCATGTGGCTGCTTCTGTCCCTTCAGGTAGTAGAGGTTGGGTTTGGGAGCTGGGGTGGTATCCTTCATGGAATGATACAGAATTGAAGATGGCTACTTGGCTTATTGTATTTTTGCTGGCTGATTGGTAGAGGTGTCCAGTTATTCCCACTCCCAGCTATGGCCCTGTTTTTGTGCTGTAGTTGTTTTGTAATATATCCATTTTGTGTTGCATATTCCATTCCTGGCTTTGGGTAATGTTGGCTGCCGCTGCAGTGTAATCCTGAAGGAACATTGCATTGCCAGAGGTTACATTCATTGTGTCACGCATGAATGCCGGACTGGAGCTTTGAAGAACCTCCTATCATTATCTAAAGAGAGGGTCTCCTGGTAGATGTTCCCTGTACCCGGAAACCTCAATCATTGTCCACTCAACTTGTTATTCCTCATGTTACTGGCCTTTTGCATGAAGTTGCATCATCTACCAAACAGAATATAATTGCTGCTTTAACTCGGTATAGACCATAATACTAAGTATCACCTTGCATTTAAGTAGCATCTTTAAAGGAGTCAGACATCCTAAGGTGCTTCACAACGGGGAGCTAAGTTTTGTGCCTTGAAGTGGGGGGGAGGGGAGGTGGAAGGTTTTAAGGAAGGAATTCCAGAGCTGAAAGGATAATCAGCACTTGTGGAGTTGGTACAATTGGGCATGGTCACATGGCCGAATAAGAGTAGTGGAGAGTTGTTGGACTGGAAGAAATTACAAATAAAGAGAGGGGTGAGCTGTGGAGTGATTTGTAAATGAGGGTGAAAGTTTTAAAATTAATATTACTGGACCAGAAGCCAGCGTAGGTCACAAAACACAGAGAGTGGGTAGTACGTGGGAAATAATGTCTCTAATAACTTTGTTTTTGGCAGGTACAAGGTGGGACTAACCTGCAGGGTGTTGGTCAGGTCAAGTGACAAAGGCCTGGATAAGGTGGAAAATAATTACTTTGTCAAAATCTGAGTCACTTAATTTGGAGCTAAGGGGATATTTTAATGTGCTAAAAAAATTGTAAAACACAAGCTCTGCTGAGAATGTTTGACAGCATCTGAGATCTCCTTTATATCCTATAAACAATCAGTCTAATAATTAAGAAGCAGCAAATTAGGTGAAACCTGGGTGGCTTTGAGAGCTAAATCCTATCCCAGGGGTCGTCACCAGGTGTTCTGTTTATGTCAGACATTAGAAATCATTAGGATTGAGTAAATTAACCCCTTGGCATGCTCTCTAACTTAGATTCAACGCTTCTGGAGTGTCAGTCATTCAGAAATTGTCGGTGTTTAATCTTCAGCTCTGGATGAATTTTCTTTAAGAAGAAAACTAATTAATCAAATCTGAGTGGAGATTTACAGCACAAATATTATGATGTAGGAGTGTTCCTTTGCCTTGGTATCACACACACTAAGTTGCATTCGCTGCCCCTCTCACCTGTCCTAACTTTCTTGCTGTTTTTTTTTCTCCTTTCCTAATTTAGGAACATAAAGTTCTTCTGACCGGAACCCCTTTGCAGAATACAGTGGAAGAGCTTTTCAGCTTGTTAAATTTTCTTGAACCCGTTCACTTTCCTTCTGAGTCCACCTTCATGGAGGAGTTTGGAGACCTGAAGACTGATGAGCAGGTATGCAAGATCTAGCTGTGGTTGTTGTTGACCATTATCCTTGTTTGCAAGGGCAAGAACAGAAGGCAGCCGTCAGCCCTTCACTGGCTCTCAGTCAGTTAGATCATGAGTGATTTGTATCTGAACTTGCCTGACCTACCTTGGTTTTGTTCCTTAAAGATCATAAATCCATTAGTCAGTTTACTCCTCAGCTCAGCGGGTTATTGCTAATGTGCACTGTCATTTTCCCTCCTTTCTCCTAGATACATTGATCTAAATCCATGCATTCTGTGTACCTTCACTGTGTTTGAATCAAATTTCTTTACACACTCTGTTTCCCATTCTTTCTCCCAGAATTTCCTTGTTGCTGCCTTTTAAGACTTAATTATTGCTGTAAACCAGTATATACTTCACGATTTAGTTTTCACTCCACTTTCCATTTAACTGTGACTGTAGCCTGGGCCATGCACTTTCATGTGGATTTCTCTGACCTTTCTGTTGCTGTTTGAAATTGTCTTCAGTCTTCCCAGTCTAAAATGTCAGCTGTTCTTTTGCTTTGCATTGATTTTGGAGTGGTTGGGCTTGGGGGAAATGAGGGTAATCCTTGGCCCCAAAAGATGTTATTGACTGGGTTGTAACAGAACCTTTCCCCCCGTGGTAGGTGAAGAAGCTGCAGGCAGTGCTGAAACCCATGATGCTTCGAAGACTGAAAGATGATGTGGAGAAAAATCTGGCTCCAAAGGAAGAGACCATCATTGAGGTGGAACTGACCAACATCCAGAAAAAGTACTACAGGGCCATCCTGGAGAGGAACTTCACTTTCTTGGCTAAAGGAGCTAACCAGGCTAACATGCCAAACCTGCTGAATACCATGATGGAACTGAGAAAATGCTGTAACCATCCCTACTTGATCAATGGTGAGTCCATGTATCAAGCTCAACTTCATGCTGTTAATGCCTCATCATTGCACCCAAATACCTCCTCAGCCTCCGCATGCCTCTTCCACCAAGATCTCTGACCCCCTCCACTTTTGGCCTTTCATCCATCAACATTTCATCACTCTCCCATCGGCAGCTATGCATCCATACAAGTAACCAAAACTCTCAATTTCCCTGCCTACACTTCTCTGCTTCTCCTTTAAGGCTGTCCTTAAAATATACATCCAATCCTTTTGTCACCTTCTCTAATATCTCATTAGGCAGCTTGGGGTCAGACTTTATTTGATAATGCTGTTGTGCATTGCTTTGGGTGCTTCTCTGTAAGTGTCTGGCTCTAAAGTGCAACCTGAATGTTTTGCATAAAATGTTGTGTCTTGGGACTGAAATCCGTGACTCCTGTAAAATCTGATTGATGGCCAGAGCAGACTTGATGGGCTGAAGGGTCTGTTTCCATGCTGGATCTCTTTGTGACTCTGTAACACTTTGTAACGTGGTCCATTCAGGCTCGCATCATATATGGCCATGTGGAACATTTGAGAATAGAGTGATCATTCCCCTGAAGTGCAGTGTGTGTTGCTTTACTGAGCTATACAAAATGGAATGCTCCAGGCTCAATCCTTAATTGGTGCCAATAGCTCACATCAGTGCCATCGTATCCTCAGCCATTGTAGCAAATGGTTCTACTTCCTGATTGACATTGACTTCCTGATTGGATCTTATGGTTAATGTGGATAAATGAGTTGGTATAGATGGATGCAATAGTTGGCATGGATGTATTAGGTGGATTGGCCTCCCCTGTGCTGTTTCCAAGTGTCAGGGACCTGTTTGCACCAATATTTTTGGCATAGTTAAAGAAGAAGGCACAAAATAGAGAGGCTAGCAGTTAGAAGCGGCTCTATTTTAGGAATTCTGGGGAAGATATGTGATGAAAATTTGACTTTTGATTCCTGCTAGGTGCTGAGGAGAAAATCCTGGATGAATTCCGTGAAGTGCACAATCCTGACGCTCCTCATTTTCAGCTGCAGGCCATGATTCAGGCAGCAGGAAAGTTGGTGCTGATCGACAAGCTGTTGCCTAAACTGATTGCTGGTGGGCACAAGGTGCTGATCTTCTCTCAGATGGTTCGCTGCCTGGATATACTTGAAGATTACCTCATCCACAGACGGTGAGCTGGGACAAGCTGCTTGTCTCCGTCAGCTGGAGCCAGGCCTTGCCTCTGTTATAGTCATTGCTTATTCATTTAAAGCTTGACGGATGTGAAAAATAATTTGAATGCCTAGTAGTTTGTTAAAAATGAATCCTTAAAATTTTTGATGGAGATGAAAAGAACACTTGATCCTATTCAGATGTTGCGATTGAAGTTTCCTTGCTTGCTCTTTGGCACTAATCCAAGTGAATCAAAGAGTCTAACCTTTCGTACTTGGCTTTTCTGGAGTGTTTGAGCTAGCTGGAAGAGGCATTTGATGGATCCTGTGTGAGTGGGCAGAAACAGTCTGACAGTGTATGTTGCTAGTAGACACTTGAACATCGCTGCTGGATGTTGGATGTGATATTGACCCATATAATCAAGAAATAGTAATACTTATCCATATCAGTTTGAATCAGAAATCTATCTGTTCTCATCAGCTTGCTACTCTTTTATGGTGGTAGGGACTGGGGAAGGCTGTTAAAGTAACTTCAAATGCACTATATATTGTAATTACTGGCTCCTTCGAGTGCTGGTCATGGAGAGAATGGATTTTAACTTCAACGAGCAACACACAAAAAGCTGGAGGAACTCAGCAGGTCATCTTCATCAAGGGTCTTGACCCAAAACGTCCACTGTCCATTTCCCTCCATAAATACTGCGTGACCCACTGAGTTGCTCCAGATTTCCAGCATCTGCAGTCTCTTGTGTCTCCATTTAACTACAGGGACGCGATATCTTCCCCATCAGTTGCTCCCAAACCCATGACCTCCCTTACCTAGAAAATCAAGGACACCAGGAGCTTGGGACTTCGAACACCTGTAGGTTCCCCAATAAGTTCCACCATCTGACTTGGAAATCTATCCCATTCTTCCACCATCACTGGCTGTAAGTCCTGCAGTCTGTTCTTACAGCATTTTCAGCACAGACAGCAAAAGGCTGCTCATGACTGTCTTATCAAGGGAAGGGCAGGATGGCCCTTAAAGTGCACCTTTCCAACAGCAACTGCACCCCACAAATGAGTTAGGGAAAAAGAAAAGGGAGTTGTGAATTGAGGGCATATTTTTTGGAAAATTTATGAATAGAATTTCAAAAAGCTTTCACTTGTAATTAGCTGAAAAGCCTCCTTTAATGCTCTTTAAGTTTTTATGTACAAACATACAGGTTCACGTGTTCAACCCTTGGTAATTTTTAAATGTTTTAGGTACACCTATGAGCGAATTGATGGCAGGGTAAGGGGGAACTTGAGACAGGCTGCGATCGATCGCTTCTCCAAACCTGACTCCGACCGCTTTGTATTTCTGCTGTGCACCAGAGCAGGAGGTCTTGGCATTAATCTTACTGCCGCTGACACTTGTATCATCTTTGATTCGGATTGGAACCCACAGAATGACCTGCAGGTGAGTCTTCCAGAGCGCTGCACAAGGAAAGTTCCTGTACCAGAGGAAAAGCTAATTGATCTGCCCCTAAACACTGCTCTCTGTTCTGTTGCTAATCCACTGCACTGAGTGCCTGTCGCATGCTCAGCACAGAGCTGCCTCTGCGTTTGAATTCTGAAATCCTATGGGGGTATCTGATGGATTTTATTGCAGTAAATTAGATGATGAGGCAGAAAGGCTAATTAAGAATTCTTTAAGCTATACAAGCAAAGGAGAAATAATGAGGTTTAATTGAGGGGTATAAAACTAGGAGAAATCTAGACAAACTAAACAGAAAGGATCCATGTCCTTTAGCAGCTGGGTCAGTGATTAGGAATTTAAAGTGATTAACAGGAAGATCAGGGGAGTTAAAGAAAAAAAAATAAGTCACCTATTGAGTCCCTGAATGGTAGTGGAGGCAGAAATCCTCGTCACTTGGATGAGTACTTGAAGAGCCACAAGCATCAGGA
Organism: Pristis pectinata; assembly: GCF_009764475.1. Classification (NCBI taxonomy): domain Eukaryota; kingdom Metazoa; phylum Chordata; class Chondrichthyes; order Rhinopristiformes; family Pristidae; genus Pristis; species Pristis pectinata. The sequence goes on from NC_067420.1 coordinate 45,190,796, forward strand.
CCATGGACACACACATGGGAATAACGTTGGCCACTTTTGGCTGGCATGGACAAAATGCTAGTGAAGGAGGACCTCTCTGTGCTATAAATTTCTGTTCTTTTTAATTTCAATAATTATAATTGGAGATGAAAAGGTATTACGTACATTTATTATTTAGGAGTGACCAGGCAAGTCATCGGTAATATGAATAGGGAAGGTTGTAAAAGTCAGAGGGGACAAGTGAAAGAATGGTGGCTGAATGACGCGAAGATTGGTCAACCTTAGAGTTCTCAGCTATTGGAAATCTTCCATCAGGAAACTGGGAACTGTCAGTGTCCAACAGAGAGCGAAGGGGCTGGAATTTGAGAGATGTTAATAAAGGGTGAGTGCTTTGTTCCTGCGCTGGTCTCACCTACAAGCTGTGGGGAAGTACCAGATGTTCTCCGTCTGACATCACTGAGGAACTTCTGAAGGAAATATAGATGTACTCACACCCAAGTGGTGTCTGGAGAGGCTGTAGATGGAGCCAAAAATGTAAGGTCACTTGTGTTCCCTTCACCCGAGCATTCCATGATCTGATTGCACTGCATCTTAGAGATTGCCTTAACCTTTCATCATTCCTAGGCTCAGGCTCGTTGTCATCGGATAGGGCAGAGCAAAGCCGTTCAAGTGTATCGCCTCATAACTCGTAACTCATACGAGCGGGAGATGTTTGACAAGGCCAGTCTCAAGCTGGGTCTAGACAGAGCTGTGCTGCAAGCAATGAATCGCAGAGGAAACACTAATGGGGTAAGGTGGTCTGGTGTATTTCTGAATCCATAGTTGTTGTACACTCTGCGTTGGATGGGTTGTGTTTTGTGAGGCGAGGGTGGCGATGATGCGAATTGGAAGGGTCTGCTGCATCAAATCCCAGCACGGCAGGTCAGGGGTGTTGCAGGCAACTGTAAAATAGAGGCAGTTATGTGTGGAAAAAGACATGTGTGGAATAACTGAGATATAACTACAGAAAAATCAGTGCTGGGAATGGCAGCATAGAACATACTTTGAAAAGTTCGAGAAGGAAATAAAGGAGTAAGTACATTACTTATTGCCAATAGCAGTGGGAAGAAAAAGGACACAGCTACAAGGGAGCCAAACACAGAATTTATTTGAATCAAGATAAAGGATCAATTGCACTAGTAGACACAATCTGCAAACCCTCTAATAATGGGAGAAAAGTAGAGCAAGAGGTAGGCAAACATATTAGGAATGGTGAGTTTCTACTGTGCTAACATTAAATTGAAAGAAAAGGTTGCAAAAGGATAAGGAAATGGAGTTCCTACAGACTCCTTTCTAACCCAGTCTATAAAATGCCCAACAAGGGAAGATTTGTTGTTAAGTATAGTTATAGGCAATGAACCAAAATGAGTGAAAAACAGGCAATTTTAAGCAACAGTGAGCATAATACAAAACAATTTAACATTATAACAGCAAAGGACATGATGGGTATGATGAGAACCAAGGTTTTAAATTGGAGAAAGACTGAGAAGAGAAATTGGGAAGATAAAATGGACAACAGTATTGACAAACAGCAATGGGAGATGGGGATCAACAGGGTGCAGGAAAATTATATTCTTCTTAAAGGAAAGAACAAACTAAAGACCCATGAAACTCCATGGAGACAATAAATAAGGGAACATCTGATAGAAGGAAGGGGGCATCCATTAACTACATAGACAGCAAGGAGTACTTAGTGGGAGCAAATACATAGATATTGAAGAGGAGTGAAAGAAACAATGAGGCACAGAGAAACTATGAAACTAAATTAAGGAGCATAAAACAGTGTAAGATATTTTACAGACACATTGGTAGAAAGAAAAGAAATCTGGGCTGAGAATAGGGCTGTTAAAGGAGAGAGGCAAGACAACACCACGTGTAATGAGAGGACAGTGCAGAAATATCAAATCCTCATTCAGCTTTGAAGTAGAACAAGTGGACGTGACATTGGATGATGGGATAAGTAAATGGTGTCGTGCTAGAGGACGAGTCGATAGCTGAAGTAGTGCCTACTTTTAAGAAGCATGGAATTGTAGGCGACAGCTTATCTCAGTGGTTGAGAAAATAATGGAATCCCTACCAAAGGGAAAAAAGAACATCAAGAAATGAGAAGTGCATGGTTACGACCAGGCAACATGATTTCAAAGGGGAAGGTCCTGCCTGAACTGCATTGTTGAAATTTCTGAAGAGGTTACAGAGAGAGTAGAGAATGGTAATATAGTAGATGTAATTTATTAAGGTTTTCCAAAGTTCTTTAGTAAAGTACTTACTAGTCGACCAGTAACATCAGAGGATGCAGGGTCCAGTCAAGTTGAGTTTATTGTCATATAAAAAAATATGGTGGGGTACAAGTACAATGAAAAACTTGCAGCAGCATCACAGACAAACAGCGGAATGGATCACCAGCTGGCTTACAGAAAGCATACAGTAGGAGTAAAGTGTAGATATTCACGAAGGAAGAGGGTGGGTGGTGCTGGGACTGCTGTTCAAAACTTGCATTAATGATGGAGATTCTGGAAGTGTTTGGGCTTGAGTGAGGGGCAAGAGTCAGTAATACAGAGGACTCCAACAAATTATGGAAGAACAATAATAAACTTGCAGAATGGACAAGTGATTGGCAGATGAAGTACGGTAGAGATAAGCATGAGATAGTATATTATGTTAGGAAGAATAGGGAATCAATTATTTTTTGAAAGATGCGATTCTTGGGAGTGAGGGGCGGCGGGGAGGAAGAGGGTAAGAAACAAAGGAATGACGGAGTACAAATCCTTCACACACTGTCCTATCAGACGTTCCCAGGCAGTGACAGCATGGATTAGATTCAGTGTGAATCAGGCATTGATTCATGAAAATCCACCTCCCCTGAAGTATATAACGCTGCCCATGTGTTTATAGTTTTGACGTAGTACTGTAGTACTGCTGACTCAGGTGGGCCGTTTAGTGGAAGAAGCTTATCCAACTTTTGGTTCTCTCAAGTGAAGGAAGAGAAATGAGGTGAATGGGGAAAGTCAGCTAATAAAAGTCAGTTTCCAGCAAAATCTGTGCAGGGTGTTCTGTACATCTCACCCACATCGCAGTCCACCCCTTTCCAGCTCGTTGTTTTGTTGGTCATGGCTGCTCTATATTGAAACAACTGTCAGTCTTATACTGTGTGCTGTCCTGTGCAGGTGCAGCCATTGTCTAAGATTGAAGTAGAGGATCTACTTCGTAAAGGAGCATATGGAGCCCTAATGGATGAGGAGGATGAAGGCTCAAAGTTTTGTGAAGAAGACATTGACCAGATCCTACTTCGTCGAACTCGCACTATCACCATTGAATCGGAAGGGAAGGGGTCCACTTTTGCAAAGGTTAGAAGCAACATTCCAGTGCAGCTTAATGGCTCCAACTCAGTGTGGCAACCAAGAGTTAATGGTTCACTGGCCAGGCATTTTGATTGCTTAGTAGAATAATTTAACTGCTCTATTACTGGATGGGGAAGGAAGAACAGAAGGATCACAATACCTTGTTTGCTGTTGGAATGAACGTTGATCAAATTCGGCTCTTTTAAGTAGTTGACTTCTTATTGCTAACTTCTTAACCGGTACTCTTTGGCACAGAGAGGGGAGCATTGGAAGGAAGCAATTAAACTGGTGCAGGCATGGTTGATTTTCCCCATTTAATTAATTATCATGAAATCTTAATACATCAGTGAACCTCAGCCAAGTTATTCAAGAGTAACCCACACAAATACAGTGACCCTTGGAGGAGGGAAGAATATACCTCATTGCTGACCTGGGTAACATGTGGGGCCACATGGTAATGCAGTCTCGCCTCAGCTCCTGTTCCTGAATGTCATGAGTTAATCTAGAATTGGTTTGAGATTTATTATTCAGTTGCATTGGTTCCATCTTAATTTAAAAATGTTCTTGAAGTACTAATTCCATATCTGCCTGAGCTTAGTGCATTTATTCAAGTTTGTTTACAGTGGTCTGCTAAACCCGTGCATTCACAGCCAGCCTACCAAGATCTGAGCAATCCTCTGACCGCCCTCTAAGGCTGTTTTCCAACTGTGTAATTTTAACATCACTGGCACATCCATTTAATACCTATGTCGGTTGCTTGAATTGTTTACAGCTCCTTAACAAGAACGCCTTTGGTACTCTGGTGTGATTTGTTTCTGCTTCAGGCCAGTTTTGTAGCTTCAGGCAATAGAACGGACATCTCCTTAGACGACCCCAACTTCTGGCAGAAATGGGCCAAAATTGCAGAGCTGGATATAGAGTCGAAGAATGGAAAAGTAAGTGTACGTGAGATACTTCCCTTGATCAGGTGTTCATACGTGTCATAATTTCAGAAGGTATTGATGACAGACACAAACTTCTGGCAGTGGGTGTGGTAACTGGCTGTGGCCAAGTTCCATCTGTTCCTACTTGATCCCCAGCCTAATGACTCACCTGGGGGTCTGTAATGGAGCTGCCCTTCCAGTTAGAACTGTTCAACCATGATCTTAATCATTGTCTCTCCTTGTGCTATGTACCAAGTAATGTGGACTGCACATCAGTGCAGTTGTACCGTCCTGTTTGAGTACTTCTGGCAAAGACCAGAGTGATAGGTGTGTGGTTATGTTTGCATAAATTGGAGTTTATGAAGTGTAAAGTTTAAAAAATTAGCTCTAGCAGCACTTACTTGTTGCATATTGCTTTGTTGAACCTTAATGAAGAGTCAGTGGAGATGGACGGAGTCAGTGCCTGGGAGATACTGATACTCTTCTCTGTGAATGTCTTGCACACAGGACAGCTTGGTCATCGACACACCACGTGTCAGGAAACAGACCAAACACTACAATTCGTTTGAGGATGATGAATTGATGGAGTTCTCTGAGCTTGACAGTGACAGTGAGGACAAACCTTCAAGGTCTCGTCGTCTCCACGACAAGACCCGTCGCTATCTCCGGGCAGAATGCTTTCGGGTGGAAAAGAACCTGTTGATATTTGGGTAAGTGTGTGATTTGGACTGGATTTATTGAATATAAACTGAACTGAGTTGGACCCTTGTGTTTCATTACTGCCTTACAGGACCTGGGACCATCCTACGTACTCCATAACCAATCAATCACTGTTGTAGTATTAGAAATCAGGTTGCCAATTTGCATGTGGTGAGTTCCCAGAAGCAGTAGTGATTGACCTAGTGCACAGGGGCAAACCTCATTTATCTTTGTGATAATGTCTTAAGATCTTTAATGTTGACTGGACAACCTGAGGGAGGGAGAGAGTTTGTTCAGGGAGGGGGAGCAGAAATCTACCCTGTGAAACAGGCTTTGATGCCTGGTGCTTCCAGTAAGCAAAGCAAATGTGACCAAGGTTCCTTACAGTGGACATCACAGATCAAGACTGCATCTGTACTGGCTCAACTATTTACCAATTTTTAACTAGCTGCAAGGTTTGAGCCACACCTATATGTATTAACACCACTCTCATGCTACACTGCAGAAAGGGTTTTAGATCCATTTACAAATATTCTTCATTGTGACAAATTGATGAGAGAAACATTCTGAGGGGAGCTTGATATGAGCTGCCTACCCCTGGCTTTCTCATGCAACTTTAACCCCCTTCCAAGGAGGGCCTGCTGCTGGGTTCAAGCTGCCAACCGTGAAAGCATGGAGACACGAGACTGCAGATGCCAGAACCTGGAGCAACACACAAGTTGCTGGGAGAACTCAGCAGGTCCATCAGCATCTGTGGAGGCAAAGAAATGGCCAAAGTTTTGGGTTGAGACCCTGTATCAGGACTGAGAGTGAGATGGAGGGGTGCGGCTGGTAGGTGATAGGTGGAAACAGATGAGGTGGGGGGGGATGGGTAGATGGGAGAAGGAAGTGTTAAGATAGAGGCTCACTTAGGTGATGAGTGGAAATAGAACATAGAAACATAGAACATTACACCACGATGTTGTGCCGACATTTTATCCTGCTCTATTATCTATCTAACCCTTCCACATTACCCTCCATTTCTCTATCATTAATGTGTGTATCTCTTAAATGTCCCCAATGTATCTGCCCCCACAACCTCTGCAGGCAGTGCGTTCCACGCACCCACCACTCTCTGTGTAAAGAACTGACACCCCTCCCCAACACCTTCCTCCAATCACCTTAAAATTATGCCCCCTCGTGTTAGCCATTGTCGCCCTGGGAAAAAGGTCTCTGACTGTTCACTTGATCTATGCCTCTTATCATCTTGTACACCTCTATCAAGTCACCTCTCATCCTCCTCCTCTCCAAAAAGAAAAGCCCTAGCTCACTCAACCTATCTTCATAAGACATGATCTCCAATCCAGGCAGCATCCTGGTAAATCTCCTCTGCAACCTGTCCAAAGCTTCCACATCCTTCCTGTAATGAGGCGACCAGAACTGAACACAATACTGCATGTGTGGTCTAACCGGAGTTCTATAGAGCAGGAAAATCACCTCATGGCTCTTGACCTCAATACCCCAACTAATGAAAGCCAACAAATCATACGCCTTCTTAACAACCCTATCGACCTGCGCAGCAACCTTGAGGGATCTATGGATGTGGACCCCAAGATCCCTCTGTTCCTCCACACGGCTAAGAGTCCTGCCATTAACCTTGTATTCTGCCTTCAAATTCGATGTCGCGAGGTGTGTCACTTCACACTTTCCTGGGTTGAACTCCAAATAATTATTTACTCTTATCCCCTCCCCCACCCTGCTCCATCTGCCATCATCGCACCTTCATCCTGCTAGTCCCTGCCTCACCCCTCCCTCTCACGTCTTTATACCAGCTATCCTCCCTCTACACTCTCAGTCCTGATGCAGGGTGTCAACCCAAACTGTCGACCATCCATCCCTTTGCCTCCACAGATACTGCTTGACTTGCTGAGTTCTTCCAGCAGTTTGTTTTGCTCAAACTTTATTGCAACTTGGCAGCAGTCTCACTTTAACCGTGTAAGGGTTGTGTTGGTGTTGGTGGAGAATTCTGGGCTACTGTTGTCTAAAATGCTGGTGGGCTGTCACCTCCTGTGTTGCAGGTGGGGCCGGTGGAAGGACATCCTTTCGCATGGACGGTTCAAATGGCACCTGACAGAGAAGGACATGGAGACCATTTGCCGCACCCTCCTGGTCTATTGCCTGAAGCATTATAAAGGAGATGAGAAGATTAAAAGTTTCATCTGGGACCTTATTACTCCTACAAAGGATGGACAAAATCAAGCGCTGCACAATCACTCAGGTAGGAGATCCTTTGAGGCAGCTTTACTGCTGAGTTTATAAGGTGACGATGCAACAGTGAATGTCTTGTACACCATAAGCTCCAACTCAGAGTTACTGTAGCTCTGAGCATGTTAGGGGAACTGAAGAGGGATTTCTTTGCTGGCATAAAGGGTGCTTCAAATATAAAAAACTTTACCACAAGTTATGTTGAATGAGTTGTAGTAACTAAGAGGACACGAAATGTTAGGCCTTTGGGTAAATGCAAGAGAATGAAAGCTGTTAATTTTAATATAAAGCAGGTGGTTTGAATGGCCACCATTTTAAGAAAATGTTTGAACAGTTACCTGAAGTTCTGAGAGTGGGTGGGCTACAGATCAGGGGAGCTGACTGTACATCAAAGGGATTGAGAGCCATGGGTGGGGCATTGTAGGAGCAGTGGGTAGGGCTAGGGATTGTGGGAGCGGGGAGTGGGTGGTGCCGGGGATTGGAGGAGCGGTGGGGTGGGGTGGGAGTGGGCTCTTTGAAACACTCCAGGATAAGCAGTGTTTGCCAGTGAGGGAGAAAAGACAGGCAGCATTTCATACCAAAGACTCTTCCAAAGTAGAGTACCGATGGTCTTTAAGTGAAGGTATGTCCCTCAAAGTTTATTGTGGAGACGAGATCCACACAATATTACTGTACAGAAGGAGGGCGTTGAGCTCTGAAGCCTGTGCTGGCTCTCCTGGTCTCTTCTGCTCCTGCTTCGTTGTCATAACAGGGCAAATTCTTCTCTTTTCTCCTAAAGCTGCTTCCACCTTTTATGAAAAAATATTGAGAAAAAGATAAAAGTGGCTGGAAATGAAGGGAAACTGATAGCTGGGAATGAGGTGGGGAGATCTGGTTTGCGTTTGGTTTGGCGTAATGAGGGTAGTGGTATTACTGTTGGAAACGTGATTCAGTTCATAATGTGTACTGGAACTTGTAATGAACCAAGTTTCGAACCACTTCCTCCAGGGCTCTCAGCACCTGTGCCCAGGGGGAGGAAAGGCAAAAAGCTGAAAACGCCACTGTCACAGCCAGAGCTGAAGAATGCTGACTGGGTGGCCAGCTGTAACCCAGAGGTGCTCTTCCATGATGATGGTTACAAGAAACATCTCAAACAGCACTGCAACAAGTGAGTGCACGGGAGGGCCAGTCTACACGCAGAACTGACCTGGGGTGGGGTGGATCGGTGGTGGTTGGCTGCACGTGGGATAGACCTGGGATGGGAGGGAGTGGTTTGGGAGGAGTGGAGCCGAGGTTGGGATGTACGAGAGCTGGCAATTTGGTATCCCCAATGGCATGTAAGGGAGTGAGATCCCTTCGTAAACTACACAGCCTTTCTAATAATTTGATGCAATTGAGACTTGACCACATCAGAATCTCCTGTGCTGTTGAGGGATGGACCTCAGTGCTGCACTGTGACATCCTGTCAGCCTGGTAAAGCACACTTCAGCACAGAAGCAACGTGTAGGTGAAGAGATGATACTTCTGCCTGTTCCTGAGATGTATGTGGTTGTCCACAGGGTCTTGCTGAGAGTCCGAATGTTGTATTATCTCAAGCAGGAGGTGCTGGGGGAAGCTGCTGACAAAGCTTTGGACGGTATTGATGCAAGGTACGTCAAAGAGCAAAGCTACTACAGTGTGGAGCGTAAAGGGACAGCCTGGTTTGGTACTGAGCATTCGAGAGTCAGGTGGCCAGTTCGGAGGCTGCTGGGACTTAAACATTGTGTTTAAGTTTGGCAGGGATTCATCCTCCTCTGGAAAATGGGATGTAATATTGGATCACACTGAGATCAGGCTGGGCTGCATTGTCCCATCCATTTTCTTCACCACTCATGTTTCCATGTCACTACTTGGCACACAGGTTGTTACCAGACTTAATGGTGATTGGCAAAAGAACCAGAGAGGGAGATTCAACAAATTTTACACAGAACATTGCCATGATCTGAAAGGACAGTGGAAGCAGATTCATAGCAGCTTTCAAAAAAGCGATTGGATAAATATTTGAAGGGAAAAATAGTCTGGAGGTTTAGGGACACAGCAGGAAGTGGGATTAATTAGAGAACTCGTTCAAAGAGCTGGCACAGGCTTAAAGAGCTGTGAACGGTTTATTCAATAACTGAGTGTACTAAATCATGCCTGCTGCTGTTGAATAGCTCACTAAAGCCTAGCTGAAGGGTGACCCTAGAATATGGCAACACCAATCAAGGAATTTGGAGGAGATGACTAAAGGAGGAAGATAAAAGAAACTATATTAAAAATGCCAAGGACATTTAACATTAATTTCGGAGTTAGTTTTATGCCTGTGGGTGTAAATGCTATTCTGAGGGCTATATCAAAATCTCCCAGAAGTGCTTAACCTCTCCCTTTTTAACTCTTTTGAGCACTTATGTTTTGATGGTTTAGGGGTGATCTAATTGAAGTGTTTTAAATAATCAGACACAAAGAGGATCTATTTTACTGGTAAGTCCAGAATCAGTAAGTCATAACTTTATCTTTAGACCCAGTCCATTTGGGATGATGTCAGAAATCTCGCCACACCAAAGGGAGTGGAAATTTGTAACTTTCCTCTAAAAGCCTGTGGAGTACATTGATCAGTTGAAGGTTTCTAGAGTGAGTAATAGAGCAAAGTAATGCTGTTGTTCTGTGCTATGTTGAGGGCTGATGAATGAAAAATCTGTAGTCTCAAGTTATTTTTATTAATAGAATTGATTTGTTTTGTCCATTGTTCTCTCTTTGTCGTTTTGTCCCTCTTTTTTGCCGTGTCTCTGCCTGCCTGTATCTCTCACGGTCTTACCCTTTCTGCCTTGTGTCTGTCTCTCTCGCTCCATCATACTTTGGGGTACAGTAAGCTGGAAGTCTGGATTCCCGAGGTTGACTACAATGATATACCAGTCGACTGGTGGGATGGAGATTCCGACAAGTCCCTGCTCATTGGCGTCTATAAACATGGTAAGCTTGTGTTCATGGTTCTGTAGAACTTCTGGCTATGTAACAGGTGCAGCCACAGGCGAGGTCCCGAAGGACTGGCAAGTAGCTAATGTTGCCCCATCATTCAAGAAGGTAAACAGGGATAATCGTGGAAACTATAGATAGGTGAGTCTCGCGTCAGTGGTAGGGAAGATGCTGGAGAGGATTCTTTGGGATAGGATTTATGAGCATTTGGAAAACCATGGCCTAATTAGGGTCAGTCAGCATGGCTTTGTGCAGGGCAAGTTGTGTCTTTCTAATTTGATTGAGATTTTTGAGGAGGTAATGAGGGTGATTAATGAAGGTAGAGCTGTGGAAGTTGTCTACATGGAATTTAGTAAGGCTTTTGACAAGGTTCTTCATGGGAGGCTCATCCGGAAGATTAAGATTAAGACCTCTGCTGTTTGTGATGTACATAAATGACCTGGATGAAAATGTACAGGGGTGGGTTAGTAAGTTTGCAGACGATACGAAGATTGGTGGTGTTGTGGAAGACTGGCAAAGGATACAGCGGGATGTAGATCAGTTGCAGATATGGGCAGAGAAATGGCAGATGGAGTTCAACCCAGCCAAATGTGAAGTGTTGCACCTTGGGAGGTCAAATGTAAAGAGACAGTAAGTACACTGTTAATGGCAAGACCCTTAACAATGTTGATGAGCAGAGGGATCTTGGGGTCCAAGTTCATAGCTCCGTGAAGGTGGCTACACAGGTTGATAGGGTGGTAAAGAGGGCGTATGGCATGCTTGCCTTTGTTAGTCAAGGCATTCAGTCCAAGAGTCAGGAAGTTATATTGCAGCTTTATAAAACTCTGGTTAGGCCGCATCTGGAGTATTGCATTCAATTCTGGTCGCCCCATTATAGGAAGGGTGTGGAGGCTTTGGAGAGGGTGCAGAAGAGGTTTACCAGGATGCTGCCTGGATTACAGGGCATGTGCTATGAGGATAGGTTGGACAAACTTGGGTTGTTCTCTCTGGAGCGGCAGAGGCTGAGGGGAGATCTGGTAGAGGTTTATAAGATTATGAGAGGCATGGATAGAGTAGACAGCTGGTATCTTTTTCCTAGGGTTGGAATGTCTAATACCAGAGGACATGCGTTTAAGGTGAGAGGGAACGATCAAGGGAGATGTGCGGGGCAATTTTTTTTTTACACAGAATGGTGGGTGCCTGGAATGCACTGCCTGGGGTGGTGGTGGAGGCAAATATGATAGGGGCATTGAAGAGGTTCTTAGATAGGCACATGGATGTGCGGGAAATGTAAGGATATAGATATTTAGGCAGAAGGGATTAGTCTAGTTGGGCACATGATAACTAATATTAGTTTGGCACAGCATTGTGGGCCGAAGGGCCTGTTCTGTGCTGTACTGTTCTATGTTCTAAAAAATACTTCAAGGTATTTCATGGTCTGAATCTGGTGAGGTGGGGAGATGTATTATGCTGAACACCAGTATTCTAATATTGAAAATTCTGGGCTGTAAGTGCATCTGCTCAGGTGCGAGATAACAGATCATCGTGGGAAGATTAGAAGTGCCTCAATCTCTGCTGAGCTATCCTGCTGTTAATTTGTAACTTTAAGTACTTTTGGTAAACAGTGCTTTACTTTTTATAAAACCCCAGACAGTTTTCTGCATTAGTCAGTTTTCATTTGGAAATGAACATTGAAGGGAACTCTGGTTTCCACCTGTCCTGTCATTCTGTTCCCCTTAAACGTCTCATGTCAGCTCCATCAATTTGTATTGCAATTTCCCATTAATTAATTTCTGCCAGTATTTTGTGGAGGTTCCAAGGGGTGTGTCACTGTTAACAGGAGATGCCTCTGGGTGTGCCAGAGCTGTGTCAGTATTTGTAGGGTTCCCCGGAATGATGTCAGTATTTAAGCGGGTTCTCCAACAGTGTGTCATTATTTAGCAAGGGTTTCTGGGAGTGTTTCAATATTTGGAAAGTGGGGGGAGGTGTGGAGCAGGGGACCTCCAAGATGTGCTGTTAATTAACAGTGTTCCCCAAAGTGTATCAATGAGGGTCAGTATTCATGAATTCTCTGGAAAAAAAACATAGAAAGTCCACGACACAGGGAATCATTTGGCCCCTTATGTCTGTGCTGATTAAGAAGTGCTGTCCTGCCTGAAGCTGCCTTTCAGCACTGGATCCATAGCCCTGCAGATAACTGCTCCTTGTGTACCTAGCTAAGTACTGTTTTAAATATGATGAGGTTGACTACTTTCACTACCTTAGTCCCAAACTCCTACACCTTGATGAAAAATCCCTTTTCTCAATCCTTCCACCAATTACTAAGGAAGAGGTCCTTCCCTCTAGGGACCTCATAGTTTTTTTACACTTCAGTTAAAGGAAAATTTAAATTTCTAGTGCAGATTGTTGGAGTTGTAGACACAGGTCTCAGGGTCCTGATGGACATTATCTTAGGGTCTTAAAGGAAGTGGCTGGTTTTGGTTTTAGTTTTCCAAACTTGCTAGATTCACAGAAGATTCCATTATATTAGGATATAACAAATGTAATTACTTTATTCAAAATGAGAGGGAGACAGAAAGCAGGAAACTGCAGGCCAGTTAGCTAAACATCTATCAAAGGTAAAATGTTAGAGGATATTATTAAAACTATTATAGCCGGGCACTAAAGAAAATTCAAGATAATCAAAATCAACATGGTTTTGGGAAAGGAACATCAATGTCTTTCGAGATGATGAAAATTTATCACAGTTCTTTGACAAGTACCAAGTGGTGTGCATGAAGTGGACCTGGCGGAGGTACTGTACTTAGATTCCAAGAGGCATTTGATAAGGTTCCATATGGAAGTTTGTTGTGGAAAAGCTTATAGTATAGGAGGTGACATTGGTGTGGCTAGAAGGTTGGCTGACTAACAGGAAACAGAGCATAGATATAAATAAATACTTTTCTGGTTGACAAGGTATAACGAGTGGGGTTTGATGCTGAAGCCTAAACTTTTTACAAGTTTATATCAATGACTTAGTTGGAGGCTGAATTTGCTGATGACACAAAGAAAGGTAAGTCGTGAAATAGGCAGGTTTTATCGGAATATAGAGAGGTAAGTGAATGGACAAGGATCTGGCAAATGGAGTGTAATGTGGGAAAATGTGAAATTGGCCATTTTGGCTGAAAAAATATATGATATTGGTATTGGTTTATTATTGTCTCTTGTACCGAGGTACAGTGAAAAACTTGTCTTGCATACCGATCATACAGATCAATTCATTACACAGTGCAGTTAGATTGGGTTAGCACAGAGTGCATTGATGCAGTACAGGTAAAAACAATAACAGTACAGAGTAAAGTGTCACAGCTACAGAGAAAGTGCAGTGCAATAAGGTGCAAGGTCACAACAAGGTAGATCGTGAGGTCAGAGTCCATCTCATCGTATAAGGGAACCGTTCAATAGTCTTATCACAGTGGGGTAGAAGCTGTCCTTAAGTCTGGTGGCATGTGCCCTCAGGCTCCTGTATCTTCTACCTGACAGAAGAGGCGAGAAGAGAGAATGACCCGGGTGGGTGGAGTAATAGCAAGAGGTTGATTTGCAAATGACTAGTAGGTGGGTACTGTAATTAATTAGGAAAGCTAACAAAATGTTAATGGTTGTTGCTCGGGGAAATGAATGCCAAAGTAGGGAGGCCATGCTTCAGTTTCATTGGTCATATTAAAGGATGTTTATGCATTGGAAGCAGTTTAGAGGTTTTCTAGATTTGCACTTAGATTAGGGGTTGTCTTATGAAGGGAGGTTGGACGGGCTAGGCTTGTATCGCACTGGAGTGGAAGAATGAGAGGTGACAGCTGAAACATGAGATCCTGAGAGGTCTTGACAGGGTGGATGTGGAGAGGATTAGGCTTCACTGTTTAAAAAATGAAGGATCACTGGGAGCTTGTCAGTATTTACATTGATTCCTAGGAGGGTATCAATATTCATAGAGGGTACCTGGGAGTGTTTTGGTATTTATAGAGGATTCCCAATGTTGTCCCGATTTTGAGTTCCCACTTCTGCCCGCTGCAAAGTAACACAGTGCCACAAGGTTGATTCGATAAAGCGCGTTTATTAGCAGTATACTGCAGGAGAATTCTCCTCAAACTCTCATGTAGAGTCTTTATCGGAGCTCTCCGCAGTCCAAAGCAGCAGACGGTGATTTATACAGATATTATCATGCACACTTAATGAATTTGGCTCCACGAGTTTCGGTCAGGCCTCAGAGAACCAAAGACAGACATCGCACCTATTGTCCAACATAATTGAGTTATAATCAAGAGATTCAAAGACAGGTATCAGCCTCATTGTTTAAAACAAGCTTCCTCCAGTCTGTTTATTACACCCACCACCCTTACCTGCCACCAAGGCCCTGGACACGGAAATTATCACCTAGCTTGAGTCAGTAGCTTGCCTGCTCTTGCTTGCAAGTTATTTTTCCATCAGCTGTATGTACAGTTACAGTCAGTCACAGTTTCTTAACCCTTTTCTTCCTCACCAGGAATGTCTCCGTATTTACAGGGGGCCTGTAGGATTCTCTCAGTGTGAAGATGCAGTCCTTGTGAAGTGTCTCAGTATTTATAGGGGGTCCTTGGGGAATTTTACAGTATTTCCAGGGATCTCCCTGAGAGTTCCTCAGAATTTAGTGATTCCTGGGAATGTCTCAGTATTCACAAGGAGATCTGGTGTTTGTCAGTAATTACCAGAGATTCCCAGGAGTGTGTCGGTATTTTTAGGGGCCCCTGGAGGAGCATGAGTGCTGACATGGAGATTCCTGGTGTGGTGGTGATAGTAGTGGCGGTGGCGGTGGATTCACCTACGGTTTGGTTTAAAAACCGACTGGTGGGAGCATTTGTTCTTATGAGCATACCACAGAGATCTCTGCTGGGACCTTTGTTGTTTGTGACTTGGATGGTGGTCTGCTGAGCGAGTTTGATGAGGACATGAAAATTGGTGGAGTCATAGATGTCTAAGGGTACAGCAGGACATGGATCAGCTAGAAAGTTGGGCAGAGCGATGGCAGGTGGAATTTACTCCAGACAAGTGTGAAGTAGTGCATTTGGGATGTCAAATGGTGGCTGGACATGTACAATAAATGGCAGGGACCTTAGAAGCATTGATGTACCAAGAGACCTTGGAGTGCAATTTCAAAGCTCCCTGAAAGTGGTACCACATGTGGATAGGGTAGTGAAGAAGGCATTTGGCAATGCTTGCCTTCATAGGCCAAGGCATTGAGTATAAGAATCATATTGCAGTTGTACAAAACATTGGTCAGGCTGCACTTGGAGTATTGTGTACAGTTCTAGTTACTACTCTACAGGAAGGGTGTGGTAGCATTAGAAGGGGTGCAGAAGAGATTCACCAGGATGTTTCATGGAATGGAGGGCTTCAGTTACAAGGAGCGATTGTTTGGAGCATCAGAGGCTGAGGGGTAACCAAATAAGATTATGAGGGACATAGAAAGGGTAGAATGTCTTTTTCCCAGGGTAGGGAAATCTAAAACTATGAGGCACTGGTTTAAGGTGAGAGAGGAGAAATTTAAGAGATCTTAGGGGTACGTGGTTATCTGGAACAAGCTGCCAGAGGAAGCGGTAGAGGCAGATACATTTACAATGTTTAAAAGGCATTTGTAGAAGTACTTGGATAGAAAAGACACAGACAAATACAGACCTAGTGCAGGCAAATGGGATTATAACAGATATCATCACAGTCGGCATGGACGAATTGGGCTGAAGGTCCTGCTTTCGCGGAGTACAGCTCCTATAACTCTACATTTGTTTTGTGAAGTTATCTGATGGCTGTAGAACTATATTATCGGTGAACCTTAGGCTGTCATTCTTCAATCAGTTCCCAGTAAATTGCATCTCTGGATGCATGTGTTTGTTTAGCTCAACTTAGCTGGAGATGTCACAGTGGATCTCCTTCCACCTCACTGGGTAAATGTACTGCCGGATTGGGGACCATGAAACCAAGGGATCCATTTTTGTTTTGGTTCTGTCTATGCCAGTGCTGGTTCTGTGGTTAGCTCTCATTAGTTAGTGAGAGAGACTGGGGGTGAGATGGGAGACGGATGGTCCAGTTTGAGTTCTTTCTTCACACTGCTGCTCAGTGAATCCTGGCTGTACCTATGTGTGAATCAGAAATACTCAATAGGTCTGGCAGCGTCTGTGGGGAGGAGAAGTGAAATGCTAACCCATTGCCAGATTTCCAGCACCTGTAATATTATACCATTGTTTTACTTGTGTGTACGTTGCCTGAGCACATTGCCTGGCTTCATTGTGACACCGCCTCTAGTCACACGTTGACACCTGCCTGCCGATTCTGCAGAGGTTATGGCCAATACAATGAAGTATTCCATCGTGATTTATTCGAACATTAGAAGCAGAAATTCAGCACATACCCCTTGTGTCTGCTTCTGCATTTAGTAAGCTGGTGGTCTGTTCCTGTACCTCCATCTTCCTGCCCCAACTCTTATCAGAAGAAAATCAGTTGTTGTAGAATGGTGAACACACCTACACTCCAAGGAATGATGTTTTTAAGGAAAATTATCAGTGATAATGTTGTCGTGGCTGTGATTCCTGATGCATCCATTTGCTGTTAATGGGCCTTTCTCCAGCTGTTGAGCTGGACTCTCGTGCTCTACTCACCCACTGAGATCTGACTCTTTCTCTTTTCAGGTTATGAGCGATATAATGCAATGAGAGCTGACCCAGCACTCTGTTTCCTTGAGAGGGTGGGCATGCCTGACGAGACCTCGCTGGCAGCTGAGCAAGGAGGTGTCGACCTGCCAGCAGACATGAGCGAAGGGTAAAACATTGTCATGTGTTGGGGGTTGAAGAAACTCAGCATTCACTTGGGCATGGATCCTGAGCAGCAGCTTCTGTGAGGAGCCTTCAGTGGTGCTGGGTTCTAACTCCACTCAGGAACTTGTTATAGAAGGACATGGTACAGGAGCAGGCCATTCAGCTCATTGTCCCATTCCTCTCAGCTCTCCATCCTGGTGCAGTGCCATTTAAAGTTACTTTTGGTATCAGTTTGCACATTTTCAGAGAGAGAATTTCAAATCCTAACAGCTCTGTGAGAGTTACTGCTGACCACTTCAGCATTTTGCCCATGATTTTATGTCTCTGACCCTAGCAGTTCACCAGTGGGAAGAGCTTCCTTCTTCCTCTGGGATCAAAACCTCTCATCATTTTGAAACATCCCATCAGGTCACCCCTTAACCTCTGTGTTCCAGGGAGAGCAGTGGTAACCTTTCAATCTCTCCTCATAACTGAGGTCCCTTGTCCATGCCCACAGCCTGGGATACCTCCTCTGAAGCCCTGACATCCTGCCAGAAACGTGATCCAAACTTCTCCACATGTTCCAGCTGAGGCTTTGCTAGTAATCACTGAAGTTCCACCCTGGTCTCTATTTCCTATTCAGTTCCTTTAGTTATAAACCCAAATACCTAAGCTCCTTAAATCAACTCTGCCAACCTGGATGTGTCTACAAGAACACCCAGCTCTGTCTGCTCATCCATACTTTTCAAAGGCAGGCCACATATGCAGTGCTGCCCTATCAACCATCCTTGTTTATATCTGCAGTATTACTGAGCACACTGTCTGGGCTGATGTCCTAGTGAGCAGAGAGCTCCTGTGGCCAAAGATGCCATTTTTCAGCTGAGCCGTTAAACTGACACCCTTTTGTTTTGTTCAGATCAATTAGGAGGGTGTAGAAGATCCCCAAGCCCTGTGCACACAAGGGCTGGGTTGTTACCCAGTCTCCTGCCCAACACTCATACGTTGTCTAACACCAGTTCAAATAAGCAGGTTAACAACCCATTTGTCCTGTTGCTGCTCACCTGCAATCATAGTTGCTAGCTGAAAATTAGTCATTGGATGTGAAGTAGCTGACAGGTACAATGCCCTTGGAGTGTCTCTGTCTGTCCTGCCCCAGCTGCATGCACTGTCAGCTTCTGCCCTTCTACTGCATCAGCTCTCTCCCCAGCCAGGAAAAACAGCCATTGAAAGCATGAACAAAAAAAATCAACTGCAGACTCTTGAGGCCAATGAATCGTGGTCTGCATGAGCTCAGGATTTAAGACGGCTTACTTATTTTGATACACTCGGCAGTCCAGAGTGACGGTTGCTCCCTGTTCTCTGTGAGTGGGTAATTCTCTGTGTCCTGAATCCTAGGGTTGACCTTTGTAAAGGTGATGACTCGGAGTTGAAGTCTGATGGGCAGTTCAAAGACCAGCCAGATGTGAGTAAGATGTCTTGAGGCTATTTGCTGCATGTTTTTTTTAACTTAGTGTCTGCCATCTCTTATGGATGTCTTCACTTGTGTATTTTCCTTCAAAAGTTTCCCTATTGTTCTTGAATGGAGAGGTGGTGTCCATGGGTACAGATCTGTAGCCTCTACCTGCCACTGCACTGTGGAAGCTGCTTCCTCAGTCAGTCTGGCTTCTGATTATTGGCTGGTTCCCGTTTATGAGGGCATTCAACAGGGTGTCAGCAGGTAATGACCAAGAGCAGGAGTCCTGCTTAAATCCTGGCAGGAATACCAACCAGCTGTAGCCTGTTATTGGTATTGTGGTTCGGATCTTAGAAACAGGATGTCTTTCAGCAGTGTGAGTTTGTTTTTCCATCTCATTAGATCATACCTGTTTTGGACTTGCCTTATCCACCTGAGCACATTTCATGATGCCTATTCCTATCGAAATTCCATTAATAAAAACTAGAAAACGCCGTAAATATCAGAGGCCAGGAATGTTTTGTTAATTTCAGTATCAAAAATATAATAATGCCAGTGTTTTAAAAAAACTGAACAGATCCCCTGCATCTACATCTTTCTGCAGGAGAGAGATTCAGATTTTCATACTTACAGTGTAAAACAAAATAGCTTGAATTTTATGATAATGTCCTCTTGTTTTTCATTTTCCGAATTTATTTCTATTCTCTTAAATCATCAACAGTTCAGTTAAATCTCTCAGCCTTCTGGGCAAGGGAATAAAAACAATCTTTGCAACTTGTTCTCATAATGTAGCCTGTACTTTAGCCCCTCCCAGGCCATTACCTCCTCCAGGAGGCGTGATGTCCAGAGTGGAACCCAATGTTCCACAACTTACCCAGTTATACACAGGTTATGAACTCTGGAAGTCTGCCTCATTCCCTCTTGAACCCATTTGCACTGCCCGCTGCAATGGGCATCCCGGGTAATTTATTTCACAGCTGTTTTACTCTGAGTGGCAGGACTTCACCTGACTTACCCCCACAGTTCTCCATTCCCGCCACTGGAGGTAAAGACAACTGGCCACTTGCTGTTCTGTATAACCATGGTGAAGGGCTAGGGATTTAAAGACAACTGTATGTATACAAGGAAAAGAAATACACTCTCTCTAATTAGTTCAAGGAACTGCCATCAACGGTAATTTAATTATGTGTTATTAAAGGAACTGACCACAGGCTAACAGCAGAATTATACAATGAGGCATTGTATGGTGTAATGATCCTGTCCTTGCAGGAAGGTGAGTTCCTTTCATAAGCTTAAATGTTGTGAAGGGCAAGGCCACCATCTGTTATTAATAATGTTGGCAGCAACAGTGGCAGAACATGGCCAGTTATAGGCATGGGTAGGAAGAGGGGAGGATAGAAAACTAGTTCTTGAACCATGACCCCCTAACTTCCCCAATTCTCTTAATGTTTGTGTTGCATTACAGGAAGATGCAAACTCCTGCATTGAATCTGGAATTACGGAGAAAGGGGAGGATTCAATCCTAGGTAAGTCGCTTTTGTTAGTGACATCAGGTGTCCAGTACAGAGATAGACCATTCAGCCCAAATTGTCTGTGCACCATTTAAGCTCTTCCCACCTTACTTCACCTCACTCCATTGTTAAACTAATCCATTCTGGTCCCCTGATGTAAATACCTATCTTCCCCGAAATGTTTCTCTGCTCTTCATCTCCATCTGTGGCAATGAACTCCACATTCTCAAAAATCTGGTAACGTCAGCATTAAAGATCTAATCAGATCCCTTACATCTACATCCCCTTGTGATATTAGTAAATATCTTGCATTTATAATCCCTAATTTTCATCTCCCCTCCAACTGGAAGCGATTTTTCCACGATTATCATGGCAAGCCTATCATCTTCTGCAGGAACCTTCAGCCTCTGTCACCTCTCTTTGAATGCAAGCTGAAATAATAAAATCATTCTTTGGAATATGGGAGGAAACCGGAGCACCTGGAGGAAACCCACGTAGACACAGGAAGAATGTACAAACTCCTTACAGACAGTGGCTGGAATTGAACAGAGGTCACTGGCGCTGTAATAGTGTTACACTAACCACTACACTACCATGCCTGCCCTCTCAACCACTCTCTGAAAAAGAAAACTTACCCCTGAAATTCCCTTTAAAATTCCTTCCCCTCACAATAAACCTGCCTTCTTGTTTTTGATACCCCAACCATGATAAAAAGATTCTGACTATCTGCCCTATCTATTCCGCTTATAATTTTATATACCTTTATCAGGTCGTCTCTCAGCCTTGTTCACTCCAGGGAAAACAAGCCCAGCCTGTCCACTCTCTCCCCATAACTAAAGTCCTCCAATCCAGGCAACATCCTGGTGAATCTCCTCCGCACTCTCAAGTGCAGTCACATCCTTCCTATATGGTGTCAACCAGAACTACACACAATACTGCCAAGTGTGGTCTAACCAGTGTTGTAAATTCTCAACCCTTGTATTCAGTGCCCTGACCTATGAAGGCAAGTATGCCATACGCCTTCTTCACCACCCTATCCCTATTTTCTGTAGCTGTGACACTTTACTCTGTACTGTTATTGTTTTTACCTGTACTACATCAATGCACTCTGTACTGACTCAATGTAACTGCAGTGTGTAATGAATTGACCTGTACGATCGGTATGCAAGACAAGTTTTTCACTGTACCTCAGTACAAATGACAATAATAAACTAATACCAATACCTGTGTTGCCACTTTCAGGGAACTATGGACTTGAACTCCAAGGTCCCTCTGTTCATCGACATTCCTTAGGACCTACCATTTACTGTACATGTGCTACTACATTTGACTTCCAAAAATGCCTTCACTTCACAGTTATCAGGATGCTGCAGTTGTGACCAGTAACCCAGATACAGACACCAAAATTCAAATGCCACCATGGCAGCAGTAAAATATATATTAAATTAATAATCTGGCATTAAACAAACCTAGTTGATAGTATTAATCACCACAGGGTTCTTGTAAAACCTCATGTGGTCCATGGAGGTCCTTCAGGGGAGGATGTCTACTATCCTTACTGGTCTGGCCAGAGTGATTGAGTCATAAATGCCCCATGAAATAGTCTAGCATGCACTCATTTCAAGGGCAGTGAGAAATGGGCCTTAAATGCTTGCTTTGTCAGCAATGCTGAAATACCAAAAGAAAATTGGAGGGTAAAGTGGACAAAACAAGGGCATGGGACAAAATCAGACCTCCCTTTCAAAGCGTAAGCACCAGCTTGAAAAGTTGAATGGCCTCTTTCATGTACTATTGTGCCTCAGATCGTTTGTTACTGTAGGATATTATAGGATGTGATTACCTGGATATCCTGCTCAGTATTAACTAACCTGTACCTTTAACCTTTGGTTCCATTCAAGGCCAGGATGGTACAGACATTGACCGTCCACAGTGGCCAGTTGCATCAGTGCTCACAGCTCGTCTTCGCCGCCTCATAACAGCCTACCAACGCTGCAATCGCAAGGAGCTGGTGAGGATGGAATCGCTGGCTCGCAATAACCGGCGTCGCTGGTATCCGCAGGATGAGATCTGGGGAAGGGTACCAGAAATGGACATTGTTACCATGGAAATCCAGCAAAGGTAAATGTTTGGGGGCGGTGGGGGCATTCTGTTGCAGTTCTCCTGATCTGGGGGAATAAGGTGGGTGTACCTGGGGTTAGAGCTTGGTTTGTTGTGTCTGTGACCCAGTAGCTTGACAGCACTCTCTCTAACTTGGCTCGTGGCTTGTTGGGTACATAGGTCTGGAAACCAGGGAGGCCTTACAAAGCTTGATGTCTTGACTGGTTCAGCTCCCAATTACTGTGCTGATGTAGATTTTGGCCAAACTTGAGGAAGAACATTAATTATATGGTCACGGTTTAACAGCTCGCTTTTAGAAGTAGCATGGTTTTATCAAATACTGTACAATGGAACTTTTGTTCTTGGAATATGGTTTACAAAGCAGCTTGGATAATTTGATTGAATTAAATTGAGCATGTGTCACATTCCAAAGTTTTGTCTGGATCTGCACGTTGCACAGATTCTTTGAGCAACAGATTCTGACGGTTTACAGGAATAAGTCTTTTGTGGAAGAACCATTATTGCCTTTCCCCTCCAGATTGCCCTGGGCTGGAATTCATGCACAAATCCAGGCAGTGAACTTTGACAAGATGAAACATTTTTGGTCAGAGGGAGGTCAAACCACTCTTTGCGATGCGGGAGGAAACCGGAGCACCTGGCGAGAACCCAGTCAGTCACTGGAAATGCTGCAAACTCCACACATAGCAGTCAGGACTGAACCTGGGTTGCTGCTTTCCAAGGCAGCTCACAGAGATCATTTGGGTTATTCACAACGGGGCATATTTGAGAAAAAAGTTGTTGGTTTACATTTTCTCAGAGGGTAATCCCCAACTCCTTTTTGTTTTAAGGTGGACAAGGAGGGAACAGACAGATTTCTACCGCGTAGTCTCAACATTTGGTGTGGTTTATGATCCAGACAAGAAGCAGTTTGACTGGAACCAGTTCCGCAGTTTTGCCAGGTTAGAGAGAAAAACGGACGGGAGCCTGGAGAGGTATTTCCGAAGCTTCGTGGCTATGTGCCGGAATGTTTGCAGGCTGCCTCAGAGGAAAGAAGGTGAGAATTCTGACATGTTACTGTTCTGACATGTTAAAAGTTTGTTGAATTTCAGCCCAGCTAAATAAACATGGTTACCAGCTGGCTGGCTCCATAGGGGAGATGTGGCTCGATTTTTTTTCCTGCCCTCTGAATTGGCTGATTTCTGATGGAGCAGAGGTAGGGATGGTGTCAATGATAACATGACCCTCGAGTGGATATGGGAAGTTAAGTGGTTGGGTGTGGTGTGGTGGATTGTGCCTGTGGTTCAGTCTGTTATCTAGCAAGTGGAGAGTGACTGACCATCAGTCATACCTCAGCATGAACCTACAGAGGAAAGGAAAGTGAGAGAAATGAAGGAAACTACAGAGGGATGGAGAATCAAAAAAATTGCAGATGCTAGAAACCTGAAACAAAAACATAAAACTGCTGAAAAGAACTCAGCAGGTCAAGCAGCATTGTGGGAACAGAAGCAGTCAACGTTTCGGGTTTGCAACCTTTCGTGGAGACTGGGCGAGGCGGAGGTATAAGTTTTCATTGGGAGGAATGTAGAACAGAGAGTATCCATGGTAGGATGAGATGAAATAGCTTAATGGGGACACTAAACTTCTCGGAATGTGTATTGAGTTGTTAATGGCAAGGTTGTGGGACTTGCCCAGCAAGCTAGACTTATGCATATAGGATAAAAAGAACAAAATAGAAAATGCTGGAAAACTAAGCAGGTCAGACAGCAGGAAAGAGAAACAGTTATTGTTTCAGATGAGGAATCCTTCAGACCTGAGAGAGAGAAGTTAGTCTGGGTAACGAAGAAATGTGGATGGTAGAGTGAATACACGGCAGCTGGGATAAGGGCTAGAATTTTGCCATCAGTGACTGAGCAGGCAGTGTGGAAGAATGTACACATTTACCCTGCTTCTACAGAAGGAAGCTGATTCTCGGAGCTAGTACAATGCAAAGGTATTGTTTTATTATGCTTTTGGTACAGACATCAGAAGAGATGTTCTGTCCTGTGAACATTGAAACTCGAAGCACCAGTTTCTAACTGACTACTTCTTCATTGTTTCAGAGGCTTCCGATCCAAACATTTTTGTCGAGCCCATCACTGAGGAACGAGCTTCAAGGACTCTGTACCGGATAGAGTTGTTGCGCAAGGTTCGGGAGCAAGTCCTCCGGAGCCCGCAGCTGAACGAACGGCTGAAACTCTGCCGTCCCAGCCTGTACCTGCCGGTGTGGTGGGAATGTGGTAAACATGACCGTGACTTGCTAATCGGCACTGCCAAGCATGGTCTCAGCAGGACAGATTACTACATCCTAAACGATCCTCAGCTTTCCTTCCGAGAGGCTCACAGAAACTACGTGCAGAACGGGAACACCTACTTCCAAAACGTGCCGGCACCTTGCAGCCAGTCTTCACTCAACTTCAGCCAGTCTGCTTCTCCTGCATCCACTGTGCTCACTCTGGGGGAGAAGGACAATATTGAGCAGATTGATGTGGAGCAGGAGAAGATGGAGGAGGCTTTGGATGATCCGAGCCCCCAGGTAGGAATGCTCAGCGAGTGTTCGGAAGTGAAGAACGAAGAGGGTGCTGCTGATGCTGTAAACAAGTGCAGCACTGCCCAAGCTAACCTCAGTCCAGCTGATTCAGTGGCTGCAGGGAATGAATGGGGAGCTGTCAATTGCACACAGACCAAGTTTTACACTGTGCCGAAAACACACATCAAGTCTGAAGAGGCGAATGATGTGGGTGGAATCTGTGCAGATGGAGATGGAGTGGAAAGTTCACAGAAGCCTGTGCTTGAATCTTGCAGCAGTGCAGAAACTGTGCCATTGAGAAATTTGCAGCCTATCTGTGTCGGTACTGTCCAGTCACCAGTGAACTGTCTAAGCTTTCTGCAGGTGAAATCCAACGGTGTGTTAGAAGTGCACCCTGCATCTGAGGAGATGGTGGATACTTCAGCACCTGTGTGTGGTGTTGCTGGAGTGCAGCCCGTGTTGGATACAGTGCTTGGTGCCATTTCTAAGTGTGACCTTGTGCAGGACAAGCAGGTTAAAGTGGAAAATGAATGTACAGTGGATAAGAGCTCGACAGAGGTTACTGATGGTGAGACGCCTGTGGGGGAACACATTTATGACATGCAGATTGACTATCCAGGCGTTTGTCACACACAGACTACAACCAATAGCACAGATAAAACATGGAGTAAAGCCGGCCAGCTGGCTGAATCGAACTTTTCAGCTGCTGTGCCTGCAAGTCCGGAAGCCACCAATGGTTCAAAGCCGACTGAAGCTGTGACAGGCACTGATCAGCAAGGTGTGGCTATGGATGAGACTAGCTCAGCAGAGCAGGTGGGCGTCATGACTGTTGCAAATGATGAATCAGACCACCCAGAGTTCGAGACAATTGCTGCAAAAAGCCTGCCGAGTGGAGCCCAGTCGCTTGGAGGTGCTTATTCAATGGTGAAGACAATGCAGGATGAGCCAGAATCGTCCTCAGCCCATGAGGGCATTGTTCCCATAAAGAGGGAGCTGACAATCAGGCATCTCCTTGAGGACTGCATGAAAGACAGTCTCTGTGAAACAGAAGAGAAATCTGAGGAAGATAATTCACAGCCTGAAGGTAGCTGCTTTTCAATCTGTTGAAACTGGGGGTAAAAACAAGCAAAGAATTGTAAGGGATTCATAAGGTTCACTGTACATGAGAATTTTTCTTAAATTTACTTTTATTATTCTTGAAACTATCAAATCTTTAAAATTTTGAGTTTGCATCAGATTGTTTGAACATTTCCTGTTGTGTTTGCATGCTACAAACTATGAGCATTGCAGTTGAGCTTGATCCTGAGCTAAGCTAAAGGGGTTGAACTGGGAGAGAGCTGCATAGATTGGGCTTGCACTGGCTGATATGTAGCAGGTCAGAGGAGCGATCGAGCTGAGTTATGATTAGTTGGAGCAATGGCATTTACCCTTGGAGAGGAGTCCAGGACAAGGGGCAAAAGCTGAAAGTTAGAACCAGGTAGATCAGGGATGGTCAGGAGATCCTTCTTCACACAAAGGGGAGTGGAAATTTAATGTTTCTCATCCCCTCCCCCTCCTTCCACCTTTTCTCTTGCTCATCAAAAACTGAGGGCCTGCCATAAAAATTCCAAGCTGTTGCTGGATGTTAAGTAAGGCAATTCACAGTTTTGTAGCCAAGGCAGGTACAAATCAACCACACTGAAGGATGGAGGCTGAATTGTCCCCTTCTGTTGTTTGGTCACAGCAGTTAGTAACCAAAATGGTGACCAGGCTGGTATCAGAGGCAAAGGCTTTAGTCATTCAAGAGGGGGTTTGGGAACCAAAGCACAGGTTTATGTTAAAGGCACTATATTAATACCTATGGATTTTTCCGTGGAATGAGGTGCAACAAAGTAGCTCACCTTTTTAAAGGAATAACTTGCATTTGTAAATATCTCCAGCATAGAAGAAACACCCATGGCACATCACAGAAACCTAAGGGAACAAAAACAGACATGCATGTACCCAGCATGTGAAGTTCTGATTGATGCCCATCATACTAAATGTTACTTGTAGCCAGAGGTAAAGGCTGTGATGGAGAAGTGAATTCTCTGGCCAGCTATGTCCCAACCTCAGTGTCCTTTTGAATTATTATTGAAGATGTTAGAGTATAAAATCAAGTCTTGTTAAGATTGTACAGGGCTTTGGTGGGGCCATACCTTGAGCCTTTGTACCTAAGGAAAGAAAAGTTACCTTACAGTGCAGTGTTTTTGGTACAAGGGGAACAAAGCAAGCAGGGTGGCATTAACTGCCCATCGTATTGTATTGAGACGTTGATTCAAGCATACCATGTGGGACTGGGCTGTTTGTTGTATTTTCCTGTGAATGTTCGTCAGTTGGCTGATTACCCTATTTATGGAATTCAACTTTACAACTTGGCAGTGCAAGATTTCAACTTAAAATCTCTGAGTTTCCAGAGCAGGATCATAACTGGGCGGCGCTTGTTGGGTAACTCCAGCTGTTGTTACAATAAGCATGTTGGTCTTCTCAGCTATCCCACTGAAGAATTTTGATGAGGAGAGCAACACTTCTACCAGCCTGGTCCAAGATGAGATCCAGGACACCCTCCTTCAGGATATCCGAGAACCAACCATTGCTCAGCTGTTACAAGAGAAAACACTCTACTCTTCTGCTGAGTGGCCTAAGGTGAGTCTGAGTACAAACACCAACTTCACAAGGCTCATTCCCGTGGCCATTTCAGTGACATCTTTCAGATGAGCCGGTAAATAGGGGCCCCCAACTTTAACCTCTCAGGTGAATGGAAAAAATCCCTTGGCATTAATTGGAGAACAGGATTTTCCCCAATGTCCTAGCCAATATTTATATCCCATCCAGCGCCTTGTAAACACATTATCTGAGCATTTTTTCTCATTGCTGTGTGTAGGAGCTTAATTGGCCGACTTATGCCTTAGTGCAACTGACATAAAGTAAATTGTTAGATGTTAAGCACTTTGGGATGTTCAGAGGTCATGAAAGACTATATAATGTAAGCTTTTTCTTTACGCCTGTTCAGACTGTTCATAAACTCTCTCCTTTGATTAGAACGGAGCATGTCTCTTTTACCTGGAACTGACAGATTTCCATTGACTTGTCACACTTTTCTTATTTTCATTCCCTCAGGATCGAGTTATCATAAATCGCATCGACAACATCTGTCACGCCGTGTTGAAAGGGAAATGGCCGTCAGCACAACAGCAGAACCTTGAACCTGCTGGTGTGATGTATTCCATGGCTGCCCCTGCAGAGGGTCTGAACGTGAGGAGCTGCCTCAGTGTTCCCATGCAGGCTGCACATACTCTCAGCTTTGCTGATGGCTCTGTCTCCTCCCATCAGCTTCCAAAGGCAAGTCCTGCAGCTGTCTGCATCTCATCTTCTGCTACTATTGGTAGCCCCCACCATTACTACTGACTTCCCAGATGTAACAGGGCACCGAGGGATGGAGGGTGGTGCTTAGAGTGAGGAGGAAGTGAAGAGGTAGAAGTCCAGAGCCTAAGTTTCCTTTGGGCTGCTCACAGGGACGATGCGTGCCAGAAATAGGTTGTACAGACATCCCCAGGTTTTGGAAGACCTGACTTGCAGAGATCTGAATTTACACAAATTCTTCCTTGTCAAAAATAAGTTTGGCTGCTGTTCAACCTTTTAAAAAAACACTACAATCTAAAATGAACACTGAACTGTTTTTCCCAAACCAGAAGTTGGGTGATTTCTTCCCTTATCGATAGCCCACGATGATGAAAAGAATGCAGTAGTGATGTCAAGAGAAATCTGAAAATACTGTTAGTCGCATACCTGTTAGTCCACATAGACAAGAGAAATAGAAGTATTACCATCCCACAATAAAATAATTTCATATTGCTTCCCCAGATCAAACAACAATAGAAATTATTGTTCAGTTAAAGACTGAATCAGAAGTAGTTGATAGCCTAAACTCAGCAATATAATTACCGAGGACATTTTTAAATGGAAATTCAATTTAATAATCATTAACATTGTATTTCAGACAAAATCTGCTGCCCAGGTATTTTTCCTTTCTAAGTCCATGCATCAGATTGTAGTATCTACACAGATCTTGGTTATGGAGGAAATTGTTCGCTTCTGACTTGGGGAACTTTGGTTTATGGGCAGTCCTCAGAAATGGAGCCCTTGTGTACCCCAGGGACTGCCTGTATAGAATTATATGTCACTAAAGGAGACCCTTCGACAGCCACGCCAGCTCTTTTTAGTCAGTCCCACTGCCCTGCCTTATCCCCAAAAACTTGCAGGTACTTCACCCTTCCAGTATTTATTCAATTCCCTTTTGTAAGTTACCATTGAACCTGCTTCCTTCATCCTTTCAGGACAGCAGTTCTAATTTCCTTAACTACCTTGAAGGTTTCTTTGTGATGAAGTCAGACATGGGCAAGGAAACCTCCTGTTCACCACCTCCTATCCACCCTCAGCGGGTCAGTGCTCCTCCACATTGAACAGCGTGGAAGATGCACTTGGAGTAACAAGTGCACAGAATGTACTTTGTGTCCATCACTCGGTAACACCACTGCTGCCTGAGCTGACCAAGTCCTGTAGGATGGAGCTGCCAGACTGGGTCTGCGGCAGGTAGTGAGTGAACCAACACCTCATCCTTGCCAGTCACCTGTAGCTGATACATCTGTCCACAACACATTGTAACCACCACACAGACCTTGTGGAGCCAAAAGGCTTCCTTCACATTGAGGACAGTTTGTACCATGGTGTTTGGCACGTGCTAAATGGAATAGACTCAGAACCGTCTGGCAGTAAACTTCTCAGCATGCATGAGGCTCTGTCATCATCAACAGAGATGTATACCAGCTCAATCAGTAATCCCCTGGCCCAGCATATCCCTCACTACTGTTACAGTCAATCCAACAATGTGAAAAATTGGCCAGTAATGTCCTGTTCACAAAAAAAGCAGGACAAATTCAGTGCAGTTAACTGCTGCCCAGGCAGTCTTCTCTCAATAATCAGAGGCATTGGAGCAAATTTCCTCTTTGGTGTCTGATAAGCCGCATCTCTCTTCTTGTAATGGTTTTCCTGTTTACATTCCTGCTGAATACTTCTGGATTCCTGTCTGTGGATGCTACCAGTCCTTTCCCATGCTCTCTCACTGCATCTGTTATTTCCTTTCTTACTTCCCTTGATGGAATCACTTTGGTTCTTGCTTGTTCACCATCTGGCCTCGTCATGTGCGTTTCTCTTTCTGCTGTCCATCTGTTTTGTCATCCAAGGAGCAGTGGCTTTAATTTCCCTACCCTCCTTCCACATGGAAGTGAACCTAGACATTAGCAGAAACATCTGTGCCTTAAAGACTTCCTATTATTGAATTACAGTTTGCCTGCAATACCTTGATTCCTTTTTACCTCAGCTAGATGTGTTTTCATCCAACTGAGTGACCCTGTTCTAATTGACGTTTTACCTTGAAGTGATCTAGATCCTTCTCCACGATACTAAACATGATGATATTCTGATTCCTAAATTTTCCCTGAAACTTGCTCCACACGACCTTGCTCATTTCCCTGAGCCAAGTCCGGCAATGCTGCCTTCCTTGTTGGGCCAGAACCATACTTATCACTAAGTTATCTGGAACACACTTAAACTCCTCCTCTCTGTGTTATTCCTGTCCTACCCCTTTGTCAGTGATGCATCATCCTCTCACTGAACATTGGGAAGATTGGAACCATAGTTTCTGGCCCACATCATAGCCTGTGCTCTCTTGCCATGAGTGAAAACCCAGAGGAACAATCGGGGGTGATTTACAATTTCTTTAAAAGAAAACTAATTTTTAAGGGCGGTAGCTGTGTCTGGCAAAGCCAGGTTTTAGTGCCCTTGGAAAGAGGTGATGAGCTGATGCCTTGAATCACTGCAGTCCTTTTGGTGAAGGTACTTCCATTATACTTTTAGATAGGGAGTTCCAGGATTTAGATCCAGCAGCAGTGAAGGAATGGTGATACATTTCTAGGTCAGAACAATGTGTGAGTCGCTGGTGCTCCCATTCACTTGTTTTCCTTCTCGTTTGTGGTGGTAGAGGTAGTAGGATTGGGAGGTGCTGTCGTAGTAGCCTTGGCAAGTAATTGCAGTGCATTTTGTTGATGGCACACACTGTAGCTGCAGTGCACCTTTGCTGGAGGGAGTAGACGTTTACATTTATGAATGGGGTGCCCATCAAGTGGACTACTTTGTCCTGCATAGTGTCAAGTTACTTGAATGTTGTTGGAACCGCACTCATCCAGGCAAGTTGGGAATATTCCATCACGATCCTGACTGGTGCTTTATAGGTGTTAGAAATGGGGAGGTGAGTCACTCACCACAGGGTACACAACCTTTGGACCTGTTCTTACAGCACCATGTGTATAATGGCTGGTTCAGTTAAGTTTCTCCTTGTTGGTGCCCTTCTGGACGGTGATGGTTGAGGACTTGGCAGTAACGGCAGGGGTAGGTGGTTAGAGTCTGTCCTGTTTGAGACAGCTGATGTATTTCCTTGACCTGGATCATGTCAGTATTCTACTGTGAAATGGGTTACATCTCTCCTGGTTTGTGTACAACTGCTGTAGGGTTTTATTCTCTTTCTAAGATTGTCATGAGTGTTGCTGACACATTGCAATTCTATTTGGAAAGCAGGAGAGCTTACTTGCATTAACGTTCCCGAGGGATCAAAGGAGAAGGAGGCGGAAATACGAGTTTGAGACAGATCGAGGTGCAAAGAGGAAGAGCCAGGAGGAGGCAGTCCCAATTCTCACACGCCCTCCTATAATTTTGAATGGGTGGCAGGAAACTGCCATGGACCTTTCAAAGGCATCTGAAGAGGCTCCTGGCTCTGTGCCAGTCATTATTAGTACAAGCACCCCGAAGCTGGGCTCACTGGACCCCTCAACTGCTTTCAGGGCAGACATGGCCGGGATTCTGCAGGCAGGCCTCGTCCATCCAGTCACAGGACAGGTGATAAACGGCGCCTATAGAGGAGATGACACATCGAGGAGGAGGAGAGGGCGACGAAAGAATGTTGAAGGTGTTGATATCCTCTTCATGAAGGAGAAAAAGCCAGAGAATCTGGTAGGTGAAGAGCAGTCTGCTCAGTAAGGCTTAGCCACAAGAACCAATGGCACAAGGAAACGGAATAGTCTTGTCCTCAGCAGCCTGTGATTACGTCAAGCACTGTCTAGTTTGTCTCTCCTTTGTTGCATGAGTTTGAGATGCATTAGATTAAGAAACTTGAATCCCATGGAACAATTCAAAACAAAAACTATGGTGAATAAATTTCAAATCATTTAGTCAGCCTTATAACAGTAACTTTCACCCTTTCCCCACTCTGTAGCCAGTACCCCTGTACAAGCTTCTCCTGCTTAAAGCACCCCTCGTTATGGTGTATCTAAGCTCCCTCTGGTTGTTTGGAGATGCTGCTGCTTACTGAGACATTCCACATCTCAGACCTTCTGACCACTGAGGTTTACATGAGAGTGAAGGGTTTGGCTCATTCAGGCTGATTGTATAGAGTTCTGAAATAGATATTCTGAAAATTTTATTGCTAATTTCTTATCAGACCAGAGAAAAGTTAAGCTGCACTTGGGGAGACCAGGATTAATCAAGGGTAGTCAGCATGGGTTTGTTAAGGGAAGGTCCTGTTTGATTGAGGTGATTAAGTGTGTCGATGAGGGCAGTGTGGTCAATATCGTGTATGTGTGCCTTTGGCAATGGTCCCACATGGGAGACAAGTCTCCTAGCAGAGGGTGGTGGATCTCTGGAATTCTCTACCTTGGAAGGTTGTGGAGGCAAGATCACTGGAGGTATTTAAAGAGGCAGTACCGTTGGATAGATTTTTGAAAGGTCGGGAATTGAGGGCAACGTGGAGGTGAGGCTTGGGGCAGATCAGCCAAAGTCATTTTGAATGGCAAAGTAAGCTTGAGGGATGGAGTAGCCTAATCCTGCTCCTATTTTCTTATATTCTTCTGATCTGAGAGGTGTGAACCCATGATTCTGGGCAGTTTAGCAAATGGGTCCAATTTGGTATGATGACAGGAGGCGGATCTGATGGTTGGGGGTTGTTGCTGTAATTTGGAAGCCTCTGACCAATGATGTACCACAGGGGTCAGTGCTGGGATCTTGGTGTTTGTTATATACGTTAGTAATCTGGATGTGAATGTTAGAGGTACGATTAGTGAGTTCACAGATGACACAAATTTGTGGTGTTAATAATGAGGAGGATAGTCTTCGGCTACAGAACTATATTGATCAGTTGGTAAATTGGGCAGAAGTGGCAGGTCCTGACAAAATGAGGTGATACAGTTTGGGATGACTAGTAATGCTATGACATCTATGATGAATGGCAGGACCCTAGGAAATGCTGAGGAAAAGAGGGAGCTCTGTATACATGTTGAAGGATCCCTAGCACAGGTAGATAAGATGGTGAAGAAGGCATTTGGAAAACTTGCGTGCATTAGCTGGGGCTTAGAATTTAACAGTTGGGAGGTTATGGTACAGCTTTAAAAAACATTGGTTAAGCCACAGCTGGGGTACTGTGTACAGTTCTGGTCACAACACTTATTAGGAAGGTGGTGATTGCTCTGGAGAGAGTACAGAGGAGATTCACCAGGGTGCTTAAAAACAAACTGCTGGAGGAAGTCAGTGGATCAGGCAGCATCTGTGGAGGCAAAGGGATCATTGATGTTTCGGGTCAAGACCCTAATCAGGACTGAGAGTGCGGAGGGGAGATGGCCAGTATAAAGGGGTGAGATGGGGGCTAGCAGGTGATAGGTGGAGCCAGGTGAGGAGGGGAATGATGGGCGGGTGGAGTTGGGAGACAGTGGCTGGTGGATGATGGGCACAGACGGGGGCAGATGGAGCTGGGTGGAGGTAGAGACAGAGGCTGGAAGGTGATGTGGAGACACAAGAGGCAGCAGATGCTGGAATTTGCTGAGTCAGGAAGGTGATAAGGGAGGGATGGTGAGCGGGTGGAACCAAGTGCGAGAGAGAGAGAGAGATAAAACTGGGTGATGGTGGGGGTAGGAGAGCACAGGTTGGGAGTACGTGGGTGGACCAGTCGAAGAGAGAAGGAGCAGAGAGGGTGCAGGGTACCTGAAAATGGAAGATTCAATGTTCATATCATTGGGTTGTTGTTGTTCCTCTAGTTAGTGTTTGGCCTCATCCTGGCAGTGGAGAAGGTTGAGGATGGACAAGGTGGTGTGGGGACAGGAAGGGAAATTGAATGACATGAATTTGGGAGCTAAAGGTGGCCTTTGTGCACAGCAATAGTGCTCCACAAAATGGTTGCGTAGTCTGTCCGCTGATGTAGAGGAGGCCACATTGAGAGCACTGAATGCAGTAAACAAGGTTAGGGGAGGTTCATGTGAATCTTTGGAAGGGCTGTTTAGGTCCCTGGAGGGTGGTGATGGAGGGGGTGTAGAGACAGGTGTTGCATCTCCTGCAGTTGCAGGGAATGTGCCAGGGGACGGGGAGGGTTGAGTGGGTAGGGATGAGCCACCCAGGGAGTGGTCCTTGTGGAAAGCAGAAAAGTGTAGGCAGGGGAAGATTGACTGGTATTTACTGTTGAGAAGGTCATGGAAGTCTGGGGATTTGAGAAACGGAAGTGATTAGAACACAGAACAGTACAGCACAGGGATAGACCACGATGTTGTGCCAAACTATTTAAACTAGTAATTAAATGCCTAACTAAACTAGTCCCTTCTGCCTGCACAAGGTCCATACTCCTCCTTTCTCTGCTTATTCATGTGATGTCCTAAAACCTGTTCACATTACAAACGAGAAGGTGCTGGCAGTTTTGAGGCACATAAAGGTGGATAAATCCCTGGGACATGAGTGAGTATATCCTAGGATGTTTTGCAAAGCAAGGGAAGGAATTGTGGGGACCCTGGCAGAGATATTTGCATCTTCCTTAGCTACGGGTGAGATACCAAAAGGCTGAATGGTGGCTAATGTTGTGCCTTTGTTTAAGAAGGGCTGTGAGGACAAGCCACAAGGCTACAGGCAGCTGAGCTAAACATCAGTGGTGGGAAAGTTACTGGAGGGGATTCTGAGAGGAAGGATCTACCTGCATTTAGAAAGGCAAGGTCTGATTAGAGATAGCATAGCTTTGTGTGTGATAAATCGTGTCATGAATTTGATTTGAGTTTTTTTGAGAAGGGAACCAAGAGGATTGACGAGGGCAAGGCAATAGTTGTTGTCTACATGGACTTTTGACAAGGTCCCACGTAGTAGCCTGGTCCAGAAGGTTAGATTACATGGGATCCAGGGTTAGCTAACCAACTGGATGCAAAATTAGCTTGTTGGTAGGAGTTGGAGAGTGTCTAATGAAGGGTTGTTTTTAGATTGGAGGCCTGTGACCAGCGGTATGCAGCAATTAATGATTTGGATGAGAATGTTGATGGTGTGATTTGTAACTGTGCAGATGACACCAAAATTGGTGGTGTGGTGGAAGAGGGTTGTCACAAGACAACAGGAAGAATGGAGTGCAGTAGGTTTTTAATAGGCGCAGTTGAGAAAACACTTAGGAAGAACGTTCAAGTTCAGGAGCAAGTGGATCAATAGCTTGACACAACACAAAGCTAAAGAAGGTTCCAGAGACAGGGTGGTTGGGGAGTGAGGAAAGTATTGACACTCATGAAGATCTTGAATATTACATTGAAGGCCAAGGATGTCCTACTCTCTTGTCTTCATGTGCTTAGCTTGGAAAATAGGAGAAATCGTTCAGTCCATTTAGTGAGATCATGGGTGATCTGTATATTAACTCCAGTGGCCATGGTTCCATATCCTCATTTAGCAAAGAGCTTATCAGCCTCAGATTTGAAATGATTGATTTTAGGCTGCTCTTTCTGTTCTCGTGGGAGAGAGTTCCACATTTCCACTTTAAGCACTCACTCCTCCACCACTGCGGCTGCAGTGTGTGCTGTCTACAAAATGCACTGCAGTTGTCCATCTCAGCTACTTCAGCAGCACCTCCCAAACCTTTGATCTCTACCCCAAGAAGGACAAAGAGGAGCAGCACCTGCAGATTTCTCTACAGGTCATGCACCACCCTGGCTTGAAAATATATTGTCATTGGGTCTGTATCCTGGAACTCCTTCCCCAAGAACACTGTGGGAGTAGTTCACCAGAAGGACTGCAACAGTTTAAGAGGTTGGCTGAAGGGCATTTAGAGATGGGCAGTAAATGCCAGCCTTGGCAGCGATGTTCATATCCCAGAAACAAATAAGTAAACATATGGGCTATTTCTGCACCAAGAGATAAAGCCGTCTGTTTGCTAAGTTTGATAAATGGTTTCAAAATGATGAGAGGTTTGAATAAAGTCATTCAGTAAACAAAGTTTATACATTTTGGCTGAAGATCTGAGTGGAGAGGAGTTTTTTTTTCCACTGAGTGTAAAATTTCAGTGGTGGAAACTGATTCCCAAAGGCTGGTTCTCAGGTATTGGAGAATGGGAAGTCAGCTGTTTATGGAGGAAAGGCAGGTTGTGGGACCAAGCACGGTGCTCTTTCCAAAAGTCCAAGCAGGTACGGGCGTGCAGGGCCCAATTGCCATGATTCTCATTCAGGGTTCTCTTTTTAATGAAGGAGACAGGCCTGTCGAAGCAGCTTTTCTCTGGGGCAGCTCGCTCAGCTGACAACATGGCCAGCATGATGATTAAACTCCCTCAGGGCAAGCAGCAACTGGCAAACGAGGAGGAAGAGAAAAACAAGAGTCTGATTGAGTGGTTGAGGCAGCATCCCACGTACACCATGGACGTGTCCAACCTGTCTCCCGTGAGTATGCTGTTACTGTGCCTTCAGCCTGAGCTATCTGAGATGCATTGCAGCAACTTGCCAAGGCACCTCATGTACCTGTGACATCCACCTTATGGGTGGACATCAGGTTTGGTAGGAGCCACACACCATCCAAGTAACACACTGTGGTGATGTGGAAATCCATCACTTGTCCTTCCTTGACAAAGCAGTGAGTGCTGTATTGAGTTAGGCTTCTTCCTTTATCATTGCTGGGTTCAAAACATCCATCTGGGGTGCAGTAGTCTAATGGTGTGATTGGCCTGAATCTCAGGAGGAGCTGACTACATTTTATATCAGTGGCCACTTACGTGCTGCCAGAGAGCAGCAGTTATCTGTACATTGTCATCTTCTTAAAGAGAGGCAGGAGAGAACTGAAAAGTATCAAATCAACAGCTTCCTTTCCACCCCATCCAACACAAGGCGAGACTATCTGATGGTTCTGTTTCTGTGGCAGAATTGCACCGCAATTTTACATGGCCTTTCAGAACGGCCGAAGCAGAGGAGGCATCGCTGCAAGGATCCCAGTAAACTGGACATCAACTCGCTGACTGGGGAGGAAAGGGTACCTGTCGTTCATAAGGGAAGTGGAAGGAAGGTAAGCGTGTGAGGAGAGATTGGGGCAGGGGTAAAACTGTGTAGTATAAAGGGCTGTAAATGAAGAGTTAACTCACTGTGATGGGGTTGGATCTGTAACTTAAAGCTGAGGTCCTCTTTGGGGTGGGAATGCAGCTCCATGACAAAGCTGCAGTGAGCTGCCAAAGTCCTTGCGCATTCCTCAGGAATAGAGAAGTGAGATGGAAGAATTCATCGAATAATTGAACAATACAGCACAGGAACATGCCAACAGTGATGCTTACCTATGCAAAACCCTTTGGCCATCAGGTACCTGTCCAAACACCTTTTTAAATGTAATTTTATCTGCCTCCACTACCTCCCCTGGCAACTCATTCCAGATATTCACCGACCTCTTTGTGGAAAAACTTACTCCTCAGTCTCCTGTGTTCCAGTGAGGATAAACCAGTGTATCCAATCTCTCCTTATAACTACAGCCCTCCATTCCAGGCAACATCCTGGTGAATCTCCTCTGCGCTCTCTTTAATGCTACCATATCCTCCTCGCTGTGTGGCAACCAGAACTATACACAATGCTCAAAGTGTGGTCTAACTAATGTTTTCTTATAGCTGCAACATAACCTCCCAACTCTTATACTCAATACCTCAACCTGTGAAGGCAAGCACACCATATGCCTTCTTCACTACCCTTTTCACCTGTGCCAGCACTTTCAGCAAGCTATAAACTTGCACCCTAATGTCTTTCCAAACATCAACGCTCCTAACCTTCTTGACATTCACTCTCTATCTCCTACCAGACTTTGACTTGCCAAAGTGCATGACCTCACATTTGTCTGGATTAAATTCCATTTACCATCTCTGCACCCAGCTTTCTGACTGATCTATAATCCACTGTATCCTTAGACAACCTTCTTCACTATGACTCCACCAATTTTCATGTATTCTGCAGATTTGCTAATCAGTCCACTTACATTCTCAATTCATGCCATTTATAAATATACAGTATATATATATATATCTCTGTATTACAAGTAACAGATCCCAGCACCAATCCCCGCAGTACACTATTTGTTACAGATTTCCAGTCAGATAAACACCCATCCATCACTACCCTCTGCCTCCTATCAGCAAGCCAAATTTGGATCCAGTTTCCTAATATGCCTCAGATCCCTTCTGCCTTAATCTTCTGGACCAACCTACTATGTGGGAACTTGTCAAAGGCTTTACTAAAATCCATGTAAACTGTGTCTACCACTCTGCCTTCATCAATCAGATTTGTAAGACGTGATACCCCCTGCACAAAACCGTGCTGACTCCTAACCAGTCCCTACCTTACATAAACCCTGTCCCTCAGAATCTTCTCCAACAACTTTCCTACCAGTGACAGAAGGCTCACCAGCCTGTGATTTATTCCTACTGCCCTTTTTTGATCAAGGGAACAACATTCGCTGTTCTCCAGTCTTCTGGTTCCTTGGCTAACAAGGATACAAAAATTTTCATCAGAGCCTCAGTAATCTCTTCTTCAGGTCACAGTGTAACACTTCCCTCAGCCTCCCGGGATTGATCCTGTCAGGCCCTGGGGATTTATCCACCCTAATGTACTCAATACTTCCTCCTTTCTGATACAGATGTGTTCCAGAATAACAGCATATCCCACCCCTAACCCTCTAGTTTCTCCGTGGTGAATACTGACGAGAAGTATTCATTTAGGATATCGCTCATATCTCCTGGCTCCATGCATAGATTGCCCCTCTGGTTCCTGAGGGGATCTATTCCTTCCTTACCTAACACCTTCTAATAGAAATGGTTTTAGATATAGAAAAAAACTTAAAGAAATTAGGACAAAAGGGGACGATGAAATGACTTTGGCAAGTAGGATTAAGGAGAACCCCCAAATCCTATTATAAACCTCAAGTGACTTGTTCAGTATCAATTTCCTATACCTAACAGACACTTCCTCCTTTTCCCTAATCAAGCCTTCACTATCCTCTGTTAACCTAAACTTACCATCTTTACTTCTTATCCTTACAGGGACATGCTACTCTGAACTCTTACTATCTCACTTTTAAACACCATCTTATCAGATGTTGTTTTCCCCTCTAGCAGCTGCTTCCGGTTGACCTCTCCCAGGTTCAAAGACTTCAATCACAAATAGACAAGAAGGTCCTCACTTCTGTATCCCAGTCAGTACTGGAGCTCTGGGGCTATGGCCTTTGGCAAAGGAACAGGTCCCAGCAAACTGAACGATGGCAACAGCTATTGGAGTCAGCACAAGCCAAAATATTTCCGGAGTGCACATTATTTAAATAATGTGATTTTTTCTGTCTGCTCATTGCAACTCCTATCCAATAGTGTAATCCAGTTGGAGTTCTGTTTACCTGACCTAATACACGTGACCTTGGATCATTACTAGCTCTTTCATAACAGGACTTAAGAGCAGAATCCAAATTACCACTTATAAAGAATGCTAATGAGAGGGGGTGCTGCGCTGTGGGAGGGGCGGTACTGAGGCAGGGTCGCACTGTGGGAGGGGCGGTACTGAGGGAGGGGTCGCACTGTGGGAGGGGTGGTACTGAGGGAGGGGTCGCACTGTGGGAGGGGTGGTACTGAGGGAGGGTCGCACTGTGGGAGGGGCGGTACTGAG
Organism: Pristis pectinata; assembly: GCF_009764475.1. NCBI lineage: Eukaryota > Metazoa > Chordata > Chondrichthyes > Rhinopristiformes > Pristidae > Pristis > Pristis pectinata. The sequence continues at coordinate 45,230,414 of NC_067420.1, forward strand.
GGAGGGGTCGCACTGTGGGAGGGTCGCACTGGGAGGGGCGGTACTGAGGGAGGGGTCGCACTGTGGGAGGGGTGGTACTGAGGGAGGGTCGCACTGTGGGAGGGGCGGTACTGAGGGAGTGTCGCACTGTTGGGGGGGCGGTACTGAGGGAGGGTCACACTGTGGGGGGGGGGTGGTACTGAGGGAGGGTCGCACTGTGGGAGGAGCGGTACTGAGGGAGTGCCATGCTGTGGGAGAGGTGGTGGTCGTGAATAAATGCCACCCTCCCGGGCAGGGAGGGAGGCAGTACTGTGGCAGTATCCAACATATCATTCTCCACCACTTCTGCCATCTCCAACGGGACCCCACCACCCAGCAAATCTTCCCGTCCCCACCCCTTTCTGCCTTTCGCAGGGACTGCTCTCTCCACGACTCCCTTGTTCACTCCTTTCCCACCACCCATCCCACTCCCACCCCGGGAACTTTCCACTGCCCCCGCCGTAGGTGCAACACCTGCCCCTACACCCACCTCCATCCAGGGACCCAAACAGTCCTTTCAGGTGAGACAGAGATTCACCTGCACCTCCCTTAATATCATCTACTGCATTCAGTGCTCCAAGTGTGGCCTCCTCTACATTGGTGAGACCAAACGCAGACTAGGGACCGTTTCGCAGAACACGTAACCGCGACCTGCATCTCCCCGTTGCCGGTCACTTCAACTCCCCCTCCCACACTATCACTGATATGTCAGTCCTTGGCCTCCTCCACTGCCAGGAGAGTTCCAAATCAAACTGGAGGAACAGCACCTCATTTTCCGACTTGGAACCTTGCAGCCACACCTCCCCCCCTGCCCCCCCCCCCCCCCCCCCCCCCCACTAACCATGCCTCTTCTTTTCTTCCATTTCCCAGCCTATCTCTTTTTCTACCCCTTTTTTTGCTCTCTTTCCTTCCCTGTGACCCATCCCCCGGTGGGTCTGCTCTCCCCTCCTCCCCCGCACCTGCCTATCACTATCTCTGACCTGCATCGACCTATCACCACCTTGTGCCCACCCCACCTCCCCTCTTCGGTCCACCTATCACTGCTCTGCTTTTCCCTCCTATATATTGGGCTTCCCCTTTTCCCATCTTCAGTCCTGAAGAAGGGTCCTGACCCGAAACGTTGACCGCCTGCTTTGCTCCACAGATGCTGCCTGGCCTGCTGAGTTCCTCCAGCATCATAGTTTTCATCCATATTCCAGCGTCTGCAGTCCTTTGTTTCTCTAGTACTGTGGCAGTGCCCTGCTGTGTGTGGGACGTTGCTCCACCAGAGCCACTCTGTCTCAGGGATAGTTTTGCAGATGAGATTTTAAGCCAGGGCCCTGGTTGCCAATTTAGGTTGATTCAAAGCATTAATCTTACACTCAGGAACTGTGGAGGAGTTCTTCTCAAAGTCTTTGGCAAAGATTCCTCCCTTAACCAAGCAGAGCTTCAGTTGCATTGATGGCGTACACTTGCTGACGGTGTAGTGGTGTTGTGCACAAATTGCCAGTTTGCTGCACAGTGGTTAGCACCTGTGGTTCGCATGTCATTTGTTCACTGGGATTCACCTCGGTCATGGGGGGGTGGCATGAGTCGGTGGGGGTGTACAAGTACAAACCATCACACAAGCTCTTTACCTTTGTGCACACCCAGCTGGGGGGAGCCATGGCACCACTGATAAAAGAGCTGGCACGGTGGCTGGATGCAAACCCAGAGTACGCTGTGGCACCGGAGTGGGCAGAAATCGTGAAGCACTCGGTAAGTCCATTGCACCTGGCCAGCGGGGCCAGAAGAGCCGCTTGTGTCTTTCTTTGCAGCTTGGTGTAAATTTGCAAAATGTTGCACTGAAATGTTAGGAACAGGGGTATAAGAACATAAGAATAGGGTGGGGGTGTGAGATCCGGCTGGTTGTACCCGCTCCGCTGATGGGAATGTGAGATCCAGCTGGTTGTAACTGCTCTGCTGATGGGGGTGTGTGATCTGTCAGGTAGTGCCCACTCCGCTGATGGGAATGTGAGATCCAGCTGGTTGTAACTGCTCTGCTGATGGGAATGTGAGATCCAGCTGGTTGTAACTGCTCTGCTGATGGGTGTGTGAGATCCGGCTGGTTGTAACTGCTCTGCTGATGGGTGTGTGAGATCCGGCTGGTTGTACTCACTCTGCTGGTGGGGTGTGTGATCTGTCGGGTAGTGCCCGCTCTGCTGATGGGGTGTGTGATCTGTCAGGTAGTGCCCGCTCTGCTGATGGGGGTGTGTGATCTGTCAGATTGTGCCTGCTCTGCTGATAGGGGTGTGAGATCCGGCTGGTTGTACCCACTCTGCTGTGGAGTAACACTGGGTCTGATGTTTTACTTTGGCACCATTTTCATGCACTGACTCCAGATTGGTTTATTTGCTTCCTGGGGCTCTGTATAATTGGAGCACGATGTCTCTGCTCTCATACTCAAATCCATCTGCAATAAAGACCAACATACTGTTTGCCCTCGTTTCTGTTGAGTCTGCAGGTTAACTTTTACTGATTGATGTACGAGGACATTCGGGTCCCTCTGAACACCAACACCTTTCAGTCCCTCACCATTCTGGCCTTCTATTTTTTTCTATCAAATTGGATCTCCTCATATTTCTCTGCATTGTATTTTCAAAGTCAAACCTGTTGTAGCCCCTTTACCATCTCTTTGCACCAAACACTGCCACCCAATCACTCTGAATCATTACACTTGTTCTTCTCTCTCGCTGAATTCACATTATTGTTGGTGCCAGGTAGGTTGCTTCAAGTCTGTTACATGTTAAGGGCACTGGAACAAACCCTTTACCTGGAGGCAGGGAAGAGCAGTGATTATGTCCTGGAGATCCACAGGGAATCTGGGTCTTGCCCCCAGTGCCATTACCTAACAAACATTTGTTGTAGATGGAAGTTATGTAAACCAGTATTGTGCCTTTTGGATTTCCAGTGATGAGCTTTGAGGTGTGTCTCTACCTAGGGTTTTGAGACACTGCTGCATTCATCTATGCCTTTTTACTTTGACCTTCAGGGCTTTCTACCGGAGAACAAGTTCAGCCGCATCCTGACGGAGCCCGTGGTGAAAGAGGCTGGTGCCAGAAAGCGGGGGAGGAGACCACGGAGTGAAATGGTCAAACCTGGCGGTGTTGTCGGTGACACCACCTCGGCAATGGGACCAATGTTCATGAACGGGCTCATCGCTGGGATGGATCTAGTGAGCCTTCAGAACCTCAGAAATATTCATAACCTTCAGCTGGCTGGGCTGATGGGATTCCCAGCTGGATTTGCCACAATCCCTTCAGGAGAGGATGGCAAGAACAGCCTGAACATGTTGCCCATGATGCTCCCTGGGATGGCTGGGATGTCACACGTGTTTGGTGTCGGGGGATTGTTGAACAGCCCATCAGTGGTGTCAAGTACCAGTACTTCATGTACGTCCACATTGACGACAAGTGTTTCTTCGAAAGCAAATAAAGGCAGCGAACAGCAGGGCGGTGCTGCCGAGTCGAGGAAACACGAGGAAGGTTCTTTATCAGGGGAGAAACCAGGTCCGAGTTCATCTTTCCCTGACTCTGGAGAAGCCAGAGTCACCACCAGCAACGCGTTGCCCTTCAACCCATTCCTGCTGCACAGTATGCCTGCCGGATTAATATACCCTTCCATGTTCCTTCCGCACGGTGTTAGCATGGCGATGCCTGGCTTTGCACGAGCCGGGCACTCTGAGGGAGACACCACTGGAAGCCCAAAGAAGAAGAGGAAGAAAGCCAAGGAGGAGGCTCCAAATGATGGGACTGAACCCTGCCCACAGCTAACAAAAGCAGAAGAGAGCACGAGAAATTCGACAGACTCCACTGCCGTACAGGACAGTTCTGTGCAGGAGACTAAGAAAAACTCTGTAGATGGTACTCAGAATGCCGAGTAGAATTTATATTTACTTTTAGGTCAACTTTTAGATTTTCTTGATTTAATATTTTAAACCATGTTTATGATCCCTTCCTGCCTCGAACTGTTCTCTCCCCCAACCACCCTCCCCCTCCCCACCAATCCTCCTCCCCACTCACACTGTGGGGGGTGCTTAGGAATTTAAAGCAATTGTGTTAAAAGACATCCTCTGAGGTTGCTTTGATGGTAAGTTTTAAGTGGTGACTGCATTCTCCACAGCACAAACTCTGCTTTGGTTGTTGCTTCAGAGATTATGGTGGGCTAGTCTTTGGGGATGGGAGAAGAGAGAAGTGAGGAGGCAAAAATGTCCTGATTCTCCATCACCTAGATGTCACATAAGGGGATCACCAACAGTATTTCACCTCCCTTTTTTTGTAATACCCTGGCCACAGGAGAGGAGGGAGGATTCTGCCAGCTTAACTCTCTCTGGCTGGCAAGATCGAGAGAGTTTATGTGCTTGTCCTGCCTTTACACAGAACCAGTAGCCCGTTGGTGAGTCTGTTATTAGGCATTGCATTATGGCTTTGTGTCGCAATCCAATAAACTCTTTATAGGATTGCACACCTCACACAATAGCCATTCCACTTTCTCTTATATTGGAACCAATTGGAGCATTTGATGCTGGGAGAAGGGATGAGGTGAATAAAAATTACAGTGATCCTTCGGGACAAATCCCCTGGAAAAGTTTGCAAATTAGACTTTTAAAAGATACACAAAGCATGTACAGAATGATTCTTTCTCTGGATTGAGGAACCAGTTAGAAAGCTGAGTGACAAACCGAGGGGAGTTGCGCTGTATTACTGGCATTCTCAGCGTGACACACATATAAACCAAGATCTGGTGGGAGCAAGTTCGTAGCCCTGTGTGATACACAGATCAAGAGGTTATTTTGAGCCAAGCAGATGTAAATACTGGTGCTGATCTATAAAGGTAAATTGATGCCATGAAACTCCAATTATAGATTAGTTGCTTTTAGTAAATGCAGAAAATGCTGGAAGTACACAGGTCAGGCAGCAGCTATGGAGAAAGAGTACAACATTATTGTTTGAGATCTGTGACCTCGCATCAGTTCTCTGGAAAGTCATCAACCTGAATCATTCTCTCTTTTCTCTCCATAGCTGCTGCCTGATCTACTGAGTAGTTACAGCATTTTCTGTTATTGTTTCTGAGTTCATCTGCAGTTTTTGCTTTTTAAATAGTTGCTTGTAACTAGTTCTAGCTAAAGTTCATCTGCTAAGGAACTGATGAGGTATTTGCCAGATATCACGCCTTGCTTTTGTCTGCTGTCAACAGCCAGAATCTGTATCCCTTCTGTCTGCTTGTCCTGCCAATGTGCCAGCAGGCTGGTGCTCAGTAACCAGGCCTGCCAAAGATTCCACCTCACTTCCCTCCTGCACCTCTGCACCCTCTGCACCAACTCCATGAGACAGCATCTTGTAATTCAAAGTCTTGGCTTCTCAGATTTATGTAACACATTTTGGTAGTACTGCTGACCCCTGTAGTAAGGTGTTGGGACACTGGTTTCCACATAGCAAGGAGATTCTGAATCCTACTGTAGTAATTTTGTGTAATTATAAAATAAAATACTCAGTAGGTGTGTGAATGGAAGATGAGGTTTTTCTGTTACTGTATGACACGTTTTTTTTGTATTTTAGTTGTTTTATGAGGGTGGGAGGGAGCCAGATTATAATCAAATATTTTCTGCCTTTTTTTAGTCTTTAGTTAGTGAATTGTTATTGATTTTTAAACAACAAAAAAAATTTTTAAAAGGGTCACTAAAGACCAATTTTCTTGATGACTCTTTCTGAATCCAGTCCATTGCAGAGTGGGTGGCAGTGTAAGTCCCTCATTAACTTGGTGGAGCATTGAGAACGTGGCCTGGGTTAGTATTATTTGATGAAATGCCCCTGTTCTCTGCACCCTCACCCACCCACACCCCACTTCCAACATATAGCTCAGAAGATGCCAGAATGCAGTTTAATTGTGGCTAATTAACAGAGAGGAATATCCTATAAAGAAGTGATATCACAGTGGCAGCATGCATGGAAAGAGTTTTTAACTACACTCCCTTCCCCTTGGCCTACCCTTTGCTGCTTTGACAATACCAGCAGACTGAGGCAACAGGTGGACGCTGGCCTCAGTTCAACCAAGCAAATGTCCTGGTGCCAGGTCCTGAGACTGAGTTTGGAGATGAAGCAGTATCCTGGTGCCAGGTCCCATGACTGAGCTTGGAGATGAAGCTTTTTGTTGATGGTTTATTTCCAAAGGGAATATCAAGTTTTGAAGTATTCAACGTTTACTGTCCACTGAAGTTTTTTTTTAAAAACAAATGTTGGTTTTCATTTTCTTTACTGTTACAACCTTACATAACTTATGGATTGTGCTGAGGTCCAAATGTTGAGTCATATATTTCGTTACTACATTATTTATTCATCTGTTGAATGTCTGTGTTTTTTATTATATATAATAATTATTCTGAATCACTAACTATAAAATTCTGTCTTCTGTTTTTTTTAACCTTAAAAGGCAAGCAAATGGTCTTTGATGTTTGCACGGTGTATTCAGCAGTTTCAAGTTTGAAAACTTTAGATTATTTCCAAAATCTTTTATTGGAGATGCTTTACAAAAATGCACTGTGTTTGATGAGACAGTATCCCATATGTTTGTCTGCACTCAGTTCTGATAATCCAAATCACTTCTGGGGAAAAGTGTACACTGTAGTTGGTCTCTTACTGTGCAAAGTTGCTCTCTGTGATATAAAGCAGCAATTAACCCTGAATGTCCCTGGAAAACCCAAAGGTTCTCTAAACAATAGTAATGGTAAATGTGGATCTGACTGTTAAAATGTTCCACAAATGATGCTGCTTCGTGCAAAATTGACATTTGGGCTGGGGATAAAAGAGTTAAAAGTATCAGAAATCAGGTGACTAAACAATATTTTCCTGCACCACCCACTGCCTCCCACCAGCGTTGTTGCATCCTGTTGCAGTCCTGCCCATCTATTGCTTACTGAACTTGCTGAACTTGCCTTGTGTTACATCATGTTAACAGAGGTGTAGACAGCAATCAATTTACATCAAGCAAAGGGAGGCCAATTTCACACAGATGGTTGAGAGAGGAGGCCAACTCTCCTTGTATTAGTTGACCTTTTAAGATGCTTTCAATACAATTCTGTAGTTAGTTTGGACATAACTTGTCTACTAAGGTAAAACAGTTTGAGAAGTGAAATATGTACAATCCCAGTAAGGAGCAATGCAACGTGGTGAAGTATCCATTGTTGGGTGGTGCTGTGGAAGGAACCTGGTAGCAGGTGATATTTTAACTGTGTGTCATCTGAATTGCTGATCGCTTTTTCAGGAAGGTGTTGTGTTGCAATATGAACAGCACATTTAGACTGATGTATGGAGAATGAAGTGCAGGTTGGGCTGTACCTGGCAGCTTGTGTTTCATATTTTCAAGTGGTTGGTCAAAGGGACTTGGGTGAGGTCCTGGATGCAGGTAGCCTCCCTCTTTCAAGATTAAGTTTAAATAAAAGCTTTAAAATTGGCCAGGGAAGCAGTGTCTTCCAATTGAGGTGTTAAAAAAGCCTTTGTAAGATAGCTGTGCACTGAGGCCTGGTGAGCACACAACAGTAGTTACTGATGGCTAAAAGAATCTTTGGTCAGCACCAAGCACCAGTGACTACACTGGATTAGGGTGGCAATGTAGGCGCACAGAGGCTGACCACTGGGGGATCAGAATGCAGCACTGTTCCGCGAACCAATATTGAAGAACTGACTGATCCACACCGCCTGCAGATTCCCATTTCCCCTCTCTGGCCTCCTGGGTGTCTGTTTCATGGTTTCTGATGAGGCTATCCCATCAGTATGACTTCCAAACAAAACAGTTTAAAGAGGGGATCTTGAAGTTGACCATCAGTTTTGCATTGCTGTTGCCTTTTTTCTCTTTCCTGGTGACCACCCGAACCCATCTCCATCTCCCAGTAAAACAGAGGAGACCATTCTACACAATTCAATTATCTCACCCCTACCTACCAGACTTTGCTGACAGATTCCAGCAATAAGTAATAAACTGACACATCTGTAATTCCCTAATTTTTGCCTTCATTAAATAATGGAGTGACATATGCAATTTTCCATCCAGAAGCACAATTCTTGTATTTTTGCAGCTTTTGAAAACTATGACTGACGTTCTGAACTTTCCCAGCCTGTTTCTTCTGATACCCTGGGGTACAAATCCGTGTCTAACTTAAGTCCCATTATTGGCACATTGTCTAATTTGTATTTAAATACACTAAGTTCTTACCCTTTATTTTTTTCTGTACAACTGATAGTTTTCCTAATTCCGTTTCGGAGGAGCACAAAGCACTGAATTAATGTGCCTGTCATTTCATTATGGTCCGCTATAGATTTGCTGATTCTAACCAGCCCATATTCCTTTTCACAAATCTCAATAAATTTAAAAGAACTTCTTTAACTTTATCCCTTACAATTTTATTAACGCCTTTTTCTACACCCTTTTCTGTATGACATATAACTTTATATTTCTTCTGCTAGATTCCCAACTTTCATTTATGCAAAGCCTTTCCTTCATTGAGTATGTTTGCTTAAATATAAAAGTGAATCTATTAAATTTTAGAGGAATGTTTGGTCCCTTGTCCAAATATTATTTGCAGTAACGGTTGGTTTTCTACCTGCACCTTTTAACAATAATAAATCTTGAGGGAAGGTTGTTCAGTTTTGTGAATCTTGCTCTCTATTTTCCTGATGTAATTTTGATCTGATGCTCGTGCTATACTCTGTTCTGGTGTGAAATGGAGACACAGACTGCAGATGCTGGAATCTGAAGCAAAAAAAAAACTGCAGGAGGAACTCAGTGGGTCAGGCAGCATCTGTGGAGGCAAAGGGATGGTCGACGTTGTGGGTTAAGACCCTGCATCAGATGCTGCTTGACCCGCTGAGTTCCTCCAGCAGTTTGTTTTTTGCTCTTGATTTGTGAAAGTACAGATTACATAGCCCCAAGCCCCACTTTCTTGTTGTTATCAGTCACACAAATGGGTTATGAGTATTCAAGTCCTCTTTTGCTGTTACCCAGTGGTAATGCAGATCCAAGAGCGTTTTAGGAGAGACAGGAGCACAGTTTAGTCTTAAGTCAGGAAAGGCAGACCTCCGCGGACTTTGGTTTCAACTGTCAGTGAGAATTCCAGATGGCAGACTCGGTAACCAACTGTCACAAATTGTTGGAAGGATTGATGGACATTTACTGGAGCAAGATGCAACACTTCTTGGAGTGAATTACTGGTCTAATGGACCTCCCACGTTTCATAAGATTCTCCATTGTTCTTTTATTCGGCCATAATTGGGTGCAAAAAATTGTGCAAATCCACTCCTGATCATACAGTCTAACTGACACAAGTATTGTTGAAATTGCTTTTGAGGATAGTCTGTATGGCTTGAGCAGACCAATAAATGGGAGTATGTCTTTTTATAACATGATAACTCTTACTCTGCAGTGCCCTGTGCAGACTTTCCATTTCCTGCTACAAAGACTTCTAACACTAAAAGCTTAGCAAAGAGGAAAAAAAAGGTATAAGCTTTCAAAACCATTCCTGTTTGCAGATAAGCCCTATAGTTATCTATGTAATAACGTGTTTTTAAAAATAAAAAAAAAGAATTTTGAGAATTTGATGCAGAATGCGCACTACAGGGAGCCACTTTGAGTCAGACCTGGTCAGGATGAATCCTTTTACTTGAACTCTGCGAAGTAATCTCACAAAGTTAATTTTATGGGATCTGATCCCTGTCTAAAGAGCACATTTTGAGTGTTATGGAAAGGTAACCTCAGTTCATCATTTTGTTTTTGCTCTTTATCGTAAATTGACCAAATGCTGATTGAACCAATAACAAGGTACCTGTGAAGGAATTGTGGGGGTGGAACGTCAGTTAGCAGCAGCAGACCAGGGTGAATGAATTGCAGTGGTTTAAAGCTGTGTTTGGAACAAGTTACATTTATATCACAAAGCAAGCTGTATATTATGAGAAACGAGCACAAATTGAGAATGGGAAGAATGGGCTACATATCACAAGGCCAGACCTTCTGTAAATATAAAAATATACTTGACATTCTTTATTTAAAATGCAGAGGGACTCTTTAGAGAATTATAGCAATAAATTAGAGAACTGTTATGTGTTGTATAAAGAATTTGTGAAGTATATTTCTGTTCCTCTGTTCATTTCAGCAGGCTTTGTTTTGTAATGAGGCCACTGTAGAATAATGAGTAAAATGAAAAATTTAAAAAAAATTTTAGAACTGCTTAGACACTCTGTTACACAATGGCAGTGGAAAGTGAAACTAGACTGTGTGTAGTTTCTTCTATTTATCCTTTTAATTTGTTGAGTTTTACTTTTTTATAGGTATTCCTTTTGTGTAATTTATATATAGGTGTACAGACTATATGCTGGTCACTGGTTCCACTCAGTTTCCTTTTGAGCTATGTTTTTAGTTTGATGTACCAATTTTGTTTGGATCAGACGGCAGCACTGAAAGATAAGCCCTCTTGTAGACCACCCCACTTAAATCAATAATTTTAAATGTTTCAGTGTTCATGAAAGGTATGTGTGTTCTTGTTACCTTGTGCTAACTAGACCCAGAAATAGCTGGAAGAGCCAGAGTTAATTTCTAACTGCACCCTGCGGTTTGCTTATTGGTTTTGGAGGAGGGTGGAAATGAGTCAAACGTTTCTTGTGAAGCTGGAGCATAAACCTTCAACCCTTTTGAAAGCATTGCATGTTGAACTGGCAATGGAGAAAACATCACCGCAGGAATTACCTAAATAATGCCTTTTTCCAGATGTACCTGTTTCATATCTCCATCACATTGTGGTTGGTCTGCAGTGTTTACACTTGGAGGTGAGCTGGTGTTCCATCAACCAAAGGCTGCCAGTGGTAATGGAGTTTGTCACACAACACCTGCTCCCACGCATTGGTTTCTAACAGTGTGGCTTCTATTCTCTTCTCTACTTATCACTCTGCCCCAAAAATTGCTTGGACCTTGAGGTGTGAAACAGGCATCACTTGCCCAGGAATGCTAATGGGGTCCTGCAGAAATTGCTTTGTGATAATGTAGTTTGACTTTGGAATATTCCAATCAGTCCTGAAGGTTTTTTTTCAGTCGAGCATTTCCAGTAACCTGGCATTAAGTATAAACTGTTCAGTGATGATTCAAGCACTGTGTTTATTAACTTTTGTTTCCACTGTTGTTTCCATTGTGTTGGAAACAGAATAAAATTTAACTATCAATAAAAGAAAAGATAAATGGAAGTTGATAACTTTTATATTTTAGATGTCTTAATTTATGAATGATTAGTATATGCTGTCTGTGATGTACAGCTGTTCTAAAGTCCACATTGTTGCAGTCTTAAAAACGTGTGCCTCCATTGTGTGATGGGTACAAGATTGTCTTCAGATCCACCAAGCCCTGCTTCAGCTTCCAGAGGTAGTCAGCTGAGGCTGCCCGTATTAATAAGGAAATGCTCTCCCAAATCAATAATTCAGACAGCTCAAGAATAATAACTGCCTGAAGAGAATAAGGGATGAGCAACCAAGATTCTGCTTATTCTGTCAGGTTATTTCTGATGGTCGTGGTTGGTCAGGGTCCATGAGCAAGCGGGTGGCCTGCACCGTACTGTTCTAGCATGACAGCTGTATGGCAAGGAACTCCCAAATAGGAAGGGAATCAAATAGCAGGATTGCTTTGACAGTTGTCAGACAAATTGTGACAAATTTTGCTTTATACTCATGTGATAGAATGATTTCCAAATCCTACCAAGCACGAGAGATCTCTTCCCCATCCCACGCCCTCTCCCCAATCGACCTACGCCACCAGTTGGAGCTGGTTTCCAAATGGAGCATCTAGGCATTGGGTGAGAAGGATATGTAATGCAAGGTTCCTGTGGCAATCAAGGCTTCTTCCAATTGTGTTTGCCCTTGTCTCCACTAATGGCATCATGGCTTAGGATTCTCTCTGCTCTTCAATCTCTTACCATTTTCCTGTTCTTAAGATTAAGCCTTAGAAGACATTGTTTTCAAATTTAGTTGCAATACTACGCTAAGTACTGAATACCTCATTTATTTTGTAACAGTATCCCCAATTCTACTGATATGATTGCTCTTGTATCCTAATCCTGTACCTGACTTGTTGAAAGCCTCAATAAAATGTTAACATCCTGGTATAGAGCAGTGTTGGTATTGGCTCATGTGAGAGTTTCCATCCTGTTTGCTCCATACATGAATGCCTGAAGACCACGCTTTAGGTATTTGTGTCTCAGATTGACTGGCTTTGTTCGGTGCTACACATTATTGGCACCGGGAGCTGTTTGTGCTCTGCCTCTCCAGCAATGGCCCTCGACAGACAGCTTAGCCTTGTCACTTTAGTTCTGAGTGTTTTGTTCATTAGTAGAAAGTAAGCTAATGACTTGGGGTGGGAGAATGGGTAGACTATCCTGAATATGGTGACATTATAGCTTTACATAAACAGTGAGCATTTTTGTCTCCATGGCAAGGTGTCTACAGTTGGAGTGCTGCCTAGCATGGAAGATGTTTGCTCAAAATTCCTGTCACAGATCCTCATTCTTTGCCCTCTGAGTAAGGCACCTGGATGAAAACATTTTACTACAACAAGTACCAACTTGCACAGGAAATGCCTTTATAATCTCTATCCCCAGGTTACTGACTCTGATGGCTAATTCAGACTTTTAGTATCATAATCTATGCATGTGCTCAGTATTATTAAATATTAAGGACATCATTTTAAATAATACTGCCGTGATTTCATTTAGATGGGAATGTGCCATTTAACCCCTTGGGTTCATTCTGCCATTCACTGAGATCATGGTCTACATCTCACTTGTACATTTGTTCCATATCGCTTGATATACTGAGCAAATTAAAATCCATCCTTTCCATCTCAGATTTGAATCGATCCATTGTTCATCATTCATATTTTTTTTACTTTTAAAATTTTAAACCCTTTCTAGTTGGCATTTTGCAACTCAGTGGGCTTCAGACCATAACTGAGTCTGTGTGCCTCTAGGTGTGAAGCTGTGGGACAGAGGTTCAGGAGAGGGATGGTGGTACAGTGGCTATGTCCCTACTTTTTCTCCAGCTCTTTTCCACCATAGGTTAGTTCAGGGAGAGGATGGGGCTGTTCGTTTCCTGTGATTAAGCCCAGCTCAGGCAGAGTCCATGTCCCACCACTTTCAGCAGCAAGTGATGGGATAACCCAATCCACCAACTCCCCTTTCTTGGATCACCCTGCCCCCAAACATGGTACTCATGTCACTCTCCCTCCATCCCACCCTTTGCACTCTTCCCCACGTCCCTCATTGGACCCCCAATCTCTCATTACCCTTCCATCACCCAAATCCAATGCCCCTTCCTTCCCACCCCTCCCCCATCAGGCCCCCCCCGCTCCCTCATCAGGAGACCCCCCCCGGCTCCCCCATCAGGACCACCCCCCACCCCCGGCTCCCCCATCAGGACCACCCCCCCCCACCCCCGACTCCCCCATCAGGACCCCCCCCCCCCCACCCCCTGCTCCCCCATAAGGACCACCCCCCACCCCCGGCTCCCCCATCAGGACCACCCCCCCCCCCACCCCCGACTCCCCCATCAGGACCACCCCCCCCCACCCCCGGCTCCCCCATCAGGACCACCCCTGGCTCCCCCATCAGGACCACCCCCCCACCCCCGACTCCCCCATCAGGACCACCCCCCCCGCTCCCTCATCAGGAGACCACCCCCGCTCCCTCATCAGGAGACCACCCCCCCCCCCCGCTCCCTCATCAGGAGACCACCCCCCCCCCCCCCCGCTCCCTCATCAGGAGACCACCCCCCCCCCCCCCGCTCCCTCATCAGGAGACCACCCCCCCCCCCCGCTCCCTCATCAGGAGACCACCCCCCCCCCCCGCTCCCTCATCAGGAGACCACCCCCCCCCCCCCGCTCCCTCATCAGGAGACCACCCCCCCCCCCCGCTCCCTCATCAGGAGACCACCCCCCCCCCCCCCCGCTCCCTCATCAGGAGACCACCCCCCCCCCCCCGCTCCCTCATCAGGAGACCACCCCCCCCCCCCCGCTCCCTCATCAGGAGACCACCCCCCCCCCCCCCGCTCCCTCATCAGGAGACCACCCCCCCCCCGCTCCCTCATCAGGAGACCACCCCCCCCCCCCGCTCCCTCATCAGGAGACCACCCCCCCCCCCCCGCTCCCTCATCAGGAGACCACCCCCCCCCCCCCCGAGCTCGGTACTGACTACATATCCCGGCATTCCCCACGGAAAGTAGTCCAGAACGCCGCACCTACCCGCTGGATCCATCCACTGCGCCGCTCCCGCTCTCTCTCGGGTTCAGCCAAGAGATCACGTTAAAGGTCGTGATGAGTCGAATTAAATGTGGATCTCGGAGGGAAATGGTGTTTGGTGCAGACTGTGTGTGGGTAGCTGACGACGGGGAGCTGGGGGCCGGGAGTGGCGGCGGAAGGCGCTGTGCGATGGAGAGGTGTTAGGCGGTTTTGGCGCCACTGGCCGCGGGGCAGCCTGGGATCGCGGGCCGCCGAGGGATTTAAACCGGCGCAAAACTTGCGGCGGATCCGCCAAAGTTCCCGGTGCGGGCGGCGGGCGGGGCGGCGCCGGCGGCGGGGCGATGCCGGGCGGCGAGGAGCAGCGGCGGGCGAGCGAGAGCTTCGACAAACTGTGTCAGGACCTGAATCTGGATCCGGAGACGGGCGCCGAGGCTTGGGGCAGTTTCCAGCGGATCGGCAGCACCTACACCCTGGAGGTGAGGGGGGGGGGGGGGGTCCCGGTCCCCCGGGAGGGGGGAGTGTCCCGGCCCTCCGGGACCTGGGGAGGGGTGGGGTGAGGGGAGTGTCCCGGCTCCCCGGGAGCGGTGGGGGGTGCGAGGGGAGGGTTGAGTGTCCCGGCTCCCCGGGAGCTGGGGAGGGGAGGGGGGAGTGTCCCGGTCTCCCGGGAGCTGAGGGGGAGGGGGCGAGGGGAGGGTCCCGGTCACCCGGGAGAGCTGGGAGGGTCCCGGTCACCCGGGAGAAACAAAAGACCGCAGATGCTGGAATCTAGACGGAAACCTCTGTGATGATGGAGGAACTTAGCAGGCCAGGCAGCATCCGTGGAGAAAAGTTTCGGGTCGGGACCCTTCTTCAGGATTGAAGATAGGAAAAGGGGAAGCAATACATACAGGATGGAAAAGCAGAGCAGTGATGGGTGGACTAAAGTGGGGGCGGGGTGGGCACAGGGTGGTTCTAGGTAGATGCAGGTACGAGATATGGGTCAAAAGTAAGGGGAGGAAGAAAAAGAGGGAACACCGAATGCAGTAGATGATATTATGGGAGGTGCAGGTGAATTTCTGTCTCACCTGAAAGGACTGTTTGGGTTCCTGGATGGAGGTGGTGTAGGGGCAGGTGTTGCACCTATGGCAGGTGCAGTGGAAAGTCCCCAAGGTGGGGAGGGGGGCAGGTGGCTGCAGGTGGGGAGAGGAGTGAACTTGGGAGTCACGGAGAGAGTTGTCTCTGTGAAAGGCAGAAACGGGTGGGGAGGGGAGGATATGCTTGGTAGTGGGGTCCCAGAGAATGACATGTTGGAAATGTAGGCTGGTGGGATGAAATGTGAAGACAAGGGGGACCCTGTCCCTGTTGGTTCTAGGACAGGTGGGGGTGAGAGCGGAGTTGCGGGAAATGGCAGAGATATGGGTGCAAGCTCTCCCGACCACAGTCGGGGAGGAAGCTACAGTTAGGAAAGAAGTTGGACATCTCGGATGTCCTGGAGTGGAAAGCCTCATCATGGGAACAGATGCAGCAGAGGCGGAGAAATTGAGAAAAAGGGATCGCGTCCTTGCAAGAGACAGGGTGGGAGGAGCTGTAATCGAGGTAGCTGTGGGTGTCAGTGGGTTTGTAGAAGATGTCGGTGGATAAGGAATCTCCTGAGATGGAAAGATCAAGGAAGGAGAGAGAAGTGTCAGAGATAGTCCAAGTGAATTGGAGTGTGGGATGAAAATTTGTGGCAAAATTTATGAAACTGTCAAGTTCTGCACGGGTACAAGAGGTGGCACCAATGCAGTCGTCAATATCGCGGCGAAAGAGTGAGGAATGGGGCTGGAATAGGCTTGGAACAGAGACTGTTCAACATAGCCAACGAAGAGATAGGCATATCTGGGGCCCATGCGAGTGCTTAACAATGCCTTTGGTCTGTAGAAAGTGAGAGGAATCAAAAGTGAAGTTGTTTAGGGTGAGGACAAGTTTAGCCAGGTGAGGAGTGTGTTAGTGGAAGGGGACCGGTTCTATCTCTGGTCAAAAAAGAAGTGGAGGGCGGTGAGGCCATCGCGATGGGGAATGGAGGTATATAGGGACTGGACATCCACAGTGAAGAGGAGGTTGTACGTGTCAGAAAACTTAAAGCTATGGAAGAGTTAGAGAGTGTGTGATGTGTCACAGACGTAGGTGGAATGGGATTGGACTGGGGGGACAGGATAGTGTCCAGGTACGAGAATATGAGCTCCATGGAGCAAGAGCTTGTGGAGACAATAGGTCTGCTGGGACAGTCCAGCTTGTGGATTTTGGGGAGGAGATAGAAGCGGGCAGCCCTAGGTTGGGGACTATCATGTTGGTACCTGTATGGGGGGAGATCTCCTGAGGTGATGAGGTCAGTAATGGTGTGGGAGATAATGTCCTGATGCCCTTGGTGGGGTCATGCACACCCCATTTGACAAGTTTTTGCCCACTCACTCAACATGTATCCTGCTGCAGGGTCCTAGTATTTCTCATCTCGACATGCCCTTCACCTGTCTTTGAGACATTGGCAAATCTGGATACCTTACACTCTCTATCATTCAGGTCATTAATATAAATTGTAAATAATTCTTGTAGAGGAAGTGAATCCCTAGAATTCTCTACCCAAGGGTGTTGTGGAGGCCAGATCACTGGGGGTATTTAGAGTGCAAGTTTTTAGATCTTTGAAAGATCAAAGAATTGAGAACTGTAGAGAATCGGCACAGAAGAGGAAATGAGGCTTGTGGCAGATGAGCCGTGATGTTAAATATGGGGCAGGCTTGAAGGGCTGGATGGCCTGGTTCTGCTCCTATTTTGTGAGCTTTATTGAGATAACATCTGATGCACTGTGTGCACTTTTGTCTTCTTGAGCAAGGATATACTTGAGGGGCATGGCATAGGTTCAGATTAATTCCTGTAATATGAGTTATTCTATGGGGTGTGTAGCGTGAGTTTATGTTCTCTAATTTAGAGGGATATGAGGTGTTCCTGTCAAAATGTATTCAATTATTGACAAGCAAAGTGATAAAAGGCTGCTTCCTTGCCCAGACAGTATGGGCCTAAAGGTCACCACCTCATGTAGGAGCTGGCATTTTAGGACAGAGATGAAGAGACATTTCTGTGCTCTGAAGATAACCAGTTGCTTGGGATTTCTGACTGGCTTGTGTGTAAGCAGTCATTGAGCATGCTACGGATTGCAATCTATCCACAAAACTGCTGAGTAAACTTTTGGCAGATGATCAACCCACACCCTTTTGCCATCTGACACAGCTGAAGAGTTTCTGAATGCCTAAAGAGCACTTAAGACACTTAAGAAAATTAAAAACGTGCGACAAATACAGAATTTTTTAATAATGCAACTTAATTTACACGCAATGAAAGTCAGAGTCCAGAGTATCTAGGGAAATTTGGCAAATTTGATCCAAAATTGGCTTGGTGGTAGAAGGCAGCAGGTGATAGTTGAGATTTTTGCAACTGGAAGGCTGTTCATTGGTGTATCACAGGGATCTGTCCTGGGATTCTTTATTGTGTTATATATGAACAATCTGGGGGTGAAAGTAGGAAGTATTCATAAGTTTACAGATGACACAAAAATCAATTGTGTTGTTGATGGTGAAGAGGATAGTCTTTGGCTACTGGATAAACTTGATGAGTTGGCAAACTGGGCAAAGCAAAGATGGATGGGATTTAATCCTGAAAAACAGAAGCCTTTGCACTTTGAACACAAGGAAATAGAAGCAGGAAAGGCCACCTGGGCTCTCAAGACTGCTCTGCCACTCAATGTGATCATGGCTGACCTGCCCCAGGCTGCAACTCCTCTTCTGTGGCAGATCCCTGTAGCTGTCAATTCCCTGATCTTTCAAAAATATATCTACCTCCTATTTAAATCCTTCCAATGATCTAGCTTCCATATCTCTCTGGGGCAGAGAATTCCGGAGGATACACCACCACCACCACCCCCCCCCCCCCCCCACCAACTGTGAGAAGAAATCTCTATGTATCTCGGTTATAAATGATCAACCCCTTAAAACTATGTCGCCTCCTTTGAAATTCTCCCACTAGTGAAAACATCTCAATGTCTACCCTTTGGGAAAATTAATAAGAGTTGCATATACTTGATGGTGAGGCCTTAGGAAGTAGTAAGGCATATGTGACACTTCGTTAGCCGATACATAGAATAAAGAACAGGGAGGGTATGTTACAACTACATAAAACGTTGGTTAGTCCACAACTAGAGTATTGTGCAAAGTTCTGGTCGCCGTACTAGAAAGGATGTGATTGCACTGCAGAGGATGCAGAGGTGGTTCACCAGGATGTTATGAGGAGGAGACAGGCTGGGTTTGTTTTCTGATTGAGGATCTGATTGAGGTAGACAAAATTGAGGGGCATAGACAGTATATAGTGATAAACTTTCCCCTAACCAGACAACATAGGATAGGAGGTTTGAGAATATTTTCACCCAGAGCATGGTTGAAATCTGGAATAAGCTGCCTGAGGAAATAATGGAGGCAAATTCCCTCACACCATTTAAGCAATAACTTAGATGAGCACTTGAAAGGCTGTGGTGTAGAAATCTATGGGCCAAGTGCTGGGAAAAGGGGGTTATTATTAGGTAGGTACTTTATGGCCGGCATGGATATGGTGGGCCAAAGGGCCACCTTCATCCTGTATAACTCTATAGTTTGCAGATCCTGCTCCAAATTGAATCTGGACACAATTTGAGAGTTCATGTCCTCACCATAAGCTTAAATGCTGAAAAACATCATTCAACGTTTCAAGACTTTTATCTGAGTGAGTGCTAGTAGTTCACTGCAGAACTGTTGGCACTTCCCATGAAGAGTCAGCCCAATGTTTTTATAAACCTGTTTTTCTTAGGGAGAAACTCTACATTGGCTGGCTTGTGCTTTATATGTGGCCTGTCGAAAAAGCATCACCCCAACTGTCGGCAAGGGAATGATGGAAGGAAATGGTGTTTCATTGACAAGAATTCTTCGCTCGTCAAAGTTAAGGTAACAATTATGTCATGTTCCAGAGCTAGAAGCAGGGTAGTGCAATAGATACAGTCCCTCTTCCCTTTGTCTCGCGTGGGAGAGTGTTGATGTTTGTTGGAATGACACTTAGTTCTGACTGAGTAAGCTTGTGGAATGCTTGTATCATTTTTGAAAAGAACATTCTGCTTTGGGGTTCAAAGTATAATGAGATTTCTATCTGCATTTCACATTTGAAAAGTTATATGATGTGACTGTACATTATTAATCATTCGTTTTAAAAAATAAATTAGCCTTAGATTGTGCATCGTCTCAGTTGAGAATAGGATTGTCAATTACATTCTCTTAAATTATTATTTTAAAGTGTGGGCAAACTCCAGAATAGCCCATTTTATCCTGAATTATTATTTCAGTAGAGTCTGAATTATGACTTCCACCTTAACTCTTCACAGGATGCAGGGGGAATTGTAGACACTGACACCATGAAGTATGAAGGACCAGTAGTTTGAAGAGTTGATGAAACGGCAAGACAGAAGTTTGGGGAAGGATTGTAGTGTATTGGGCATAGCTGTCATTGGCGGTGTGAAAGTTGGGGAGAAGGTACGTAAGAAGCCAGTAAAAGAATAGAGACTTGGCAGAGCTAGGGAAGGGGAGAGCTAGAGCCATTGAGGGATCTGAACATATTTACAAATATATGGACCTCATCATTAGACTGATTATTGTTTACCCCATTGGTTACGATTGCTTTCTTATTGCTTACTAAATTAGGAGTAATTAACTTTTGGCAACTTCAGAAAGATCAAACACCTTGTTGTGACATTGCCATAATCCTTAATATTTTCAATCAATTACAAAGCATTATTGATGTAATAACTTATTTTTGTGCTATGATTCTAAAAGTAAAAATTTAATATTTCACTGCACCAGCAATTATTTCACATATGGATCCTGGTCTTTCACTAATTTTCACTCTTTTCATCTTCTGCCATTCTTACAGCCTAATCCAATTCTTCAGCAAGATGAAGAAATGGGCAGATATGGCTAACTTATCCCAAGACTTCCGAAAGCGAGTAGAGCAGTTGGAAAGGAATTTTGAAGTTTCCACTGTTATCTTCAGAAAATTTGAACCTATATTTTTGGACATGTTTCAAAATCGTCACCAGGATCAGCCTCGGCTTCAGAGAAGCAGAAAACAGAGGCACGTTATTTATCTGTTTTGTCTTGGTACCTTAATCTTCATTTCAATTTTAGAGTCAAGGTTGCTAAGTTACAACTTTAAACCTCGGTACAAAAACATTGGACCTAGTGCTGTGTTGTCTGCTAGCCTGGCAGCTAATTTAAAGGCTCATTTTTGGCACTGAGAAAGTGGACAATAGAACCACAAGGAAGACATTTATTCATAAAAGATAGAACCCAGTGTAGGTCGTGTGAGCTTCAAGCTGATCTTGTGCCTCATCTACTTCCCTGCTCAATCTCATATCCCTTTATTCTTTCAGTGTCCAATAACTGTATTGCTCTCAATCTTGAAAAGACAGAGCTTACTGAGTGTCCACAGCCCTTGTGGTCACCCTAACCCATACAAAGGTGCACAATACTCTGTGTAAATAAATTTCTCCTTCTCATTCCTGGAAGAACAACACCTCATCCTGAGTCTATGCCCCTAGTTCTGGACTCTCCAACCTGAAGTAACAGTTTCTCGGCAGCTACCCTCTCAAACCTTGTAAGTTTAAATTAAATCATTTTTTCAAAACCAGGGAACATAGACCTATCTTACTCAGTCTCTCATAAGACAACCCTCTCATTCTTGAAATCAACCTAGTAAAGCTGCTGTATTGCCTCCAAGGCAGGTATAGCTTTCCCTCAATACTAAGACCAAAACTCCATCCACCACTCAATCTGGTCTGAAAAACTTGTGTAGTTGGTTACTGTTGTACTCCAGTCACTTGCAATAATGCCAAAAATACTGTTTGCTTTCTTTTTTTCTGGAGATGCATGTTAACCTCCTGTGCTTCATAAACCAGCGTATCAAGGTCCTCCAGTATTTGGAGCATGAGCTCAAGAATTAGCAGGAATTCATACTCTGCCAATTTATGACGGTCATGGAAGAAAGTTGGATTTTTTCCTCTGGATTATTGTGCCATTTTATTCTGTCTTGAAAGCAGAAGCCAACTCTGAAGTATGGTTCTATGGTTGGCCACAGTGAGCTTCCGCTGTAACACTGAAAAAAATACTCTGCCATTCTATTTATAATATAATTTTGATTATTTTACAGGCGTCTTCCATGCAGTGTAACTGATGCTTTTAGTTTTTGCTGGACCTTATTTGTGTACATTAAAGGTGAGAGATTTTGTTCCTGTTTCTCTCTCATTAGTTATGGAACATAGAACAGTACAGAACAGGCCCTTTGGCCCACAATGTTGTGCCGACATAGCTAATCCCTTCTACCTACAGAATGCCCATATCCCTCCATTTTCCTTTCATTCATGTGTCCAATCAAGCCCCTCAAAAGCTACCAATGTATTTGCCTCCACCACCCTATCAGGCAACGCCTTCCAGGCATCCACCACGCTGAGTTTAAAAAAAATACCCCTGACGTCTGTTCTAATCCTACCCCCACTCACCTTAAATGCATGCCCTCTGGTATTGGATTGCTCAGTAGTGGGAAAAAGATATTGCTTGTCCACCCTACCTATGCCCTTCATAATTTTATACACTTCCAACAGATCACCCCTCAGCCTCCGCTGCTCCAGAGAAAAGAGCCCAAGTTTGTCCAGCCTCCCTGACAGCACATGACCTCTGATCCAGGCAGCATCCTAGTAAACCACCTCTGCACCCTCTCTAAAGCCTCGACATCCTTTCTGTAGTGAGGTGACCAGAATTGCACGCAATACTCGAAATGCAGCCTAACCAGAGTTCTATAGAGATGCATCATGACTTCTTGACTCCTGTACTCAATACCTCAATTAATGAAAGCAAGCATTCCAGAAGCCTTCTGAACCACCCTGTCTACCTGTGTAGCCACTTTCAGTGAGCCTTAGATTTGCACCCCAAGGCCTCTCTGCTCTTCTACACTGTTAAGGGTCTTGCCCTTTAGAGCGTACTGCCTCTTGACATTAATCCCACCAAGATGCAACACCTCACATTTATCTGGGTTAAACTCCATCTGCCATTTCTCTGCCCACATCTGCAACTGATCTATATCCCGCTGTATCCGTTGCCAGTCTTCTACACTATTCACAACTGCACCAATCTTGGTATCGTCTGCAAACTTACTAACCCACCCATCAACATACTCATCCAGGTCATTTATGTACATCACAAACAGCAGAGGTCCCAGTACAGATTCCTGCAGAACACCACTACTCACAGCCCTCCAGCCTGAATAAGTCCCTTCAACCAGTTGGCAAGCCAGTTCTGGATCCACACAGCCAATTCTCCATTGACCCCATGCATCCAAACTTCCTTGATTAACCGATGATGTGGGACCTTGTCAAATGCCTCACTGAAGTCCATATAGATGACATCCACAGTTCTACCTTCATCAATCTCTCCCGTCATCTTGTCAAAAACTTCAACCAGGTTAGTAAGACACGACTTGCCCCGCACAAAGCCATGCTGGCTTTCGCTAATCAAGCCGTTGGATTCCAAATGCATGTATATCCCATATCAAAGAATTTTCTCCAGCAATTTCCCTACAACTGACATGAGACTCATCAGTCTATAGTTCCCCGGATTTTCCCTTGTTCCTTTCTTAAATAGAGGAACACCATTAGCCACTCGCCAGTCCTCTGGGACCTCACCCATGGTCAAAGAGGAGAGAAAGATACTGGTCAAGGCCCCAGCTCTTTCCTCTCTCGCCTTCCTCAGTAACTGGGGTATATCCCATTGGGCCCCGTGGACTTTTCCACCTTAATACTGTTCAGGAGACCTAACACTACCTCCTCCTTGACCTCTAAATGCCCTAACACGTTTCCACCCTCAGTTCCAATTTCTGCATCCTGCATGTCCCTTTCCTGGGTAAATACTGAAGAGAAATATGCAGAACCTCACCCACATCCTCTGCATTCAAACATAGGTTCCTTTCTTTATCCTTAAGTGGTCCTACCCTCTCCCTCGTTATCCTCTTATTCCTTATCTAGGTATAGAATGCCTTTGGATTCTCCTTATTCCTACTTGCTAAGGACTTTTCATGGCCCCTCCTGACTTGCCTAATTCCTTTCTTGAGTTCATTTCTAGCTTCTTTATAGTCCTCACGTGCTCTGTCTGATCCTAACTTCTGAAGCTCTACATACTTGTCCTTTTTCTTCTTGACTAAGTTCATCACTTCTCTGGACATTCAGGGTTCCCTTATTTTGCCGTTCATGTCCTTTGTTCTAATCAGGATATACCTGTCCTGTACCTTATGTATTTGATCCTTAAACACTTTCCACGTGTTCAACGTTATCTGGGTTTCTAGCAGTACACAGTTTGCACAGTATACAGTAAACCTCTGAACTCATTTGTCAGTTTGCCTCCTGTCACACAATGTTTCAATGATAGTACTATTCTTTCTAACTCAAGTTGTGAGGTTAAATTGCACTTTAAAAACTTGTGCTCAGAGAAGGGCTACATTCTCAGAACTTTTTTCCAATAAGACTAAGACCTACTGGCACAATTCTGGTTTCCTGTTACACCCACCAGAGAAATTCAGAACATGGAATGAGACCATTCGGCCATTTCACTTGTGCTGATCCTACCAATGTAGGAACTCGTCCCATTGTCCCTCACCGCCGCCCCCCCCGCCCTGCTTTGCCACCTTCCATGTATTTTCCTCAAATGCATATCCAGTTTTTCGTTAACCCCTATACTTTCCCCATGTAAAGATGTTTCCCCTAATCTTTATCTTTAGGGACCATTTGTCACTACTTCCTTATCAGGAAAATAAAAGCTCTCTCTATTATATCAGAACTTGCTTGCAGTTGAGAAAGCTCCCGTATCTCAGGTCTGCCCTCATAAGTGTAGCTTCCCAGCCATGGCAGCTAGTGAATTTGTACTGTACATAGTCTGTCCATCTCTTTTCTAAAACAGCTGTACAAATTGTTTTAAGTACCACCTAACAGTGTCTTAGGTTATTTCATCATTAACTTTGTTCCTGTATTCTGTGTCCCATTCCTAAACACTCAAGTTCTGTTGGTATGTTTATGACTTGCATTTTCTGGGAATCATGTATTTGAATCCCTAAGTTTCTCTGCTTCACACCTTTTCAATACCTTTGCGCTAAGTTTTTCCTGACATTTTGTATTCCTTGTACCTTAACTAAATACACAAGAATTAATTGGAAAAGATTAAGCCATATGAATTAAAGATGGTTTGAAACCTTAAGACAAGGAGCAGGAGTTTAGGGTAGTATCTCTCAGCAGTTGGAAGTGGGTAACTGTGTCCCTCTGAGTGCATCCTGGGCCTACATCTATTAACTAGGATTAGACTGTGGTGCACAGATAAGCAGATACACTAAAATAGGAATCTTAGTAAGCCTCCAAACTTAAGGGATATTGATCTGATTGTGAAAACAACAACAAAACTTGTCAATAATTTTCAGTATTAATTAAATGCAGTGGTTTTTAAAAGTAATTATACCTTGGGAAAATAGGTGATGCAGAAAGTAGATATTTACAGATTTGAGTTCAAAATATGTTTAAAAATGAGTGAAGATCTGAACCTGAAACATTAACTCTTGTTTCTTTCCCTCCTCAGGTGCTGCCTGACCTGGTGTACATTTCCAGCATTCCCTGTTGGTGATTAAGATTGAGGAGTAAATATTGGCAAATATGTTGGAATAATTACTCCTGCTCTTTTTTCCCAATATTCAAAAAAAGTTCTGTATGTCTACTTTGTCCACCCAGACATCGCAGCTCCTGAACATCTACTTCTGTACATCTGTGGAATTTGCCTTTTCTTTCCAATCAGTCACATATGCTAAGAAATGAGCAAATGTTTCAAGGAATGCTTTCTTTGTAACATTTCATCTATGATTCTTTGATAAATATTTTTCTTCTTAAAAAATGTCTGGGTGTTTTGATTAGTAACAAAAACAGAAAATGCTGGGAACAGCAGCTTAGGCAACATCTGTGAAGAGAGAAACTTCAAACCACCAGTTCACATCACTGACATATCATTGTTTCACAGGTAATTTCCGTATGATTGGCGATGACCTTGTAAATTCTTACCACCTTTTGCTCTGTTGCCTGGATCTCATGTTTGGAAATGCCTTGCTATGTCCTAACAGAAAAGATCTACTT
Source organism: Pristis pectinata (assembly GCF_009764475.1). Taxonomy (NCBI): domain Eukaryota; kingdom Metazoa; phylum Chordata; class Chondrichthyes; order Rhinopristiformes; family Pristidae; genus Pristis; species Pristis pectinata. The sequence continues at coordinate 45,255,948 of NC_067420.1, forward strand.
AACCCGGGGTTTGAAGGTAAGAACTGCTGGTTTTGCCTATGTATGATGCACATCTTTTGATCAGTTGTGAGCCCTGAATCTAAAATTATTTCATCAATTCTACTAGGCCATGCAAGTTCCCCACATTACGCAACTTTTTGATATGGTGTTAATATAAACTCGGGAAATTGCCCCTTGAGTTGGGCAATCCAAATTTGAATCATAAATTTCCCATTTGAATCACAAGATCTTAAAAACTTACTGCACTGCTGTTCCTTCTGGTGTCGGGTGCAGAATTGTATTGATTTGTTATTACAAACGAGTAGGAAATATTGATTCGTTTTTTCAACTGAATCTATTTAGCTTGCATCGGAAGCAGCAGACTTGATCCAGTTATCTTGAAACGGAGCCAGTTTTGACTGCAAAGTATAGTCTAGCTGGTTTCAATTGGATTTTGTTTCTGGTAAGGATGCCACCCCTCCCTGGATTAGAAATCACTCCTGGGTGTTTACGAGTTTCATTTTAAGATTAAAGTCAGTGAGTAGGTTCAAACTCTGGAGTTGAGCACTACATGAAATAAAGTTCTCCAGGGGCCTACATTTAAAATGAAAGTCATTGGGGAAAAGCACTGGTGCTCATTATGCTTTTAAATTAAACCTACTTTACCAAAAGATATATCAGGTATGGCACAATCTTTTGATTATTTGTAAATGCTGGATTCTGGGGACTATTTGGAGTTTAGTACTGCAACTCGGGAAGGATTTTAAACTAATTCATTGGCTGTTGCTGATGTACCCGGGATTTTATTTTCTATCCTTTTGCTTCTTGAAAAGGTGCTGATGAGCTGCTGTCTTAGCCACAGCAGTTTGTGCTGAAGGTGATGGTGCAATTTAGTAACAAAATCAGGAAGCAGTGTTTCTCTCATGGGTTTTTTTTTGAATGCTGGAGCCCTTCTCCAATGACATCCGGGGATATGGAGAATAGGCAAGTGAATGAAGTTTGGGTATGGATTGGCTATAGGGTAACAGACGGACCCTGAATGAAATGACCAATTTTTTTGCCGCGTAATTACATTTTTTTTCAAGTTTAAATTCTCAAGGAGAAATATAAAAAGATTTTTTCCTGATTAAATTACTTTCTTTAAATTACATTCATTTGTGCATTATGCAGGTTTGCCAGCAGAGTTTGGCAGCCAGGACTATAAGCCCCCAGTGCAGCCACCGTGTATCATTGAGAAACTATGTGACTTGCATGATGGGCTCATAGTAGAAGCAAAAGGTATCAAGGAGCACTACTGGAAACCTTACATTAAGAAGTTATTTGAAAGGAAGGTAAGCCAAGAAGGGAAGTAAACATTTGAATTGCACTATCACTACATACTGTTATTATTAAGAATAAAGATGATCAAATAAGAGCAGTAGCTGTTTCTCGTGTTTGAAGTGTACTGTGCAGAGACATTTTCTGTTTAATTAAGAGTGCACATTCTCTCCCTCCTTGAGTTGACCTTCAGTGCCTTCACACATTATCTGTTATAATATATCTAACCACTTCACACAGAGGGTGGCTAAATAGATTACAGCAGATATCACACTGTTTTGTTCATTCCATTATGTTTCATTTAGGTTTAAAATTTCCAGGATCTATGGTATTGTGTCCATGATTAGTTATACAAACTATTTGTCCCCCCCATTCTGAGCATGAGTCGATGCTCTGGTTATAAAAATTGTGAAAATGCCTAACTCTTTAAGAGTGTATTTCATCTATCCCTCATATATTCAGAAAGAATGTGTCCCTGATTTTCCAATTTAAATATTCCCAAACTTTGAACATCCTTTAGTAGTCTTTTACCTGTTAGCTGTTTAGTTGTCATTACCTTTCCAAAACAGTGTTTGCCTGGTATTGTGATCATAAGTGTATGTGACTTTAGGAGGTCATTTGCAGAGTTTGGATCTTGGTGCTAGTGAGGAAACGGGCTGTGGATTTCTTATTTTTTTCTCCCACATTACCTTTTGAGCTGGGGATGATGGAGCTCATTTCTGTATTGTGTATTCTGTATTGTGCCCTTATTTGAGATCAGCTAATTTGGCAAACACCCACCTGTTTTGGTTGCACAAGCATTTTGAATCAGTTTTGTGATATTTGTTTTTACTTTGATTGCAGATTCTAAAAGGAAACAGCAAGCTCTTTGTAGATCTTCTGGACATTACCAATTTCACAGACAACAAGTGAGTTTAATGTTTACTGGCTTTGTTTGTATAAATGTGACTGCGATGGGCTGAAAGTAGAAATGAAGAAGTGTTTCCCCCAAGGGTCAGTGTCACAACTGTCGCAACTCTCAATCTATGTGATCGTTATGTATTTGGGGATCAGTAGCACAGTTCCCAGTGAACTGGAGATAGTGAGTATGTTTGACTAAAAAGGAATTTGAACTACAATAGATAGCAATATGTGGGGTAAAACACATTTTGTAGTTATCATGCAAGACAATGACTCTATGTCAAATATTTCAATTGACTGAGTCAGTGGTTCAGATTATGGAAACCAAGAACGGATTTGACCATGCATCTTGAAAACATTGGTTAGCATACAGCAGAGGGGAGGATAAGTTAAAGCCACATCCTTGTAGCCTAAATGGATGTCTTTTTTTAAATTACAGGTGGTACGTACCTGTAACTGTTTTGAATGGAAGACCAAGAGTGCTATAACAAGGTAGCACTAAGCAAGGTCCCAGTGTGTCTTCTCTATATTGTCTTTCATTATAAATAACTCAAATTAATGAAAAACATTTACTAGCTCAGACTGATATTCTGAAATAATGAAAATTTCTACATTCTATCAGTTAACAACAAAACATTTCACCAGTTGCAATGAGTTTATTATCCCTTTTTCACTTCCATACAAGTTTACAATGAATCCATAAGGAACAAGTGTTGGTCTATAGAAACTGGCTTGCTTTGGACTTTGGACATGTGTAAGCAGAGGCTTGATGCGCCTGGAGTTTTTTAATTGTTCATGAAATAAGTGGGCTGACAAGACCAGTTCCCTTGAAAAAGTGGTGGTGGTGAGCTGCCTTTACAACGCAGTCTGTCTGCTGAAGATACTCTGATAGTTGTGTTGGGTAGGGACTTCCAAGATTTCAACCCTGCAACAATGAAGGAAGAGCGACATATTTCCAAGCCAGGACAATGCATGACTTGGAGTGAAGCTTGCAATTGGTAGTGTTCCCGTGTGCCTTTTGCCTTTCTGTGTGCAGGTGGCAGAGTTTGTAGGCTTGGGTGGTGCTATTTAAAACAAAATCTTGGTGAATTGCTATAATACATTTTGTAATTGGGTGCAGAATCTGCAAAAAGAAATTGGCATAGGACATAGCAGATGGAATTTGATGTGGGGATAATGTGAGGCTTCATATTTGGTAGGAAGAATAGAAAATGTTTTTCTGAGCGATGAGAAATTAGTAAAAAGTGGTCTTGGTATGTAAAAAATTAAAATGTAGGTACAGCAAGGAATTCAGAAAGCCAATCAGGTGGTGATCTTTATTGGTGAAAAGTTTGGAGAATAATAGAAAGTTGTACAAGATTGTCAAGTGCAGTTTTGGCCTCTGTACTTAATGAAAAATAGAAAAAACATAGAATGCTGAAACACTCAGCCGAAGAGGTTGCATCAGCAGAAAGAGAAATAGTCAACATTTCAAGTTGAAGACAACCAAGCAGTTCTCTTTTCACATATGCTGCCTGACCTGCTGAATGTTTGCAATTTTTTCTATTTCCTGGTATCTGCAGTTTTTGATTTTTCAGTTAGTAAAGAATATACTTCCCTTGAAGTCAATGCAGTGTTGTTTCACCAGATTGATTCCTGGGGGGACGAGGGAGTTGGCATAGAGTCATACAGTATGGAAACAGGCCCTTCGGCCCAACTGGTCCATGCTGACCATGATTCCCATCTAAGCTAGTCCCATTTGTCTGATAAAGAGAGATTGAGGAACATTCGCCTTTACAGGAATGAGAGGTGATCTCACTGAGGCATACAAGATTCTGACAATCTTAGGGAAAGAAATGTTACTCAAAATGAGCCCGTTTTCTCTGCATATAAAATGAATTATTTTTGCCATTGTGCTTACTTTGTACAGCAAAGCAGTAAACAAGGAATATGAAGAATATGTTCTGACAGTGGGTGATTTTGATGAGCGAATATTTCTGGGAGAAGATGCTGATGAGGAGATAGGGACACCTCGTAAAGCTACAGCAGATATTCCAGTTGGCAAACTGTCGGCAAGGATGCAAGTTGAGTGCAATCTGCAACAACACTTTGAAAAAGTAACTCAGCTACCTGCCTTTTTAGCAATCAACAATTGTGTACACCACGCTGACAAGAAATTGAGTTTTGGTGCCCATATCTTCAGTATTTATTTTATGTTGCCATTTAACCAGCTCTTCCTATTCCCTTTCTATTCTTCTTCACCTTGACTTTGTGGTAATATTCTTGCCTGAGTCAGGGAATTGCATGTCCCTCTCTACAGAATCATAAATATATGGTGGAACAGAAGGTTATGTGATCCATTGTATCCATTCCAGACAAAATAAGAGTAAATCAATCTCCTCTCACTGACATTGCTCCATAGCATTGTGCATTATGGTCCATCAGGTGTTCATCCAAGTACTTGTAACCTGTCCAAAAACTAATTGCCTACTTGGTGAAAAAGATTATTCGCTGTGCTCCCCTGTAATCGTCGACCAATTATTTTAACTCTATATCCATTACTTTTTGACGTATTATCTCACATGTTTGGAATGAATTCCATTTGTCACTTTTCTACTCACTTGGCCAATCCATGGATACCTTTCCAGTCCTCAGCTTTCTTCCTTGTCATTTATACACCCAATTATTGAGTTATCTGCAAATTCTTTGAGTAGTTTCCTGCACCTTTTAGTGAGGTACAAAAGTAAGGGATCTGGCATGAACCACATGGAACCCCATGACAAACAGCCTTTCCAGTCACTAAATTACCATCAACTATTGCTCTTTGCTTCTTAACTTTGGGGTCTTCTTAACTTCTTAACTTGGATCCAGCCTTGCATTTACTCTTGGCTCTCATCTTTGACCTGTCTGCATCTGGGGCTTTGTTAGAGTCATAATAAATGAGACAAATGCATTACTTTTGCCAACTTTCTTTGCTCCTTTCTTAAAGCAATCTACTTGAACGCATTTGCTCTGTTTCTTTCCCAATGGGTGCTTGCAAACCTGCTGAAGATTTTCAGGATTTTTGTTTTTAGTTGGCTACTGTGTTCCTTTATCAAATTGTTTTCTGACTTTGGCTAATCAATGTTTTTGTAAATGGCAATTAATTGTGTCCCTCGGAACTACTTCTGGATAATTTGCCCACCATTATACAGAAACTTTGAGATTGAAGTTTCATGTGTAGAAACTTTGAGATTGCTAACATTGCCCTGGAGTCTACACCTTGAATATTTTGGGTGAAGGAAGTAAAATAATGGAATCTCTTGAATGTTTTCACAGACAAGGTCTTTGGCACCATCAACACCATTGACGGGAAGGCGTTACTTGAAAGAGAAAGAGCCTGTTGTGACACCAGTGTCCTCGGCAACGCAGAGTGTCAGTCGTTTGCAGACCATGGTAGTGGGACTCAAGAATACTCCTAGCGAGCATCTGCTGCAAATCTTCAAGTAAGCAAAGTTTTCTATTCCCCCACAGTGGGAAGTGCAGTGGTTTTGGTTGTTGTGTCATTGACAGACAATGCATTCAAATTACCTCCAATCTCTCAACTTTCCTGTCTCACCTGTTGGACGCTGTCTTGTAGAGTTCAGTACTTCCTGATGGGCAAAGATGAAAGGGTCAGGGGAGATCTGTGCAATTGTGCTGAACAATCATTTTAAGCAGCGTTGTCAGAGGCAAAGGAAGTAGATTGTTTGTTCTTACCTGTACCTTTTGTGGTCTGGGCAGGAAGATGGAAAGGGCATGGGAGATGGGAATAAATATTATTAAATTATTGGATTTTTGGACATTAGTGCTCCAGAGACAGCGTTTATTGCCAACCTTGGTTCCTCTGAGGCATTGAAATTCAAAGATGCAGAGTTGACTGATATTATCTGTACAGTGTGGGCATATCTGAATGTATCGCACACCTCAGCAGGTTTGCTTTATTCGTTGGCTTGGAATGCACCTTGCCTTCACCTAGATTGCACCCTCAGGAATAAGAAAGCTAGTGGAATTGGCACTGGAAGTGGTCATTGCACACATCTCCCGCAGCAATGGAACATTAAGAGTGATCTCGTCACTGCATGGCTTGGTGTGGAGTGAACCACGTAGGTACTATGCATTGGCTACCTGTGAAGGATGGTGTTGTTCAGGTTGGAGCATGTGGTGCAGCCATTGAGCGATAAGGTGTGGCGTGGAGCTGCTGCCAGTTCCCAGCAATGCCTTGTGTTCACTGTGCTGGCCAGGGTGCACCCTACACCCCACACTTCTTCCCTCCGTGGCTGCTCCACTTGCCCCAGCCTGCCTTTTACCAGCACTCACAGGCAGTCTGTACGTGTTGTCTCAGTGGCTCATTCCACATCAAGGAGGAGGCAATGAGGTTGTTCATTGCTGTGGGATTGGCAGCAGAAGGCAGCTTGGACAAGTGTTTGGACTGCAGAACCAACTTTGTTATAACTCATCTGCACTCAGTGGGGCAGGGTTAAGCAGTGTACGGGGTGTATTTAAAACTATGTATTTACTACAAGAATGAGTAAACAGTAAAGAATCACTTGCATTTTAGATATTTTAGAAGTTGCAATGCCCTACATATAAAGCTGCCTTCAGAAGGCAGTGACTGGGGGTATGTGGGGAAATACCAAAGGAGTTCTAGAGATGCCTTGTTCTGCTAACTGTAGTCTTTTAAAGAGAGATTCTAGATTTGTCTCTGGGATATCTTCATACTAATATTTAAATATGGCCATGAAACTTTAATATTCACCTGAACAGGCAGGCTGAGTTAGTGAGTTGGTCTGTTTTCACAATACTGAACTCCAAAATACTACAGATTTTGAAAGACACAAATAAAATATAAATAAATGGAAGTATTCAGCTGGGCACGTAGCAGTTGTAGAGATAGAAATGGAAACAAGGGCAAGAGACAAATTGAGGGCAGAGCAGAATTTCATTAACCCTACAAGATTGATCCTGGACATAGTTAGCGTTCTTAGTATTTTCCTTGTTGTGCCCTACAGTTGTGGATTTTAAACTGGTAAAGAGCTTGCTTTGGTTGGAAGGCCATTGGCTGACAGATCTCACTATTCCAAATACATTTTTATACTTACTTAGTTTGTAAGTTAAACTAAAACAATGTCCTTATGATAAAAGCAGTTGAATTTTCACAATATCATGGAAAATGGATAAATTGGGTGCAGTGTGACGATTTTACCAGTTTTGAGTAATTATAAAACTTTACTTATTTCAGCTCGTGTTCACGGAACCCGATTGAAGCCGTATCAATGCGAGTGAAGGAGATAGGTGATATCTTCTGCCAGCACTACTCCCAACCTACGGAAAACCAGACCGGTTCTCACATAGGTGAGAAACTCAATGAGGCTGATAGCTTTTCTATTCTTCCTGAACTGAAAGTTGCTTACACTCCCACCATTGCTTTTCACTGAGTATCATTGTCCCACATGAAACCCATGAGTGCGCTACTGTTGTTAATGCTTAGAGAGTAACTACTAGGCTGTGTCGTCACTGCCCCTGAAATGCTCTTCTTTCAACAGAGGTACTAGGTTTGCAGTAAAAGACCTTGAGCATATACCTGCACCTTAACAATATTTCTGTTATCCAGCAAGGTTAACTGAACTAGTGAGTGTATGTATAAATGAATTGACTGTCTTGTTGCTATTAGATGTGTATTTCCCTTCTATATGTAAACTTTGTTGACCACGATAGTTCTTCTTTCAAAAAACCATTTAAGTACTACTTGTGTGGTGTCATGTATGAGGACTACCTGCCCTGCTCATACCCTATTATGGTAGTTAGCATTGAAACAGGCCCTTGTGCCCATTGAGTCCATGCTAGTGACCTACATTAATCCCATTTTTCTGTTCTCCCTACATTCTCATTAACTACCCACTCCCACCCGCTCCCCACCCCCCGAGATTCTAGGGAAAGTTTGGCCAATGAACTTGCCAATCCACGTACCCAAGGTCAGGATTGAATCCAGGTCTCCAGAGTGTGAGACAGTGACTCTACTAGCTATGCCATTATGTCATCCTGATTAACTAATTTATTTATAAAGCCCTTAACACTTTGATTTACATATCTACTTTTTGCTATATCAAATACCAAACACTGCCCAGACTACCCAAAATGCATTTTGTCCAACATTTCAGACTTACAAAATTAAACATTCTGGAACACAGAAAATTGAGGAATTACTGTTTCTGCTTAAGAGCAACATCTGTGTGTGGAACTAAACCTCATCAGAACTCACTGGGCAGATTTGAGGATACGTCAATCTGGATTTGTTTTAAAAAGCAGATGCTGTGGCTCTTCCCTGTTAAGATCTCTTCACATCCATCGTTATTTTTTTTTCGTGATGAAGCCTCTCCTGGACAGATGTTGCTGTTTTCAGTCATAACTGAAGATACTCCTACGTATTTTCTGGTTTTATTTCAGATTTCCAAAATGTGTGGTATTTTACTTATGTTATTTTTAGATTTCGGTTGTGCTTGGACACTGAATGCTTGAAATTGAAAGTGTTCTAATCCAAGGACCTGGCTGACAAATTTATGAGCACAGATCAGAAATGGAGCCGCCAGTGGTTGGGGGTTGGGGGTGGGGGGAGGTGAGGTTTCCCATCCCCTCCCCTGTCTCCCAAGGCTGGTAGGCCCCTTGACTGAAGTTATAAGCCTGTCTTTGTAAAGGTGGACCTGAGACTGAAATTTACCAACTCTCTGCCCTGGTAAAAGAAGCTAGATCTGCCACTAACACTAATCCTAGCAAACAAAAAATTATAAAGGTATTTCACTATATTAGTCTTTTAGCCTGTGGTATGTCCAAACTCGTAGCGTTCTACAGCACAGAAACGGGTCCACCACATCCATGCTGAGCTTTTACCCATCCCACTAATCCCATATCCTTCTATGTCTTGTCTATTCAAGTGTTTTCTAAATGTCTCTTAAAAGTAGTAATTGTATCTGACTCCACCACCACTTCTGGCAGTGAATTTCTGCTATGAACCACTCTGTTTAATTATATTTTTTTTTAAAAAACTTCTCTCTCAAATCACCATTAAAACTCCTTCCCCTCACCTTAAACCTTGGCACTTTTGATACCCCTACAGTGAGAGAAAGATTTTGACTAACCACTCTATCTATGCCTCTTATAACTTTGTATACCCCAATCTGATCATCCCTCGGCCTTCTTCACTCCAGGGAAAATAAATACAGCCCATCCAATCTCTCCTCATAACTAATCCAGGCGACATCCTGGTGAATCTCCTCTGCACTCTCTCTAGTGCAATCTCATCCGTCCAATAGTGTGATGACCAGAAATGCGCACAGTACTCCCAAGTGCACCCACTTTCAGGGAGCAATGGACCTGAACCCAAAGTCTCTCTGTTCATCAGCATTCCTTAGTGCCCTACCATTTACTGTATGTGTCCTACCACATTTGACTTGCTGAAACACCATCATATCACACTTACCAGGATTAAATTCCTTCTGCCAACACTCCACCCAATTTTCCATATAATCTGTATCCTTCAGACAACCTTCCTTGCTATCCACACCACCACAAACGTTCGTGTCATGCACAAATTTGCTAATCGTGCCTCCTAGTTTCATATTCAAGTTGTTAACATATATCACAAATAAGGGTCCCAGCACCAATCCATGTGGTAAACCACTGGTCATAGACTTACAATCGGAAAAGCATCCTTCCACCACTTATCCACCCAGACCCTTCTAATTACCTTCTACGTCCTTTTTGTTGAATACAGATGAGGAGTTAATTGAGAATCTCACCCACATCACCTGACTCCACACACAGATTACCCTTGGGTTCCTAAGGGAACACACTCTTTCACTGGCTACCCCCTTTCTCCTGATATACTTATAAAATGTCTCGAGATTCCCCTTAATCTTAACTGCCAAGGATATTTCATGGCCCCTTTTAGCCCTCCTAATTTCTTTCTTCAGTTCTCTCCTGCACTATACAGAGAGCCATAGAGTTATACAGCACAGAAAAGGGCCCTTCAGCCCAATTTGTCCATGCCAACCATGATCCCTATCAATGCCCCTCGTGATTTTATATACCTCTATCAGGTCAACTCTCAGCCTTCAGGGAAAAAAATCTCAGCCTATCTAGTCTCTCCTTGTAACTCAAGCTCGCCAGTCCTGGTAACATCCTTATGAACCTTTACAGCTTAGTGACATCCTTCCTCTAGTCAGGTGACCCGAACTTCACACAGTACTCCAAGTGTGGACTCACCAAAGTCTTGTACAGTTATAACAGTACTTCCCAACTCTGTACTCAATGCCCTGATTGATGAAGGCAAGCATGCAGAACACCACCTTGCTGACCTGTGTTGCTGCTTTCAGGGAACTATGGACTTGTACCCCCAGGTCTCACTGTTCTACAACAGACTCCAGGGCCCTGTCCTTAGATAACCTTCTTCCCTGCCCACTATACTACTAATTTTACCAACCACTGCAAGTTTACTAACCATGTCAACTATGTTCTTATCCAAATTGTTAATATAGATGACAAGATATAGAGAAGGATAGGACTGGTCCTCTGGTTGAGGTGGTTGTTTTTCATCAGTATTAATAATTTAGATGATAATGAGGTAAACTGGATCAGCAGATTTGCGGATGACACGTGGACAGCCAGGAAGGCTATCAAAGCTTGCAGAATGATCTTGACCAGCTAAGTATATGGGATGAAAAATGGCAGATGGAATTTAATGCAGACCAGTGTGAGGTGATGCACTTTGGGAGGATGAACCAGGATAAGATGTGCACAGTGAATGGTAGGGCACTGAGGTGTGTGGTAGAATAAAGGGACCTGGGAATACAGATCCATAATTCCTTGAAAGTGGCATCACAGGTAGATAGGGTCGTAAAGAGAGCTTTTGGCACTTTGACCTTCATAAATCAGGGCATTGAGTACAGGAGTTGGGATGTTATGTTGAAGTTGTACAAGATGTTGGTGAGGCTGAATTTAGAGTATTGTGTGCAGTTCTGGTCACCTGCCTACAGGAAAGATATCAATAAGCTTGAAAGAGTGCAGAGAAAATTTACAAGGACGTTGATGGGACTTGAGGACCTGAGTTATAGGGAAAAGTTGAATAGGTTAGGACTTCATTCCCTGGAGCACAGGAGAATGAGGGAAGATCTTACAGAGAGATACAAAATTATGAGGGGTATAGATAGGGTGAACACATGCAGGCTTTTTCCCCTAAGGTTGAGTGAGACTAGAACTAGAGGACATGGGTTTAGGGTGAAAGGGGAATCTGAGGGGGGAACTACTTCACTCAGAGGATGGTGCAAGTGTGGAACAAGCTGCCAGTGGAGTTCAATTGTAACATTTAAGAGAAGTTTGGATAGGTACGTGGATGGCTGGGAGTTGGAGGAATATGGTCCGGGTGAAGGTAGATGGGACTAGGCAGAAGATCAGGTGGCATGAACTAGATGGGTCAAAGGGCCTGTTTTTGTGCTGTAGTGCTCTATGACAAACAACAGTGGTCCCAACACTGATCCCTGCAGCACTCCACTGGTCACAGGCCTCCAATCTGAAAAACCCTCCTCTACCACCTTCTGACTCCTACCACCAAACCAATTTGTATCCAATTGGCTAACTCACCCTGGATTGTATTTCATCTAGATTCCAGCATCTGCAGTCCTTTGTTTCTCTGTTCCCCTGGATTTTATGTGACTTAACCTTCTAGACTGGCCTATCATGTAGGATCTTGTCAAAGGCCTTGCTAGAGTCCATGTAGACTTTGTCTCCTGCCATCCCCTCGTCAATCCTCTTGATCACCTCTTCAGAAAAAAATTCGAATCAAATTCATGAGATGCGATTTCCCTCACACAAAGCCATATTGATTATCCCTAATCGGTCGACGCATTTCCAAAGCAATTTCTTCCCTAGCTTCCCACAATGTCCTAGGATGCATTTTTCAGGCACTGGGGATTTATCCACCTTTATGCATTTTAAGACCTCCAGCACCTCTTTTGTAATGTGGATGTATTTCAAGACATCTCTATTCCCTGAATTCCCTTGCTTCTGTGATTTTTCTCCACGGTAAATACAAATAAGAAATTTTCATTCAAGACCTCGCTCATCTCCCATGACTCCACACATAGATGACCTCATTGATCCTTAAGGGGACCTGTTCTCTCCGTAGTTGCTCTTTTACACAATATATTTATAGAATCTCTTAGGATTCTCTTAGCTGCCTCGTGTCCTCTTTTTGCCCTCCTGATTTTTCCTTTTATTCCTCAAGGAATTTGCTTGATCCCAGCTGTTTATACCTGACATGTGCTGCCTCCTTTTTCTTGACCAGAGCCTCAATATCCCTCGTCAACCAAGGTTTCCTAACCCTGCCAGCCTTGCCCTTCGTTCTAACAGAAATATGTTGGCCCTGAACTCCTGCTATCTCACTTTTAACAATCTCCCACTTGCCATATAAGGTCTAGTACTGCCCCATCTCTAGACTCTCTACACAATGTCTGGAAAAACTTTCTTGGACTCGTTTAACAAATTCCTCCCCAGCTAAGCTCCTTGCACTAAGGCAATTCCAGTCAATATTGGGAAAGTTGAAACCCCCCCCCCACTGCTATAACCTATTGCTCTTGCACTTTTCTGCAGTTTGCTTACATGTGTGTTCCACTAACTCCTGCTGACTATTAGGAACCCTATACAATAACCCCAGCAAAGTGATCTCCCCCATCTTATTCCTAAGTTCGACCTATATGGCCTTATTGGACGATCCCTCAAGATATCCTCTTTAAGTACTGCTCTTATGTTCTCTCTAATCAGTAGTGCGACTCCTCCTCTTTTTCATTCCTCTGTCACGTCTGAAACTTCTATACCCCAGAAGTTTCCCCGCTGCTAGTCCTGCCCTTCCCTCAACCATGTTTCTGTGGTGGCATTAGGAATTCCAAGTGCTGATCCTGATGAAGGGATGAAGGGTTTTAACCTAAAATGTCAACAATTCCTTTCCTCCCACAGATGCTGCTCGACCTGCTGAGTTCCTCCAGCAGATTGTTGCTCTAAGCTCATCAGATTTGCCTGTGAGGCTCCTTGTGTTAAAGTTTGAATCCGCCATCCCTTAAATGTTCCCTAACCTGCCTTGGAAACATCAATTAACTCATTTCACTGGAGAGGAAATGACTAGTTGGTCCATTTATCCTTCTGCTTCATGTTGAGAGATGGTTTGTTCCCAGTGGTTGGGTAATTTGGTCGAGGCAGAAAACTTGAGGAGGTGGGTGAGCCCTGGGAAATTCTTTATGCCCTTATCAATCAAAGCAAGTACAGGAGACTAGTTTATTCCCACTGAATAATTTGTATGCTTTAGGGATGCTCCTTTTAAACATTAACCTAGAATCATAGAAAATTACCAACAGGATGCCATTTGGCCCCTCTTGTCTGCGCCAGTCAAAAATCTGTCATCATCTGAAATAGAAACTTCTGGGAATGCTCAACAAATCAGGCAGCTATTGTGGAGAGAGAAAGGAGGAACTCAGCTGGTCAAGCAGCATCTGTAAAGGCAAAGGGATGGTCAACGTTTCAGCTTGTGAACCTGCAACAAGAAAGGACAGTGACTGGAAGTATTAGCCCTGTTTCTCTCCATAGATCTGGCCTGACTTGCTGACCAGTATAATATTTCTGTGGGACAGCTCTAAATTGGCTTCATAGAAACCCAGAAAATTAACAATACAGGAAGACCGTTTGGCCCATCTTGCCTGCCAGGTTTGAATGTTGCTGCCTAACCTAATCTTACAATAGCTCCATAATATTACAGTTTATAGTTCTTCAATACACGTCCAAGTACTAATTAAATATGATTGGTGGAGGCAGAAACTCTCTCAGGCAGTGGATCCAGCCTCCACCACCCTCTGAGTAGAAAACATTTTTCCTCATCTCCCGTCTAAATCCTTTCAATTCATGGTTTTTGACCCGTTATTGCTTAGCTGGTGATTTTTAAAAATGGGTAACTTTGTTTTACTGCTGCTGTACTGTTCCAAGGACCCACAGTGAAACTGTGTGACAGTGCCTTTACTGAAATGCAATGAATTAATGGAAATCCCCCTTGTGTTGGGATTGTTTGGAGCAGATTTTGCCATCAAACGGTTGCGGCTTGCTGAGATCTTGTACTGGAAGATCCTAGAGACAGTGATGGTGCAGGAAAGTCGACGCAACCCTGGGAAAGACATGACAGTAAGCAACTGACAGTTTTGCACATCATAATACGAGTCTCCTTGCTCTAGCTTTTGTAAAGACTAATTAAAGTGCACTTTAATACTTCTAGGTTTTACTGGAGCAAGATATTTTCCATTGCTCGTTGATGGCTTGCTGCCTGGAGATCGTCCTCTCATCCTACAGTTCCCAGCGCACCTTTCCGTGGATTATTGACATCCTGAACCTTAGCCCCTTTTACTTTTACAAGGCAAGTCCGAAGGTTAAGACCACAAAAAACATAGATGAAAAAATTCATTTGGCCAATATAAGATGTTTTAAATCTTGTGGGTATTTCCCTCTGCTCCTTTACCAGGCTCTTTTCTATGCAAGAACATCAGAGCATCAATCCTAATCTTACCATTTATTTTTGCCTTGACACAGGTAATCACAAGATACACTTGTCATCATTTCATCGCTCTGTAACTTGCTGATTATTTAGATTGATTTTATTTTTAATTCTGTTCCTCCTCCACCTGAGATGTTTATCGTGAGCCAGCAGTATAAACAGAGATAGATGAGTTGGAATGTTGTGAAACTTTCAGAATCAAACCTGCCACTGCATTTTTTTGTTTGCCTTTTGCAGCCATGCATTTCCTGTTACCTTGATTTAATGTTGTGCTTTTCCCTACTTATTTCATTGATGCTGCTTTATTACTACTTTCAGGGATTCCCAAGGAAACAATCAGATTGGCTAGCATAAGAGGCCTCACTGCAATAGGAGGGGTTTATTCTGCTAATACCAGACTTAAAGATCTGGGGAAGTGTAGGGGTTATGTGGCAGTGAGGGAATTCATGATTTTAATCAAAGACTCCCAGGAATGCAGTTAAAATACAGAGTTATTTATCCACTGTGTCAAAAGGAAGTCAGACTCTATCTATCACTGGAACCTTTAACATGAATATGTTTTGAGGAAGTCTGTTTTGGCTAAATAAGTCCTGTGGTACTTGGACAATTTTATCACAGTACGAGTCTTGGACTTGGTGATGCTTAGAATATCTTCATTGTCCTATCGCTTGTATAATGTATGAGTTTACTGCTGCATCTTTTAAATTTGACTCACCAGTAACTCTGTATGACCTTAGACCTCTTGAGCTAGCTCCACAAACTTGCACTTAAAGCTGGTCAGGTTTTGCATTCAAGGCCTTATTTCTTCAGCATGGCTTGAGGTAATTTTTGCTCTGGCTCACGTGGCTGTCCTACCAGTCTGGCCTGGTGGAAATACAATTTGCCTTTTTTTTTGCCTAACCTCCTCTAACTACTTGGAGTTAAAATCAGGTCTGTGGTATTCAAACATAGTTGAAGATTTACTTTATATGTGGCGAAACGGCAATAATGACACCAGAATTGAATTGTAGGTAAACTTTCCTCTCATCTTGTAATAACTCTGAAGTTATTCTTGTGTTCTTAAAAATAATTGACATCCAAACCTTTATGGGGTTATCTGTGCTGTCAGATTTAAATCGACAGCTAAGCCTCAATGCATAGTGCCCTCTTCTGTGCCAAAGTATTTCTCTGTGTGCCACACCAGAGACCAGTATTGGCACTGAGGGAGTAGTTCAGTCAGAGATGCCAGTGGATGAGATATTTAATCCTCAATCAACATGACTAAATAGATTATTTAGTGGTTAATTTATTGACGTTTGTGGGATCTTGCTGTGTAAATTAACTGCCGTATTTTGTGCATCGTAACAGCTGACTACACTTCAACGTGCGAAGTACTTGGTTGCATTCTTAAATGAACGAGAAATTTTTTTTTCATTAGACAGTTGCTCGAATGAACCTAACACTCAGTATTTACTCAGGAAACTGGTATAGTGTATATGGAAGGAAGGGAAACGAGCAGTAGTGTTATGGAACATATAGAGATTAAAGAGGAGGAGGTGCTTGCTGCCTTACAGTAAATAAAGGTAGATAAATCCCCTGGCCCTGACATGATGTTTCCTCGGACCTTGAGAGAGACTAGTGTAGAAATTGCAGGGGCCCTGGCAGATATATTTAAAATGCCCTTAGCCACAGGTGAGGTGCCGGAGGACTGGAGGGTAGCTCATGTTGTTCCATTGCTTAAAAAAGGCTCTAAAAATAAACTAGGTAATTACAGGCCGGTGAGCCTGACATCAGTAGTAGGTAAATTATTGGAAGGTGTTCTGAGAGATCGGATATACAAATATTTGGACAACCGAGGGCTGATTAAGGATAGTCAGCATGGCTTTGTGTGTGGTAGATTGTTTAACGAATCTTGTAGAGTTTTTCGAGGAGGTTACCAAGAAAGTAGATGAAGGAAAGGCTGTGGATGTTGTCTACATGGACTTTAGTAAGGCCTTTGACAAGGTCCCACATAGGAGGTTAGTTCAGAAGGTTCAGACACTAGTATCCATGGGAGAGGTTGTAAACTGGATTTGAAATTGGCTGTGTGGGAGAAGACGGAGTGGTAGTGGATGGTTGTTTCTCAGACTGGAGGCCTGTGACTAGTGGTGTGCCTCAGGGATCTGTGCTGGGACCATTGTTGTTTGTTGTCTTTATCAGTGATCTAGATGATAATGTGGTAAATTGGATCAGCAAGTTTGCTGATGACACTAAGATTGGAGGTGTAGTGGACAGCGAGGAAGGATTTCAAAGCTTGCAGAGGGATCTGGACCAACTGGAAAAATGGGCCAGAAAATGGCAGATGGAATTTAATGCAGACAAGTGTGAGGCGTTGCATTTTGGAAGGACAAATCAAAGTAGGACATGCATAGTAAATGGTAGGGCACTGAGGAGTGCGGAGGAACAAAGGGATCTGGGAGTTCAGATACATAATTCCCTGAAAGTGGCGTCACAGGTAGACAGGGTTGTAAAGAAGGCCTTTGGCATCCTGACATTCATAAATCAAAGTATAGGAGTTAGGATGTTATGGTGAGGTTGTATAAGACATTGGTGAGGCCAAATTTGGAGTATTGTGTGCAGTTCTGGTCACCTAACTATAGGAAGGATATCAGTAAGATTGAAAGAGTGCAGAGAAGATTTACTAGAATGTTGCCGGGTCTTCAGGAGTTGAGTTTACAGGGAAAGATTGAACAAGTTAGGACTTTATTCCTTGGAGCGTAGAAGAATGAGGGGAGATTTGATAGAGGTTTACAAAATTGTGAGGGGTATAGACAGGGTTAATGCGAGTATGCTCTTTCCACCTAGATTAGGAGAGATAAGTACAAGAGGACATGGCTTTAGGGTGAAAGGGGTAAGGTTTAGGGGGAACATTAGGGGGAATTTCTTCACTCAGCGTGGTGGGAGTGTGGAACGAGCTGCCATCTGATGTGGTAAATGCGGGCTCACTCTTAAATTTTAAGAATAAGTTGGATAGATACATGGATGGGAGAGGTCTGGAGGGTTATGGACTGGGTGCAGGTCAATGGGACTAGAGGAATAAAGTTTCGGCACAGACCAGAAGGGCCGAATGGCCTGTTTTCTGTGCTGTAGTTTTCTATGGTTCTTTGGTAACACTGGTGATACTGCTCTCCTTTAGGTGATAGAGGTGTTGATTCGAGCAGAGGAGGGTCTCTCCCGTGATATGGTGAAACACCTTAACAACATTGAAGAGCAGATTTTGGAAAGTCGAGCTTGGACCCACGATTCAGCCCTTTGGAAGGCTTTGCACGGAGCCGACAATCAGGTCCCCACATGTGAAGAGGTGCGTGTGTCCCTTGCAGTAACCTATGCTTGTTGGGTTGTAGAAAGATTGCATCTATTCACCTGTGTAAAGTGTTTCAAAAGAACTAAAAAGTAAAGAAAGGTCCCTTTCTTTCATGGATAGCCTGGTAAATTTTTGACCTATTTCTTCACCGACTCATTAAAGTGATCGTGGTTCTTTGGATTGTTTAGTCGATGATATTTACTCATTAAAAAATTACATTCTTAATCTAGCCTAATTCTACTTCACATACAGATTTCCACCCCCCCCCCCCCCCCCCCCCCCCCCCCCCCCCAACCAGGTGCTTTAAAAAATCGGCTCTCTCCAGCAATGCTACAATCTCGTATCTCCTTCCAAACGGTTTTTTTGCACACTAGAGCCATACCTGTGGGTCTGTTGCCAATTCATAATGCCTCCTTTCCTCTCAAATCATTCAAGATGGCTAAGCAAGCTGTCCCTCTTCAATAGCACTCAGTCATCTAATTCCACAGAACTGTCCTTGTATAGCTCCTATCGTAACCATCCAGATGCAACCGATGCTTCTCCATTGATGGCTTCTCTTTCTCGCATGTTATATTTAGAATATCTGTTCCCTCTTCCTCATCTTTGAGGTTGTCTTCAGTCTAAGATATGTTAATTGCAAAAAGGTTGGTCTTTAACCAGTTTTTTTCAAATTGTCTACCATATTGACACAGATCTACTTGTACATAGTTTTGATGTATATTGCAAATGTAGAATATGTTTGGAATGTAAATATTATCTGTCTTAAAACTAACTGTGGTTTCAGGTAACCTTCCCTTCCAATTTTGAAAGTGGTAATAGTGGTCCCACCCACCTCCCGCTGATGCCTATGTCTCCTATAGTGCATCCACGGGTGAAGGAAGTCCGCACTGATATGGCCGGGGGTTTTAACAAACGTGGTAAGTTTTTTTTTCCCCAGCAGCATCTCCCTTCCTTCCAAAACTGTCCTCATTAACTCTTGCTAAAATAAAAGCACTCTTAACTAACCATCATTGCAACATCCCTTTCCTGTCTGTCATTATTATATCTGTTGTAATTTCCCACATCAGAGTTTGTTTCATTAACAATCCTTCCAATCAGACACCAAGTATTAGAGGAGCGGAAATAGCTGTGCAGCTCTGCTCTGCTCTGCCATTCAGTACAATCATGGCTCATCTTGCACTGTAACTCCTTTTTCCTGCTTGATACCCAGTGTCCAAAAATCTTCTGTATCCAGCCATGAGTCATAGAGCTGTACAACACAGAAAACGGGCCCTTCAGCCCAACTTGTCCATGCTGACCGTGATGCCTACACAATCCCATTTGCCCACATTAGGTCTGTATCCCTCTATGATTTATCCAAGTACCTGTCCAAATGCTTTTTTAATGCTGTTATTGTACCCACCTCTACCATCTCCCCTGGCAGCTCAATCCATATACCAACATTCTCTATGTGGGAAAACTTGCCCCTCAGATCTCCTTTAAATTTCTCCCCTTTCACCTTAAACCTGTGGCCTCTAGTTTTAGAATCCTTCACCCCAGGATAAAGATTCTGACTATCCTGTCTACCCTCATAATTTGATAAACTTCAATAAGGTCAACCCTCAGCCACCTACTTGCCTGTGAAAATAAAGGCAAGTCCAAAGCATTCCATTCCAGGCAACATCCTGGTGAATCTCTTCTGCACCCTTTCTAATGCTACCACATCCTTGCTGTAGTGTGGCAACCAGAACTGTACACAATGTTCCCACGTGCAGCCTGCCCAATGTTTTGTGTACATGTAATGTTTTGTGGTATGTTCTTCGTGGTGAATTCCAATGATTAATATTCCTCAAAGAAACTGGGTTCTTAAGATTTTTGACCAAGTTTTCAAAAAGTAATAGCTGTTGCGTTTCAGATACTTGAGTTAAAAGGACATTTTGGTTTCATGGTTGTTACTGTTTATTATTTGTTGATTCATTTTCTTCCAGATCTTCCTCCTCCAGCATCACCACTGTCTGTCCACGATCGCTTCACCTCGCCCTCTGCAGGAAGTGCCAAAAGGAGACTCTTTGGTGATGATAGTTCATTGGATGCTCATGTGACTAATGCACAAAACAAGATCAATGTCACCCAGTCATCTGGACTGAGGATTATTCAAACACAAAGTACAAACAATGAAAACGTTACTCTCACTCCTGGACAGACTGTTGTAACCATGGCAACTGCTACTGTAACCACAACCAATGGTCAGATGCTTACAATACCTGTGCAAGGTTAGTACGTGTATGTCAGCTCCACGTATGAGCACAAAAATTAGGAGCAATCCTGGGTCATCTGCCCTTTTCAAAACTCCTCCTGCTGGGTGATCTTTACTTTGGCTCTATTTGCCTGCACTATCCCCATATCCCCTGATTGCACCAAATCCAGAACTCATCTCTGGCCCTCTGAATGAACTTGATGACTTCCATTATCATCCAGGAGAGAGAATGCCAAAGATTTGCAATCATTTGGGTAAAGAAATCTCTCCTTATTTCAGTCCTAAATGTCACCACTTGTTCTAAGATTGACCTCTCGGTGTAGACTCTTCAGCCAGGGGATGCATTCTCCCTGCATCCATGCTGTTAAGCCCTGTCAGAATTTAAATTTCATGGAGATCACCACTCATTCTTGTAATCTCTAGAGATACAGGCCTGGTCTACTTGATCTTTACTCATTTGACAAGTCCACTGTGCCAGGAATCAGTCTGGTGAATTGCCCTCCCTCTATGACAGAGGAGACCAGACAGTACATGGTACTTCAGGTGTGGTATCAACAATGGCCCATATAATTGCAGTAAGACATCTTGATTTCTGTGCTCAAATCATTTGCTTTACTAATTGCTTGCTGCACTTGTAGTGAGTTTTCAGTAATTTATGTCTAAAGCGCCTCGGTCTCTATGAGCATCAATGCTTCCCAATCCGCTACTGAAAGGCCGTTCTGCTTTGCCCACTGAGGTGAATGGCCTCAAGTTTTTCCACATTGTTTTCAGTCTGCTATCCTCTTGCTCACCCGGCTTGTTTGTAACTCCTTGAAGCCTCTCTACGTCCTTCTCTCTACTACTAGTGCCTAGTTTATATTGTCAGCAAACTTGGAAATTTGGCATTTGATACCCTCAGCAGTTATGGTAATATATGGGCCCAAGCAAAGATCCCTGTGACCGCAACTAGTCACAGTTTGCCAACCTGGGAAAAAAAAGGTTTGATTTCTGTCTGTTAACCAATCATCAATGCCAGTATATCACTTCAAATTCACCAACCTCCTGCATGGGACCTTATGGAAAGCTTTCTGAAAATCTAAATACACCACTTGCTCTGCTTCCCCATTATCGATTCTGCTTGTCATATCCTCAACAAGCTCCAGTCAATGACTTTCCTTTCATAAATCCATGCTGATTCCACTTGGTTCTCTGATATGAACATACCTATTTGGAGCAAGAATGGGTCACTTAATGCCTGAAGCCTGCTCTGCCTCTTAATAAATTTGTGGCTGATCGAATTGTAAGCTCAAATCTGCATTCCTACCTATGCCAGGTGACTTTTCTCCCCCTTTATCAAGTATCTATCACTGCATTAAAATATTCAAAGACTTGCTTCCTCCTTTTTCTGAGAAAGACGGTTCCACAGATTTAAGACCCTCTAAAAGGAAGCAAAGTCACCTTGTCTCTATTTTAAATGGGCAGTCCCTTTTTTTTGTTTAGTCACTGATCCCAGGTTCTGGATTCTCCCACAAGAGCCTAGCCTGTCCAAACATTTCTTGTAAAGCAAATTGTCCATTCCAGATTTTAGTCTAGTTAACCATCTCTGAACTGCCTCCAGCACATTAATTATCTTCCTTAAATAAGGAGACCAACACCAGATGTGGTTTCACTGAAGCTGAACCTCCATCCTTTCACATTCAGTTCCCTTGGCAATAAACAATAACATTCCATTAGCTTTCCCTAGCACTTGCTCTGCCTTCATTTATCCTTGGGTGAATTGTGCACTTGGAGATGCAGGGAGATCTGGCGTCCAAGCTCTGAAATATCTAGCCATTTACTGTACATGATCTGCTGCTTTGTTTCCTGCCCAAATGGACAACTTCACATTTTCCTCCCTTGTACTCCCATTTCCCAGATCTTTTCCCATTCACTCAACCTATCTGTATACCTTTTGTAGCATCCTTTGCATGGCTTGATTCCCTACTTATTTCTGTATTATCAGCAAATTTTGCAGCTGTACCTTTGGTGCCTTCATTCATCGGCATTGTTCTCTGAACGGTCATCGACCTGAAACTTGGTTTTCATCTCCACAGATGTTGACTGAAGTACTGAGTATCCCCAGCGCTTTTATTCTTAGTGTTTTACTGACTATTTTCTTGGTGTTATCTTTTACTATGGATTTCTGCATTTTCCTTACTAAAAGGTCATTACCCCCATTTTCTCTCTTACTTCAATCTGCAGGAACCATAAAATGATAACCAATCCATCCACTAAATCTATAGCTACCTCCTTCAAAACTCTGGGACATAGGTCATCAGGTCCCAGAATCTGTTGGCTTTCAGTTTCACCAACTTCTCTAGTGCTTTGTTTTTACCAATACCATCTTCCTTCAGTTTGTCATTGTCACTGGACCCTTAGTTCTCCAGTATTTGCAGTAGTTTTTAGTGAGTTCCACAAAGACAGGCAACATATATTGTGTATTTAATTTCCCTTCTATTTTCTTATTCCTACTTGATTGGCAGTGTATCATTCATGGGCTCAACATTGCAGATTACTTCCGTTTATGATGGAAGCTCCCTCAGCAGGGAAAGACTCCTTAAAGCTCTGTTATTAAACAAACTTTGTTTATTTTTCAGGTGTTGCTAATGAGATTGGAGGGATCACCTTCATCCCAGTCCAGATGAGTGTACCCCAGCAAGCGCAGGTTACAGAAGAAATGGCCCAAGTGCCCCTCTCTGCCCAGGCTTTAATCAGCTCCTCCCCAAAGGCAGGGGGGATTGCATCAGCGCATGAACCTCAGGTAGCAACAATCAGCAAGCCAAAGAAGACCGGTTCGCTGGCATTATTCTTCAGAAAGGTGGGCATCCAAACACTGATTTAACATCGCTTCTGTACTGCTCCATTTAAACTGGAGTGCTCCAGTATCTGAGTGATGGAGCCAGGATCACTGTCATCAAATCAGTAATGACACATCTCTTCTGTTATCCTCTGGTCCACTGTTGCTCTTTCTAAAATCTGGTTAAGTTTAAAGGAGGTGGAGACTTTGTATAACGTCTCCACACCTTGCAGATTTCCCAGAGGCCTGCTTCCTTTCTGCTACAAATGTGTTCAGTTTTTTATCTTAAAAGGTCCTGTCTCGGATGCTTACTCTAACAAACGCATTCCTTGCTCCAATAGCCCACTTGGTAGAGGAGTTCCTCATATCCTCTTGGTGATTCTAATTGGTAAATCCTCTTCACTACTTCACGAACAGAACAGAGACTTCATCAAGCGAAGTCCATGTGCTGGAAATCGTAAGTGAAAGGCTGGAAATGCTGAGCAGGTCAGGCAGCATATCTGAAGAGAGAAACAGAACAACATGAAGCATTCTGTTTCTTCCTCTGCAGATGCTGCCTAAACTGCTGAGTATTTCCAGCACTTTGCTTTCACTAATGTAAAGGGTCTTTTTCCATTCATTCAATCAAATGTCATCTTTAAAGACTCCTGTAAAATCTGAATTCTGCACTAGTGGGTCTGTTGCCTCCCATCTCATTGTTGGCTTAATCTAGGTAACCCTCACTAATTTTAATGCCACATCTGTAATAGAGCACCCAAAATTGCAGATGGCACAACTCCTTGCCTGTAGAATATTATGTTTTTCTCTGCGTGCGTTGAGCTTGCCAACATTGATATGTTTAGATCCTGAAGCCTCTGTTCACTTACTACTTTAGACACCTATTCGATTTTATTTTCTTCTCGAATGTAGTGCCCTGGCACATTATGGCATTAAGTTGTAGCTAGCAGCTGTTCATTCTGTGAAGCCAACATTCATCCTTGAAGTATTTTGCAGTCATCCTGTTTGACAGCCTTCAATTCAATATCACTTTATAGATGGAACTATTCCTTCTTTCTCACCTAATGTACAAATATTGGAACATATCTGTCTTCCAGGTGTATCATCTGGCCAGTGTCCGTCTGCGTGACTTGTGCCTAAAGCTGGATGTGTCTGCAGAGCTTCGTAGGAAGATATGGACTTGCTTTGAGTATTCTTTGGTCCATTGCACAGATTTGATGACAGATAGACACCTTGATCAACTTCTCCTTTGTGCTGTCTACATAATGGCAAAGGTATGTTTGCATTTTCAGCTTTTGTGGCTCTCTCCCTTCTCCAAGTGCAGAGCTAATCGTATTTAAAGCTTGGCAAGAACAAGGCTGTGGGGAACGTGTGGCAAGGACATGTAAGATCAACTCTCCAGCACCTTTTGAGCTGCCACAGATTTTCAGAGGTTAATGAAGAACCTGTACAGCTAGGTCTCAATAAAACTCACCAAAGTCACTCTGTTCCTTCAAGTCACTGGGGTCCTGTCTGCTCTCAGGAGGTGTGTCTTTCATGCAAATATTCTAATATTGGCATGTTTTTAGATTTTTTTTTTTCGTTTCAGGCTGGCCAAATTTCCTCTGTTTTGGAAAGCTAGGTAGCTAAAGGGAAATGTGGACAGTAGCAAACGAGATTTGACAAGCACCTTTCCCTCACTGCTTGTGGGCCAGAAAGATAAGGAGTCCATGTCATCCTTCACACCCAATAGCTTGTTCTCTTCCCTGCTTTCAATTAATTAGTACTTATCTCTAGTTGTCTTGTGGCATTAGTGGGGCCTTTTTAAGTTGCTATTGATTCAGTTGAGGCTCCTATCATGAACAGACTGTTAAGAATAATGCTTTTGTGGGATGGGAGTGGTTTATAGGTGGGGCTCAATATTTCTTGATCCAGCTGAGAAACCAAAGAAACACTCCTGAAAACTTGCTTAGAAATGTTGTATTGTGATACCGACAAAACTCTATGGGCAATATATTTTAAATAATTTTGATGATGCATTTTGCTTTTGAAATGCAAACCTGAGCAAACACTCCCAACCAATTACATTTGTGTATGCAATATGCTGTTCAGCAATGTGACAGGGTTACTTGGAACGGAGTGGGCAAAATGGGATGAAAAACAAAGGTGTTGCATGCACTCTGCTCTTAAGGACTCCAGCCTCAACTTCTGGCATGGTGCAGGTGCCACAGACAGAATACAAAGATAAACTAAAACAAAAGGAGGCTTGAGAAGGAGGAGGGGCTTCCTACTGAATTTGGTACAGTCTGGGGCCATGTCACCTGAAGAGACGAGACCCTTTGAGTTATTCCACAAATATATGCTGGAAGTTTTTGAAAATGATTGCAAGCATGGGGGTCTTAACCAAAATCTAGTCAATTCCTATAAAAGCTCAGAGCTCTGTCGGTTCAGTGCAAGTGCCCTGCATGCTTTCATTGAGGATGAAAGTGCAGACGTTAATGGGTGATGGGAGATTTGAAGTATGCAGCTCTGTTTACTAGCACTGTTTCCCAACACTTCGAATTCAATTCCTCTGATTCACAAATCTGGGTTTTGAGTGCATGTTGTCTGGATTAACTTGGACTGCAGTAACGTGCTGTGTGTTAAGGAGAGAGCTGGTGTACACATCCATGCTGATGCTGAACTTCCAGGGAACTTTTCACAGAGGGAAAACCTATGGATAAGAGGCATGAGAAGTTATAACAAAGTAAATGCCATTATAAGAGTAGGAAATAACTGAAGTGGGAAGAAAGAATTGTAGAAAGTAAGATTTTTGTACAGGGTAAGCACTGCAGTTTTTTGTTATGAAGATCTCTTGACAGAGCCACAGGAGTTCAGTTGGTATTTCATTAGCATAAACACTGTCTTTACAGGTTACTAAGGAAGATAGGTCTTTCACAGATATCATGAAGTGTTACAGAAGCCAACCACAAGCCAGCAGCCACGTGAGTTAGCTTTATTTATGTAGATAGTCATAGATTCTGGCTCTTCAGCCCACTGCGTCCATGCCAACCATCAAATGCCTGTCTGTACTAATCCCATTTCTCTGCCTCAGGCCATGACCTTCTCTGCCATGGTGTTCAAACACTCATCCAAGTACTTAAGTGAGAATACTTAGTTCCACTGACCCTCAGGCTGAGTTCCAAGTTTCTGGCTAAAAGCAAAATATTCTTCAAACCCACTCTTTGTCCTTCCCCCTTTAAACATTTGACACCTCCCCTAAGGGAAAAGTTTCTGTTTTACATCCCTCTGCCCCTCACAACTGTGTATACCTCATTCAGGTTCTCCCTTGGTCCTCTTCTCTCAAAAGTGTTCCTCATAGCTGAAATGTTCCATTCCAGGCATCCTGGTGAATCTGTACCCCTTCCAGTGCAATCTGATCCTTCATGTGATGTGGTGTGACTAGAACTGTGGATGGTACTCCAGCTGTAGTATAACTGTTTTTATACCATTGTACCATAATCTTCTCTTGTGCTCTATGCCCTGGTTAATGAAGGCACTTAACCCGTATGCCTTCTTAAATACTTTGTCTGCCTGTGCTGCTGCCTTCAGGGATCCTTTATGTACACAAAATCCCTCCCTCTTCAGCACCTTCTAGGGTCCTGCCATTCACTGTGTATATTGTGGCCTTATTGGTCTTCCCAAAATGTAACACCTCTCATTTTTCTGGATTAAATTCCTTCTGTCATTTCTCTACTCAATTGATCAATATCATTTTCTAGCCAAAGACTATCCTCTTAAGCCAGAACGCCATTATTCTGTGTCACCTGCAACCTTGTTAATCATACCTTCTACATTCTTAATTTACGCTTAGTTATTAATTATTATCAACAAAAATTATAAAATCTCATCGGTCGCTTCACTTGAAACGTCTTCTGCTTTGTGTAATCTACGTTGTTCAGGTGTACAGAAGTGTTCTGC
This sequence comes from Pristis pectinata, assembly GCF_009764475.1. Lineage (NCBI taxonomy): Eukaryota > Metazoa > Chordata > Chondrichthyes > Rhinopristiformes > Pristidae > Pristis > Pristis pectinata. The sequence goes on from NC_067420.1 coordinate 45,283,033, forward strand.
TAAAAGGGAACAGGTTGTCGAGGAGTATGAGTATTAACGAGCGTGCAGGGGAAGATGTGAACATGGAAGGCCACGGTAAGTTGTATTGTGAGACTTTGAATCTCCTCTGACCATTTTTTGTAACTATTCTGAGAGAGTTTCTGGTCCAGATTTAACATGGGGGAGAATTGGGGACTAGGAGGATGAGTTCAGTTTTCACCAAGACTACTTTTTCTTTAAACTGGTTTAAGCTCTTTAAATCTCTCCTCCCTCTGAGATGCTCCTTAATGGTCACCTGTTTTACAAACCCTTTAGTCATCCCTCTTAATGTGTCCTTTTGTGGTTTAGGATTGACTTGCTTTTCGCAAGGGGTGCAATCCAGTATCAGCACTTATTTCCACTTTATAAATACAGATGTTTTATAAATGCAGATTGTAACTGAACGTGAAGTAGACTTAAGAACCTGTGGTCTATATATACTTTTCCTCTTCTACATGTCACTATTTAAGTAGTGAGCCACCTTTACACTGTTTGGCATTTTAGTATATTTGATATATTGCTTTTTTTCTCTCCTGAGCATTTCCAACACAGTTTTAAGCTACCTGAGTAGCTGGTATGAGGAACTAATATTTCTCTGTGTGCTTCTCTAATAGTGATGTTAAATTGCATTGTTGAGACAAAGTTTAGAGCATTTCACCTTCCTGATCTGGGAGTGCTGCAAGTGTAAAAGATTTTTTTTTAATTTTCTCGCACTAAGATTTTCACTGGTGGTAGAAAAACAAAAGAGATTACAGTGTGGAATGATCAGTTATTTTAGGGACCGTAATTTAAAACCTGAGAAATAATTCTTTTGTGCCATTTTCAGTGCCTGGCTGTGATCCCAGCACCAAAAATAACGGTCTGCATCATTTTGAGACGAGCAGCCCTCCAGTGACTCCTGCCAGCTTATCCAAGTGTCCAGACCCTGTGGAGGAAGAGCGCGGTGATCTCATTAAGTTCTATAACACTATCTATGTGAATAGAATTAAAGAGTTTGCACTGAAGTACTCCAACGTAAAACTGGAGTGTGGGGTAGGTAAACATGAGTGTTGTTAGCATTCCAGGATTATGCTGTGGATGTTTAACAAACAATTACTTATAGTTGCAATGATACGGAGCCACATTAGGACATAGGGCAAGAGATTCAAACATTAGGTTTTTAAAAACATTGGAAGATAAGGAAATATAAATGTTTGGAGTGTGAATTCCAGGATTTGGAGCTTTTGCAGTTGAAGGCATGCCATCTGTCAAGAGCCAATTAAAATTGGGATTGCAAAAAATAGTGTGGTAAACTGTCTCAAAGGCTGCAGGCTAGCCAAGGAGGACAAAGGATAGTTTACCATGATTAGTTACATTAGATGTCCCTTACAAATGCTACTGTGGTAGGACCTAAAACCTGTTTGAAGGGATTTAGACAGAGATTTATGACGCAACTAAATAGCCTAGTAATTTCTAGGGTAGGGACATGTTCAGCATAGCTTTGTGGGCCGAAGGGCCTGAATTGTGCTGTAGTTTTTTTTTCTATGTTCTAAATGTTGAGGGACTTTGGAACGGGAAATAGATTGGGGTTAAGAGGTAACGCATTAACCCAGAGGGTTGCCTGCCTTTTTGAGGAGGGATGTATTCAGAAGATTTTGAAGGAGAGGGGAAATATTTCTTGAGAGGGGAGAACCTTTAATAGCAACTGCAAACCATAATTATGATCAAGTTTGCATATTATGGGAATTACTAGATGGAAAAACATAATTTCGTCATCTACATGATGCAACACTCTTGAAATTGTTTGATTCACTGAGGTTAATTAGTGCAACTTTCTAATACGTGAAAATAAGTTTCCCTACTTGTTCATGTTGTTCTGATCAACTTAACCCAACTTCTCTGCATCCCAATTTTGTTTTCTTGAACCTGTCACTATGGATCCTTTCACTCTGGCCACAATCTCTGTTACAACATTTTAAGTGTCTGAGAGTGCTCATATTCGTAGAGAGATCTAAGACCTTTGCATATAGTGGATGTGCAAGTTAATCAGCTGTGGAGACAAGCCATCGAATTGGTTAGTGCCTATTATCAATGTGAAGGCAGCATCGAAATTAGCTCAACACCATTGTCGCTGTTGCCTCAGGCCTCTATCCTTGTAGCAATGCACTATCCTTTTGAAACATTAAATTTGTTGTATCTTTACAATGGGGAAAAAATAGTTAAAGCTCCAGAAACCTGCAGGTAGTCAGTATCATCCCTGAACAGTACAGTGTTCCACCAGACAGTCTGATCTGCGGGCTTGACTTCTTGTACCCTGGGAGTCCATTACTGCTTTGCTATTGTGGGGAAGTGCTAAGAGGAACCAGTGCTTCCTTGTAGAAGGATGATCTATTTGGCTTTGCTGACCCTCCTCTCTGGTTCCTGGGAAAAGCTTACTTGATTTGTTTGTGAGGATGAGTGAGCAGAATGGAAGAATCCACTTCTCATCCACCTATTGCCCCTCAGCAAGGGGAGAACTGATGAGAAATCAAAGGATTCGCCTGGTCTGTCAACACATGGAGCAGGTGCTGCCAGTCTCCAGTAACTGAGCACGCTCACCATGACATCCAGGTTACAGCCCTGAGTCCCGCAGGGCTGTCCATAACACACCATAATGCCCCCTTTTCTGTTAGTGCATCATTTCTTCAGAACATGTCCTGAGTGCTAAGCACTGTGCCAGTGTATGAGGTTTGCTTCTAAGTGGATAGAATTGAAAAGCAGGAAAATTATGTGACACCTACATCAGATCTCAGTCGACACTTGGTACAGTTCTGGTTGCCACATTACAGAAGAGATTGAGGCACTGGAGAGGATTAATGAGCTCAAGGCTAGAAATGTGAGGGTGATCACATAAGGAAAGGAGGAACAGACAGTGTTTCTTGACCAAAGAAGATGGGTGTGACCTGAAGGGAATGTTTAAAGTGAGCATTCCTGTAATAGAGTGGATACATAGACACTTCCATTTGTGGGGAGAGGAGAACTAGAAGGTGTTGATAAAAGATAAGAAATCCAATGGGGAATTTGGAAGAAACTTGTTTATCCATGGAGTGATGAGATGTGGAGCAGGCACATTTAAAGGACATTTGAATAAGGAAAGATGGGTGTTTTGAATGGAGCACAAACCCAGCATCGAGATGTTGGGTCATATGGCCTGTTTTTGTGTCAAATATCCTGTGTAATTCAACACAGACTTTACTATTCCAGTACCCACCTAGCCAGCCTTGCTCACTCTTCTCTCTGAGCTCATTGAAAACTCTGCTGTCATGTCCTAACTCACACCAGATCTCGTTTACCTCTCACCCTTGTACTTGCTGACCAACGTTGGCTTCTGATTAAGCAACATCTCAATTTTTAGAATTGTTTTCAAACCCTTTGTGGTCTTTCCCCTCCCTTCCTGTCTCTGTAAACTCCTTCAGCCTGATGAGATCTCTAATTCCATAATTCTGGTCTCTCAAATTTAATAGTTTCACCATCAACAGCCATGTCTTCAGCAGCCATGATCTGGCCTCTGGAATTATCTTCTCAAACTTCACTGTTTCTTGACTTCTCTCTCATTAAAGATGGTCCTTAAACCCCCTCATTGAGCCAGCTTTTGGCAACATGCCCTGATATTGTGACATGGCATCAGTTTTTGTTAGTGATTCTGTGGACTGGTTGTTGATTGTGGACTAGCTGTTTGGGAAGGCCAGTGAAAGAAATCTCTTGGAACCCTGTGCATTCATGACATACAGGCCAGGCTCCAGGCATTGTTCCCTTGCCTGAGCAGGGATTAATGAGCAACTTAACCTTGCAGCTGGCTTTGTAGAGTTTCATTCCAGTGTTCCAACATTAACTATAGTTTTAACTTTTGCCTCAACAGATGGAAGCGCCACCACTCTCTCCCTTTCCAAACGTTAAGCCTCACCCCGTATCTCCCCGACGGATATCACAGCAACATGCAGTATACATCTCCCCTCATAAGAACGGCACTTCCCTCACTCCACGTACTGCAATGATGTACAGATTTAACAGGAGCCCCTCAAAGGTGAAGCTTTCTTCCTTTAACTCACACATCGTTTGTTTAGCAGAGAGAGTGCTGTTGATGTCTAATGTGATTTGAGTTGTGTTGAGATGCTTGTGGGCACTTCTCTGCAATGGGCAGTTTCTCTGTACGAGAGTGTTGAAGCTCTCCTGAGGGGTAGGGTTACTTTGAAGTTGTGAATTCTTTGGAGTTCTCCACCCACTGAGCTGTGGACACTGAAATGTTAAATATCTTCAAGGCCAAGGTAGGTTTGGGGTCTGCAGGGAAGGGCAAGGTTATGGGGTGGCAGGCAGAAAGTGCAGCCATGGCCAGGTCATATCGGCTGTGTTTTTATTGAATGAGGAAACGACAGGCTCGGAGGGCTGTACAGCCTACTCCTGCTCATGTTGCTCACTCTTCCATTTGTGATATTTTCCACAGAACCTTAGGGACATCAACTGCATGATCAAGCAGGGGGAGCGGCTGAGCAGGAAGCGAGCATTCACCATGGAGAGTGACAGTGAGTCTCCAACAAAGTGTCTCTGCCAAGAAAACGATGACATTTTGTTGAAGCGGCTGCAGGATGTCGTCAGCGAGCGGGCAAACCGTTGAGAACACAAAGCTTCTGCGTAGAATTTATTAGGTAGAGTTCCTAGAATCAGATTTGTCTGGAAAGAGCCTAGAATCCCTCCCATGTTTAACCAATAGGTTGTAGCATGGCCACCAGACCCCTGGTTCCTATTCATTGGGAACAGACTCTGTATGTACAGAGTCACTGGTACTTAAAGCAAATTGTCAACAAATGTCGCGCTTCAAGCAGCCATGCACGTGACTGGGAAGGCAACAATCAGCATTCCATCTTGGTACCAGTTTCACAGTCACCTGCCAGCTTGTTTCAATCTTGTATACAGTTAAATAACAGCTTCAGTCAGAAAGCAAGTCTTTGGGTAACTGGGCTTAGATCAGCTTGTGTGTTTACAGTGACTAGTTTGGATTTAGGTTATTAGGTAAATACAAGGAAGATTCACAAAGTTAACTTTTTATGACAATGTGTGTATTTTAATGAAAGCATACAGAGGGGGTTGGAGAGGGGAATCAAAGAGTATAATAGCTGTACTGGGAGATTAGCAGCCTCTCGGTAAAGCAGTAATGAACATCAGCACCTGATGCAATGGCATTCTCAAAGTGGAATGCACTTTACAATCCCGGTCCCAAAGAATATACAGTGCCCCGGTTCATGGGTTCTGCAGATGAATGGTTCCCATTTGTTGAAATCTCTTCACCCAAAATAAACAGATGCAAGGATCTCCCTTGTGTGCCCACGGTGTCTTGGAGCGTGGAATCGGGAGTCTTGTGGAAGTTAATTGGAGAGAATCCAAGTGCTAGGGAATGGAGATTGAGACTCTCTTTTGTTCTGTCACATTTACTGCAGCACCAGCCTTGGAGCACGCTGTATCAGGGCAACATTTTCTCATTTCCCGCAGTCCCCTTCCTGTGAGCCCAGTGTCAGTATGGGTGTCACTTAGTGGCATTACCTAGAAAGTGCCTTATTGCCTTTTCATCACTGTTTTTAAGTTTGCAGTGGGGAAAGCAAGAATAATGTGCAACTTACACTTAGTCTTCACTGAAAATATTAGTCTGCAGGTGTATGGACCTTGGAGAATTCAGTGCATTTAGGCAGGTGCATCAGCTTTCTAGCAATATGTTTGTCTGCACAGTGGCTTTGAGGACAGGTCTTTCCTGCAGACTTTGTCTTGCTGAAACTTAGTGCCAGGCTCTCTGCCATGAGGAGAGTACACTTTCCATCCACTTCTAATGTTCTGAAATGCTGCAGCAATGTAGTGTGGTGATGAGTTATAGCATTTACACGTTTTAACAAGGTGTACTGTAACCATGGCTCTCTATCCCAAGATGCTGTGTGTGTTGTTACCAAAATGTACCAATGACGGTGACTGCAGCATGTGATGGTGCCTCTGAGTTAAAGATGGTCCCCAGGCTGGGAATTGGAGTTGGAATGTAATCCAGGCAGATGGGAAACTGACTCCTCCCAGTTATGATTAGGGGCAGTTTCAGCAGTGAGACCACAGCTTGGGTTCATGGTGCAGTCCCTTTCTGTTCTGGGATTCTGTGAATTGAAACAACAGGGCTCCACTGCCACACTTCCCAGTTGATCCATTGATAGCTGCGTCCCCATGTCCAGTCCTCGATGGTAGGTAGTGAGCCAGTCAGGGATCCAGTATCCAGCAGGGCTCCACAGCCATCTGTGTGTACCCCGGACGAAGTCCATGGCATAGGCTGCACCAGCTTCTGGAAAAGGACCTGCCAACCTCTACCATCACCGGAATAAGAAGCATAAAACTGTTGCTGCCTTGTAATGGTTGGCACAGCAGTACAGTGTTGGGACAGAATCGGGAGTCTTTACTTTATTTCGGGGCCCAAGGTGGAAGTGATCTGGAATGCTGGGGCTGATCTTATCACAAAGATGCATTAAAAGATAAACTAACAAATGTCCGGTGCTTCTGTGTGGATTTTGCACACTCTGTGACCGTGGGTTTCTGCTAGAGCTCTGGTTTCCTCCCACTGTCTGTAATGTAGGTGGATGGTGAGTGAATTGGGGGAGTTAATGAGCATCTCAGAGAGAATAGGTTATAGGGAATTAAGTGAGAGAATGGGAATGCTCTGGGAGCTGGAATATACTCGATGGCCCAAATGGTCTCCTTCCATGAAAAATGACGTACTTTCCCCGTAGGGAAGTAAGGCCTTACCAGAGTGCTAATGTCTATGAATATCAGCTCCTTTTGATCCCAAGATAAGCCACACCCTCCCTGTCCATTGGGAGATCTCATTAATATCCCATTATTCCATATCAGATGCTCTGATTTTTTATCTATATTTGTCTAATGTAAATGCTACAGCTTTCTACTGGCGTTCTAACCAGCAGCAACATGTCGGATCACAGAGGGTTCACACACCTTTTAAATTTACTCCTGCAAGGTCTGCAGTAAGCTGTGTTTTGTTTTAACTATTGTGTAGCATCTACACACAATTCCCTTTTGCATTAATTTCCTGTTTTGAAGAATAGGGTGGGAGTTAATTATCATGTATATTTGTATAGTTTAGATTATTCTATGAGTTAATATTTGTGCTTTTAATGCCTTGTGTATGGAATTGAGAGATGATTTCTGCTTTTGAATGCGAATGAAATGTTAAGAAAATTATCAGTTCTAATTTTTTCCTCTGGAGTTTTGTTCCTTTTGGGATTTTTATTCCTCTCTGGGATGTTGATGGCGAGTCTGCCATTTCCAGCTTTATCTCCGACCAGAGGATTTGGGGAGGTGGAGAAATGGGTTTGTCCCTCATGCTCCCCCTCCCTGGATGAATGAAAGTTTCACCCAGAAGCTTGGCTTTGAGATTCAGTTCTGGTGGGCCACCACTCTCTGACAGTGAAGCTCCGGTATCAGTTACACTCCAGCCTATTGAAGGGAATGTATTTCCTAGAATAGTTCAGTGCTGTAACATTGTAAATATCTCACGGCCAGTACTCTGCAGGGGTTTCCAGACTGCCATAACGACAACAGAATGCCCAGAGGAACAGAATCACTGCTGTTTACTCTGTTCTTCCATGGGAAAGCGGCAGAAATTCCCAGTAAAATTCTACATCTCAGGCAGTTGAGAACTATGCCATAAATGGCATCAATCACTGATACTACGGTGTGATTAAATATTGCCACAAGGTTTAGAGTTGCCAACCAGAGGAATTCTCTGCTCCTGCACCCATCAAGAATCAACATTTGTCAGTGCTGTACTGGGTTCCTGCAGGAACAGCCCGACTGTGAGCTGAAGTTGCAGTTTAATGCTTGCTAATCTTGTGATAACTTTCCACTTTGGTTAACGTGTGCTTTTTACCCATGTGAGAACAGTGATACTGCTTATCTTAAATATCTTTTACTTTTGAGGATCTGTTTTTAAATAAAGTATTTACCTGAAATCTTTCCACAATCATTCTTTCAAGGAATATTGATTCGAGCTGTCATCCTTGGGTGCTTGTTGTAAATTCTGTTAGATTTGACCATTTATTGGGCAATCTCATTGTTTTACATGGAAACTTTTTAAGTATGAAGCGGTGGCTTTTATTGTTATCCTCAGCAACATTGGCCATGCTGCAGTGCGTAGCATTCATTGATGTGGATTCAAGTTCCACATCAGAGATGAGCACAAAGTCTAGGCTGACACACCAGTGCAGTACTGATACCGTGCTGTGTTGTCACCGGTGTGATGAAGTGTTGAACATGGCCCCACAGGCTGAATGTGAAGACTATTTTGAAGGGCAGAGGAGTTCTGACCAGAAACGTTAACTGGTTTCTCTTTCCACAGATGCTGCTTAACTGACTGAATTCTTCCAGCATCTGTTTGTGAGTTCTGACTAATGCTTTCTCAATTGTGAAAGCAGATTCCTGCTAGTATCCTGTTAACCTGGCTGTGTGCTCAGACCGAGCTTGAACCTACAAACTTCTTATGGGGAATGTGGGAGGCATTCTAAACCTTCAGTTGAATGTAGGACCTCTCTTTAGCTGCGAGTTCCTTGGGGGCACTTGATAACCCACTCCTACTCCCAGTTGTTCTGATCCAGCCTTCAACCAACACCACCGTAACCAGGTTTGCTGTGTGTGAGATTTTGTGTAAATTGGGTACTGTCTTTAGTCACTATTGTTGTGTAGTAAACTCATAATTCATCAGCCATGATGTGTTTAGCAATGCCTTGGTTTGAAAGGTGCCTTTATAAATGCTTGTTTCTTTAAAAATGTTGGTTGTTAACTGTCTCTGTGTGAGGACATGGACTTCAATAAGACTGAAGGTACGAAAAGGGGAAGCCCAATATATGGGTGGGGAACAGAGCAGTGACAGGTGGACAAAGGAGGGGAGTCTGGGTGGGCACAAGGTGGTGATAGGTAGATGCAGGTAAGAGAGGGTAACAGGCAGATGGGGAGGAGGGGAGAGCAGGTCCACCAGGGGATGGGTCAGAGGTATGGAGGCAGGTGCCCCATAGGGGGAGGTGAGGAAAAAAACTTTTAAAAATAGGCGAGAAGAAAAAAGACAGGCTAGGAAAGGAAAGAAGAGGCATGGTGGGGGGAGGGGTTAGTTTAAGTGGGGGAATTTGATGTTCATAGTGTTAGGTTCTAAGGTCCCAAGACAGAAAATGAGGGTAGTGGTTGGGTGGTGGTGTTTCTTTGACAAGTGGTGTACCGCAGGGATCAATGCTGGGACCTTTGTCATTTGTAATGTTGGAAGACACATAGGTGGTCTGATTAGTAAGTGTGCAGGCATTAGTGGAGTTGTAGATAGCAAAAATAAATGTCTAAGGATACAGCAGAACATAAATCAGCTGGAAAGTTGGGCAGAGCAGTGGCAGATGGAATTTAATCCAGACAAGTGTGAGGTAATGCACTTCGGCAAGTTGAATAGTAGGAAGTAGCGAGTAAATAGTAGGGACTATAGGAGTGTTGATGTACAGAGAGACCTTGGGGTGCAAGTCCATAGCTCACTGAAAGTGGCAACATAGGTGGATAGGGTAGTGAAAAAGGCATTTGGTGCGTTTGCCTTCATGGGCCGAGGCATTGAATCAGAATCAGGTTTATTATCACTGACACATGTCGTGAAGTTTGTTGTTTTGCAGCAGCAGTACAGTGCAAGGTGCAAAGGCATAAAAGTTGCTGTAAGTTACAAAAATAAATAGTGCAAAAGAGGAATAAGGAGGTAGTGTTCATGGGGTCATGGACTGTTCAGAAACCTGATGGCGGAGGGGAAGATGCTGTTCCTGAAACATTGTGGGCCTTCAGGCTCCTGTACCACCTCCCCAATGATGGTAACATGAAGAGGGCATGTCCCAGGTGGTGAGGGTCCTTAATGATAGATGCCACCTTCTTGAGGCACTGCCTCTTGATGTCCTCAATTGTGGGGAGGGTTGTGCCCATGTCAGGGGTGGCTGAGTCTACAACCCTCTGCGGCTTCTTTCAATCCTGCGCATTGGAGCCTCCGTACCAGGCGGTGATGCAACCAGTTAGAATGCTCCCCACTGTACATCTGTAGAAACTTGCAAGAGTCTTTGGTGGCATACCAAATCTCCTCAAACTCCTAACGAAGTAGAGCCACTGGTGTGCCGCCTTCATGATTGCATCAATGTGTTGGGCCCAAGGTAGATCTTCTGAGATGTTGATGCCCATGAACTTGAGTGTAACACTTGGAATGTAATGTTGCAGTTGTACAGAACATTGAGACTGCACTTTAATACCAAGTGCAGCCTAACTAATACATACAGTTGGTCACCACACTACTGGGAGGGTGTGGTAGCAATAGAGAGAGTGCAAAAGAGATTCATCAGGATGTTGCGTGGATTGGAGGGCTGCAGTTATAAGGGGAGACTGGACAGGCCGGGTTTATTCTCACTGGAATAGAAGGCTGAGGGGTGAACCTAATTTTAAGGGTCATAGAAAGGATAGGTAGTTTTTTTTCCCCCCAGGGCAGGGCAGTCTAGAATTAGAGGGCACAGGTTAAGGTGAGTGAGGAGAAATTTAAAGGGGATCTGAGGGGCAGGTTTTCTACAGAGGGTGGAAAATGTCTGGAGTGAGCTTCCAGAGGAGGTGGAGGCACATACATTAACAACATTTAAAAGGCATGTGGACAGGTAGATGGGAAAGGTGCCAGGGATAGGGCTTCAGGTAGACAAATGAGATTAGTGTAGATCGGTATGGTAGTCAGCATGGACAAGCTGGGCTGAAGGACCCATCTGCTGTATGATTCTGATTCCATGAGCACACTTGCTAAGGATGTACATCTCCACGAGGTGGTGCTGTGTCTGAGGATTGGAGCCAAGAATGTTTTGCAGAGTGAGTATCCTCTGGCACTGCTGAATCTGACTATCTTTCACTTGTAAACTAGAACTGTTCTTTTAATTTCTGCCTTGGTTTTGTATTATGTACAGTTCTGGTCACCTAGCTATAGTAAGCAACACACACAATGCTGGAGGAATTCAGCAGGTTAGACGGCACCTATGGAGGGAAATGAACAGTCAACGTTTCAGGTCGAGACCCTCCTTCAGGAAGGATATTTTTAAGCTGGAACGGATGGAGAAAAGATACACAAGGATGAATCTGGAGAAGGGACTGGAGAGTTTGGGACTGGATAGGCTTGGGGCATTTTGTTCTTTGGAGTGGAGGGGGCTGAGAAGTGACATACCTTTATTAGTCACATGTACATCAAAACACACAGTGAAATGCATCTTTTATGTAGAGTGTTCTGGGGGCAGCCTGCAAGTGTTGCCACACTTCCAGCACCAATTTAGCATGCCCACAACTTCCTAACCCATACATCTTTTGGAATGTGGGAGGAAACCGGAGCACCCGGAGGAAACTCACGCAGACTTGGGGAGAACATACAAACTCCTTACAGACAGTGAACCTGGGTCACTGGTGCTGTAATAGCATTACACTAACCACTACACTTTAGACGGGTACATAGATAGGAAGTTTAGAGGGATATGGGCCAAATGCAGGCCAATGGGACTAGCTCAGGTAGACACCTTGGTCAGCATGGACAAGTTGGGCCAAAGGGCTTGTTTCCATGCTATATGTCTCTATAACCAAATAACTTGTACCTTGTTTGTTATACATGGTGGAATCCAGCAGCTAAGCAATGTCAGACAGTGGAAAAGGTCGATCATTCTGAATTGGCAAGTCAATAGTGCAGTGGATGGACAAACCCAGGCATCCAATCATATATGAGAGAGAGACATTACCTGGTTGGGACTGAGCCAGTTCAGAGCGTTGCAAGCATGGAAGTGTTCAGTGGAGAAAGGGCCTTACAGCCCATGATAACTCTTTGCAAATCTAATGCAAACCGCACATCACTTCCCATCTTTCCCTAGTGTTTTCCATGGTTTTCCTCAGTATTCTTGTTCTAACGATGCAACATTGTTCACAGAAGTGTATTCTCCCAGCAATTGTCTCCAATCTAATCTGCTTGCTACTTAACATGAGGAATTGGTGAGTGGAGGAAGTGTTCCCATGAATGTAATGTGCAAACTCCAGGACACTTCCCATGTGGTGGAGGACAGGTTCATGATGTGGCCTCGGCTGGGGAGCTCGAGCTCTGGGTTTTCAACAGCTGACACAACTTCACCCATCTGTGAGGCTGTGTGTTTGTGAATAGCACGTTCATAGGTGGTCCCCTGCAGCTCAAGAGTGTGGCTAGATGGGGAACTTGGATGGCTGCCAGACAGGCCAAAAGAGCAGCTGGGTAGTTCAAGGGAAACCTGAGGTCATCTTGCTCTGATCAGTGCTCAATTCTAAGTACTGACAGGAAGGTACAGCCAAGGCTGCTCGGGAAAGGAGGGAGATGATCAGGAAAGCAATAGTTATAAAGGGTTGTATGATGGAGCAGATGGACATTTCTGAGGTCGAGGATGTGACTCCAGGGGGTGGTAGGTTAGCTCCTTGGTGTCAGGGTTAAGGGTATCACCGAGTGAGAACTGCGGGGCTGGGGAGGGTAAGCAGCTGTAGTTCATGGTTCATATTGGAACCAATAATGTGGAGAGTGAGGCAGTAAAAGCAGACCGGCATTTTCTCTTTGTTTCAGATTTCCAGTCTGTTGCCTTTTTGAAGAGGTCCAGTGGGCAGGTTTTAAGGAATTAGCAGAGAGTTGAAAAAGCTGTGTCTAAGAGGGATGAATCCCCGATTACTCCCTATGCCATGTGCTAGTGAGTACAGAAAGGACAGTTATCAATAAATATGTGGTTGGAGAGATTGTGGAAGCAGGAAGACTTTACATCCCTGGGGCTGCACTGGTTCTTGGGGAGGTGGGGTCTGTATACACTGGAAGGGCTGCACCTCAACAAAGCTGGGACCCGTGTCCTGGGAAGGCTCACAGTTGCATTTGGGGAGATTTTAATTGGTTTATTATTGTCACATGTACTGAGGTGCAGTGAAAAACTTAAGTAGTCTTATAATAGTGGGATAGAAACTGTCCTTGAGCCTGGTGGTACATACTTTCAGGCTTCTGTATCTTCTGCCCAATGGGAGAGGGGAGAAGGGAGAATTTGTGGGGTGGGAGAGGTCTTTCATTATATTGGCTGCTTTACTGAGGCAGCAGGAAGTTTTGACCATGGAGGGGAGGCTGGTTTCTGCGATGTGTGAGCTGTGTCTGCAGCCCTGCAGTTTCTTGCTGTTTTGGGCAGAGCAGTTGCTGTACCAAGTTGTGATACATCTAATTTAAATGAATTTGGTGGGAGGGAGTGTGGTCACAAGAAGGTAGCATTGAAAAGAAGAAAAATGTTGCAAAAACATCTGAGACATAAAAAAAATACCAGCAGAAGTAGAAAATTTTAGTCAAAACCAGACCAAGGAGGAATACGAGGTGGTGGAAGGTTTACGGTGCACCCCTCCCTTCACCTTCCCATCCTTCCTAAACACCACCTACCCAGGAATATTTATAACTCATCCTACCCTTTAAGCCAGGTCTCCCATCACCACAACTGCAATCCCACATTGTCACTTGGCCCCATAGTTAGATGGGACACCACTAGGTGATCCTTGGTGGGACACCACTTGACCCCACATTTCCCCAACTTTGAAATGGAACTTGAATTCGGCCATTCACAAGTATGTTACAAATAGCAAGAGTCCCAGCATGGGTCCGTGGTGGGACACCAGTAGTCACAGTAATCATTATATACAACCCTTTACCATCACCGTCTCCTATTGCCAAGCCAGTTTTGGATCCAGTTTGCCAACTTACCCTGGATCCAGTGGGTCCTAACCTGTTGAACCAGTCTCTCATGTAATGCCCATGTAAATCTCATCTACTACCCTTCCCTTACTGATGCACTTTTGTTATCTCTTCAAAGAATTCAATGAAATTGGTCTAACAGGATCTGCCCTTGACAAATCACTTTGGCTGTCTCTGGTTAGTCTCAGTCTTTCCAGGTGGTCATTAATTCTCTCCCTCAGAATTTTTTCTAGCATCTTCCATGTCAATGATGTTAGGCTCACAGGTCTTTAGTTACCAGGCTTTTCCCTGCTGCCTTTCTTGAAAAAGGGTGGGGGGGCCCTTGTTTGCTGTCCTCCAGTCATCTGGTACCTCACTTGTGTCCAGCAAAGATTTAAAAAAATCAGCCAGAGCCCCTGCAATTTTCTCCCCTTAAATCTCATCCGATCCTGGGGATTAATCTAACTTTAAGCCCGCTAAGGTATCAAATACCTCCTCCTTATTTATGGAGACGTGCACTAGACTTGTCTTCCCCTTCATTGAGTTCTCCAACTACAAGGTCTGTTTCCTTCCAGTTACAGCATGATTTCCCTTTCATAAACCCTTGCTGACTCTGTCCAGTCCTGTTGATGTGTCCTGCCATTTGCATCGTTATAATGGACTCTAGCATTTCCCCAAATGTTGACATTAGACATACTGGTACATCTGCCACTGAATCTAAAGTATTTTGGAAGCTGACCACAGGTGCATCCACTATTTCCAGGGCCACCTCCTTGGATGCTCTGGGATGCAGATTACCAGACCTGGGGATCTGTCCGCCTTCAGCTCTACTACTTTCCCAATACTGGTTCCTTCGGTTGTTCCTCCTGACTGGATCCTTGGCTCCCCAAAACGTCAGAGGGGGGTTATCTGTACCCTCCTGTGTGAAGGCTGAACCAAAGTCTGTGTTTAATTGTTCTGCCATTTCCTTGTTCTCAGTTATAATTCCCTGTTTTGTGGAGGACGTACATTAGTTTTTTCCACTAACTTTTCCCCTCACTTCTTTATAGAAGCAGTTTTATCAGCTGTTATGTTCCTTGCATCTTTACTCTCTTTGACCACTTTCTCCCTCTTTGTGTTGTCCTTTGAATTCTAAACTGCTCTTAATTACCAGCCTACCTCCTCCTGCTGGTAATTTTATGCGACTCCTCTTTGGATCTAACCTCTCTCCCTTCTTTCTTCCGTAAACCACGGTTAGTTTTCAGGAATTACAACATTTACTTATTCTCGTCTGTACAAAAACATTCTTCAAGTGTTGTGCGTATGGCCTGTTTTCTGAATCTACAACTTAAGACCATAAGATATAGGAGCAGATTTAGGCCATTTGGCCCATCGAGTCTGCTCCACCATTCAATCATGGCTGAATTTTTTTCAACCCCATTCTTCTGCCTTCTCCCCATAACCCTTAACCCCCACCCCCCCCTTACCAATTGAGAACCTATCAGTCTCTGCCTTAAACACACCCAATGATTTGGCCTCCACAGCTGTCTGTGGCAATGAATTCCACAGATTCACTGCCCTCTGGCTGAAGAAATTCCTCCTCATCTCTGTTTTAAAGGGACGTCCCTTAGAATAAAGTGCCCTCAGATCCTGGACTCTCCCACTGATGGAAACATCCTCTCTGTTCGCTCTATCCAGGCCTTTCAGGATCCCGTAGGTTTCAAATGGGATTCCCCCCCTCATCCTGCTGAACTCCAAGTACAGACCCAGGGGCATCAAAGGCCTCGTATGTTAAGCCTTTCATTCCTGGGATCATTCTTGTGAACCTCCTCTGGACCTCTCCGGGCCAGCACATCTTTCCTTAGATGTAGGACATGAAATTGCTCTCAATATTCCAAATGCGGTCTGACCCATGTCTTATGAAGCCTCAGCAGAATATCCTTGCTTTTATATTCTAGTCCTCTTGAAATGAATGCTAACATTGCATTTGCCTTCTTTACTGCTGACTCAACCTGCAAGTTAACCTTGAGGGAATCCTGCACTTGGACCCCCAAGTTCCTTTGCACCTCCGATTTCTGAATTTTCTCTCAATTTAGAGAGAAGTCTACACCTTTATTCTTCCTGCCAAAGTGGATAACCCCACACTTCCCTCCACTGTATAGCATCTGCCACCTTCTCTCTATCTCTCAACAATTCCAGCACAGGATCTCACATTTGGTCTCCCCCAAAGCAGGATTGTTAATGTTCTGTTCTCCAGCCTGGTCTGGTCACTGGCCCATGGCTGAAGTCTGCACTCCCTGAGATCCTTCACTGTGTTATTGGATGGTCCGGTCCTGATGTATAGTCGCCGTCATTAACTCCCTGTCACCACCACCATGGTCTGCGGCCCCACTGGTCCGCACCAGAGGACTGGCAATGTTACTGTGGTGTGTGGGGACCAAACACTCCCAGTTCCATCCCTTCCCCAGACCTTCTCTCAGGCTGCCTGAGGGTTGGGGGACAGGTGACAGCACCGGACCGCCGCCGTCAAGGTCTCCAGTCAACACAGCGGTCACCAGGCAGTGATGATGTGTCTGGGTGGTCTCTCTCCCACGTAATCCGGGTTCCCCTCTCCCCACGTGTTGTGGGTGGTCTCTCCCCACGTGATTTCCTTCTCCTTGATTGATTGGCACCTGCTTAGCACCAAAGGTTTAGATGGGGCAGAGATTAAGTGTGTCCAGGACGGATTCCTGTCACAGTACGTTGACAGGCTGACTAGAGGGAATGCCATTATTAGATCTAGTATTAGGTAATGAACTGGGTCAGGTGACAGATATCTCAGTGGGTGAGCATTTGGGGTCAGTGACCACCGCTCCCTAACCTTTAGCATCGTCATGGACGATAGGAGCAAGGAGACAAGAAGATAGTTAATTGGGGAAGGGCAAATTAGGAGGCTATAAGGCTAGAACCTGTGAGTGTAAATTGGGATGACATTTTTGAAGGGAAATGTACCATGGAGATGTGATCATTGTTCAGGGATCTCTTGCAGAATGTTAGGAATAAATTTGTCCCGGTGAGGCAGAGAAAGAATAGCAGGGTGAAGGAACCATGGTTGACAAGAGAGGTGGAACATCTAGTTAGGAGGAAGAAGGCAGCATACATAAGGTTTAGGCAGCAAGGATCAGATAGGTCTCTTGAGGAATATAGGGTAGCAAGGAAGGAACTTAAGAAGGGGCTGAGGAGATCAAGAAGGGGACATGAAAAGCCTTGGCGATTAGGGTTAAGGAAAACCCCAAGGCTTTTTTCACTTATGTGAAGAGCAGAAGGATGACGAGAGTGACGGTAGGACCGATTAGAGACAAAAGTGTGCCTGGATGCTGTGGAAGTGGGTGAGGTCCTCAATGAATACTTCTCTTCAGTATTCACCAAGGAGAGGAGCCTCAATGACGCTGAGGACAGTGTTGGTAAGGTTAATGTTCTAGAGCATGTTGATGTCAAGAGAGAGAGGATGTGTTGGAGCTGTTAGAAAATATTAGGACAGATAAGTCCCCGGGGACTGACGGATTATTCCCCAGGCTGCTCCATGAGGTGACGGAGGAGATTGCTGAACCGTTGGCTAGGATCTTTGAGTCCTTGTTGTCCATGGGAATGGTACCGGAGGATTGGAGGGTGGCGAATGTTGTCCCCTTATTCAAAAAAGGTAGTAGGGATAGTCCAGGGAATTATAGACCAGTGAGCCTTATGTCTGTGGTGGGCAAGCTGTTGGAAAGGATTCTTAGAGATAGGATCTATGGGCATTTAGAGAATCATGGTCTGATCAGGGACAGCCAGCATGGCTTTGTGAAGGGCAGATTATGTCTCACAAGCCTGATAGTGCTCTTTGAAGAGGTGACCAGACAGATTGATGAGGGTAGTGCAGTAGATGTGGTCTACATGGATTTTAGTAAGGCATTTGACAAGGTTCCACATGGTAGGCTTCTTCAGAAGGTCAGAAGGCATGGGATCCAGGGAAGCTTGGCTCTGTGGATTTAGAATTGGCTTGCCTGTAGAAAGCAGAGGGAGTGAATTCAGATTGGAGGGCTGTGACTAACGGTGTCCCACAAGGATCGGTTCTGGGACCTCTGCTTTTTGTGATTTTTATTAATGACTTGGATGAGGGGGTAGAAGGGTGGGTTGGCAAGTTTGCAGACGACACAAAGGTTGGTGGTGTCGTGGATAGTGTGGAGGACTGTTGAAGATTGCAGAGGGATATTGATAGGATGCAGAGCTGGGCTGACAAGTGGCAGATGGAGTTCAATCTGGAGAAGTGTGAGGTGGTACAGTTTGGAAGGACAAATTCCAAGGCAGAATACAAAATTAATGGCAGGATCCTGGGTAGTGTGGAGGATCAGAGGGATCTGGGGGTTCATATCCACAGATCCCTGAAAGTTGCCTCACAGGTGGATAGGGTTGTTAAAGCTTATGGGATGTTAGCTTTCATAAAGTGTGAGATTGAGTTTAAGAGCCGTGAGGTAATGATGCAGCTTTACAAAACTCTGGTTAGACCACACTTGGAGTCCAGTTCTGGTTGCCTCATTATAGGAAGGATGTGGAGGTGTTGGAAAGGATGCAGAGGAGATTTACCAGGATGCTGCCTGGTTTAGGGAGTATGGATTATGAGGAGAGACTAAGGGAGCTAGGGCTTTACTGTTTGGAGAGAAGGAGGATGAGGGGAGACATGATAGAGGTATACAAAATATTAAGAGGAATAGATAGAGTGGACAGCCAGCACCTCTTTCCCAGGGCACCAATGCTCAATACAAGAGGGCATGGCTTTAAAGTAATGGGTGGGAAGTTCAAGGGAGATATCAGAGGAAGGTTTTTTACCCAGAGAGTGGTTGGGGCATGGAATGTGCTGCCTGGGTTGGTGGTGACGGCAGGTACATTGGTCAAGTTCAAGAGATTACAAGATAGGCATATGGAGGGATTTAAAATAGAGGGATATGTGGGAGGAAGGGGTTACATAGTCTTAGGCGAGGTTTAAAGGTCGGCACAACATGGTGGGCCGAAGGGCCTGTATTATGCTGTACTGTTCCATGGTTCCACGTGGTCCGGGTGGCCCCTTCCCCGTGGTCCTGCACCCAGGGAGCTGCAGCCCTGACCCTCACACCGCGGCTCCCACTGTGGCTCCGCTCAGCTGCCCGGCAGCTTCTCCACACCAGGCCATGGGCCGGCTCACCTCTGGGTTCCTGGCACTGCCCACTTCCATTGGCGTTTCTCTCCCCCCCCCACCCCCACCTCCCCCCTCGGTGCAGCGACCGAGGCATCCACTGTTCCCAGGGCAAGGGCTCCTGGCAGGCCGTTCGGCCCTGAGATTTCCCTGGACTCTGGGTCACCAGGAACCAACCTGTAACCTCGTTTGTCAACACTTCGCCAAGCTGTATTTAGTTGCTCTGCAGTTTCCTGCTCCCCATTAACCCGCTTCACTGATGTTGTCCCAGGTACATCCTCGCCGAAGTTTGCAGCGTCGCCCTCTCCTTCCTTCGCAAGTTGTCCTGCCTGCAGTAACCGCAGCTGCCACAAGGAGGTGATGGAGACGCGCCCAATGTGTGGCTGCCGGTCCAATTTCAGCCAAGTGATGTCTTCGCTGCAGGAGCTTATAAAGTACCTAAATAGGTAAAGTGTTGTGGTGTGAAATCAGGAAAGCCTTGCCAAAGCTCTGTCAGTGGGAGAAAGCTGTTAAGGGAGGGTGTGCAAACGAAGGGTTTGGGGTCTTGGTGGTTTATCTGGAACACAAGAGCCAGATGAGGAGACCAGAAATTCTGCAGATGTTGGAATCTGGAGCAACACACAAAGTGCTGGAGGAACCATAGAACCATACAGCACAAAACAGGCCCTTCGGCCCACCATGTCGTGCCGTCCATCAGACCACCCTCACACTACCTAACCCCTTCCTCCCGCATATCCCTCTATCTCACGTTCCTCCATATGCCTATCCAACAAGCTCTTGAACCTGTTCAATGTATCTGCCTCCACCACCACCCCAGGCAGTGCATTCCATGCACCAACCACTCTTTGGGTGAAAAACCTCCCTCTGACATCTCCCCTGAACCTCCCACCCATAACCTTAAAGCCATGACCTCTCGTCTTGAGCATTGGTGCCCTGGGAAGGAGGCGCTGACTGTCTACTCTATCTATTCCTCTCAATATTTTATATACCTCTATCATGTCTCCTCTCATCCTCCCCCTTTCCAGTGAATAAAGCCCTAGCACCTTAAGCCTCTCCTCATATTCAATACCCTCCAATCCAGGCAGCATCCTGGTAAATCTCCTCTGCACCCTCTCCAATGCCTCCACATCCTTCCTATAATGAGGTGACCAGAACTGAACACAGTACTCTAAGTGTGGCCTAACTAGAGTTTTGTAAAGCTGCATCATCACCTCGCGGCTCTTAAACTCAGTCCCGCGACTTATGAAAGCCAACATCCCATTGGCCGCCTTAACTGCTCTTTCCACCTGTGAGGCAACTTTCAATGAACTGTGAATATGAACCCCCAGATCCCTCTGCTCCTCCACACTGCCAAGTACCTTGCCATTTACCCAGTACTCTGCCCTGGAGTTTGTCCTTCCAAAGTGTACCACCTCACACTTCTCCGGATTGAACTCCATCTGCCACTTGTCAGCCCAGCTCTGCATCCTATCAATATCCCTCTGTAAGCTCCGACAGCCCTCCACACTATCCACAACACCGCCTATCTTAGTGTCGTCCGCAAACTTACTAACCCAGCCTTCCACCCCCTCATCTAAGTCATCTATAAATATCACAAAAAGTAGAGATCCCAGAACCGATCCCTGCGGGACACCACTAGTCACTGCCTTCCAATCCGAGGGCGCTCCTTCCACCACAACCCTCTGCTTTCTACATGCAAGCCAATTCCTAATCCACACAGCCAAGCTTCCTTGGATCCCTTGGCCTCTAGCCTTCTGAAGAAGCCTACCATGAGGAACCTTATCAAATGCCTTACTAAAATCCATGTAAACCACATCCACCGCACTGCCCTCATCAATCTTCCTGGTCACCTCCTCAAAGAACTCTATCAGGCTTGTGAGGCAAGATCTTCCCTTCACAAAGCCATGCTGGCTGTCCCTAATCAGTCCATGATTCTCAAGGTGTTCATAAATCCTATCCCTTAGAATCCTTTCTAACAGCTTACCCACCACAGACATGAGACTCACCGGTCTATAATTCCCTGGCCTATCCCTATTACCTTTTTTGAACAAGGGGACCACTTTCGCAGCCCTCCAATCCTCTGGCACCACCCCTGTAGACAACGAGGACTCAAAGATCCTTACCAGCGGTTCAGCAATCTCCTCCCTAGCCTCTCGAAGCAGCCTGGGGAAAATCCCGTCAGGCCCCGGAGATTTATCTGTCTTAATATTATTTAACAACTTCAACACATCCTCTCTCTTGATATCAACAACCTCGAGAACATTACCCCTACCAGCACTCCCTTCCGCATCATCAAGACCCCTCTCCCTGGTGAATACCGAAGAGAAGTACTCATTCAGAACTTCTCCCACTTCCGCCGCCTCCAGGCAAATTCTCCCACCTTTGTCCTTAATCGGACCTACCTTTACCCTAGCCATCCTCCTACCCTTCACGTACTTGAAAAAGACCTTGGGATTTTCCTTAACCCTACCAGCCAAAGCCTTTTCATGTCCCCTTCTAGCTCTCCTCAGCCCTTTCTTAAGTTCCTTCCTTGCTACCCTATATTCCTCACGGGCCCTGTCTGAACCTTGCTGCTTATACCTCACGTATGCTACCTTCTTCTCCCTAACAAGTCGTTCCACCTCTCTCGTCACCCACGGTTCCTTCACCCTGCCATTCCTTCTCTGCCTCACCGGGACATATTTATCCCTAACATCCTGCATAAGATCCCTGAATATCGACCACATCTCCATGGTACATTTTCCTTCAAAAAGGACATCCCAATTTACACTCCCAAGTTCTCTCCTTATAGCCTCGTAGTTCGCCCTTCCCCAATTGAAAAACCTCTTGTCCTCTCTGCACCTGTCCCTGTCCATGACAATTTTAAAGGTTATGGAGCAATGGTCACTGTCCCCCAAATGCTCACCCACCAATAGATCCTTCACCTGTCCCGGTTCATTTCCTAAAACTAGATCTAACACGGCATTCCCTCTAGTCGGCCTGTCAACATACTGCGTCAGGAATCCCTCCTGGACACACTTAACAAATTCCGTCCCATCCAAACCTTTGGCACTAAGCAGGTTCCAGTCTATGATTAACCTGACTCTAGTCCTAATGAAGGATTTCGGCCTGAAACGCCGTCTGTTCATTTTCCTCCATGGATGCTGCCTGACCTGCTGAGTTCCTCCAGCACTTTGTGTGTGTGTGTTGTACAAGAGCCAGATAACAAGATCTCCCTCTCCCCCAATAACCAAAAAAAACCCGTTGATTTCACCTTCAACGTCCCCACACGTACTTGTGCACATCACAATAAACTTGACTTTGACCCTGGCCTCAAGCTGCCGGGCATGTTCCTTTGGCCTTCCATCTCTCCCCCACCCTGTCTGCAACTTCAAACTAGTTTTCTTTCTTTCCCAGTTCTGCTGAAGGATCTTCACCCTGACACGTTGACTCTTTCTCTGCCTGACCCAGAGTGCTTCTTGCATTTTCTGTTTTTTGTTTCAGATTTGCAGCATCTGCAGGTTGTTCAACCAATGGACAGCTTCCTCTGGGCCGCTCCTGCATGGGACTCTCTCCCTGGGCGCCAACAACACAACCCCCTCCACCCCCACCTAACCCCCCATCCTCGCCCCCAATTGCCTATTGAATTTCTCCTCACCAGGTATGCATTAAATGGCAGGACCCTTTAAGAGCATTGATGTGCAGAGGGACCTTGAGGTGCAAGTCCAGACTTTCTGAAAGTGGCCACACAAGAGGAAAGGGCAGTAAAGAATGTGAACGGCAGACCTGACTTCATCGGTCGGGCATTGAATATAAAGGTTGGGAAGTCATGTTGCAGCTGTCTACAACTTTGGTTAGGCTGCACTTAGAGTGTTGTTGTGTGCAGTTCACCAGGATGCTGCCTGGATTAGAGGGCATGAGCTATAAGGAGAAGTTGGACAAACTTGGGTTGTTTTCTCTGGAGCATCAGAGGCTGAGGGGAGACCTGATGGAGGTTTACAAAATTATGGGAGGTATAGACAGTCTTTTTCCCAGGGTAGAAATATCAAACACTAGAGGTTTAAGGTGAGAGGGGGAAAGCTGAAAGGAGATGTGCTGGGTAAGTATTTTACACAGAGAGCAGTGGGTGCCTGGAATGTGCTGCCAGGGGTGGGGGTGGACGAAGATACAATAGTGGGGTTTAAGAGGCTCAGACAGCCTCGTGAATCCCTCCAGTCATGGAGCATGTGCAGGCACAAAGGATTCATTTAATTTGGCATTGTGTTTGGCAGACACGGTGGGCCGAAGGGCCCGTTCCTGTGCTGTACTGTTCTGTGTTCACCGCACACCCTGCTCAGTCTCCACTGCTGCTTGTTGCCAGCCTTGTTGGGGGCTGTGATCAGGCTGCGTCAGTGCCAGTTATTGTTGTATTGTCAGGGATTGAAATGCTGAGGGAGGAAGGCCATTGACCCAGTTACACCCGTCTCGGGTTCTGGCTGCTGGGAGCTGCACCCTCCCTCTGCAAATTCTTAGAATGCTATCTGTGGCCAAGGCTGATAGAAACCACAGCCTGCTGTGTGTGTTCCAGCTGCATGGAGCTCTCGGCCTCGAAGGAGCTCTGCCTGTCACAGGACTGGTCAGTCAGAGGGGCCACAGGGAGCCACAACACTCTCCAACCCCTTTATCACTGGCGTTAAGCCCTGGCCCCTGGTGATTCTGATCAGCAGCTACTGCTCTGAGTTACTTAGAATCTGCACCACAGAATTTTCACTGCAGCTGACAACACGGCTCCCCACCTCACCCTGTCAGTGTGACTCCTTCATCCCTCCCATTTCTTATCTTAACTTCCTCAAACAACCTCCTCTCTGAACCTTGTCCTCTCCCTGCTGAATCCAGTTCCACATACCACCAGCCTCTCTGTACAGAAATTCCTGGCCAGGTTGCAGTTATGTCCACACTCACTCTCCGAAACGGAACCATCTTCGCCATATCCACTGTAACAGACGGTTTCATAACTTCCTCAGGTTATATCTCTGCCCTCTTATCGAAAGGAGCGTGCCCTTCCTGCAGTTACAATCTCTCACTGTCTGTACGGTTCTATAAATGTTTTGCTGCACCTTTGTGGCCTGTGTCCCATTTTTGAACCGAAAGCTAGGTGTGGTATAGACCTACAGTGAGCTCCAGCTGGGCCCTAGCCCAACCTCTGCTGCTTGTGACTTGGTTGTTGTTTGAGGCTATTCATTGAACTGGTTATCTGCAGCCTCACGTTCACCCAAGAACAAGAACATGAAGCGCGGACAGTCATCAGGATCACCGCCGATCTAACCTTGGCCTTGGCTCCCCCTTCCTGCCCCTTCCCCAGAACGTTGACCTCCCCCAAACTCCAAAAGTTTCTGGGTGCAGGATTCCCCAGATAAATGCCTCATTGTTGCTGCCTGGTTTTTCTTGCACCTAGCCCCCTGGTTCTAGTCAAGTCGAGTTTATTGTCAGATGCACAAGTCCATGTGTGCACAGGTGCAGTGAAAAACTTACTTGCAGCAGCATCACAGGCACAGAGCATCAGATAAGCAGCATTCACAACAAAAGCATAAATTAAACATAAAATATACACAATTAGAACAAAAAAGGTCTATTTTAGTGCAAAGTGATCATAGTGCTGCTAAACTGTAGTGATTAAGGTTTTGCTGGTTGGTTCAACAACCGAATGGTTGAAGGGAAGTAGATCCCTCCTTGGGAGGACATTCCCTCAGCACCCATCCTGTCAACAGCCTGAGTCTTGTATCTCATTCTGTGAACTCGCTGGTCCAGTGCCCTGTGAATCGAAGCCCGTCTCTCCCAGGCCAATCACTGAGCCACACTTCCAGTTCCCTGGTTTCATTGACCTGTCGTTATTTGTAGGTAGTTATCCAGAGATCCCTGTCTTTGGGTTGTCCTTTCTACTCAAGGCTCCAGCTGCTCGTGATCCCTGAGCAGAACCTCTTAGTCCCTCTCGTCTCATCCACGTGATGGCCGGACCTCTCCTCTCACCGGCTCTGGGCCTTGCTCACAGCCACGAGCACATCCCGCACTCCCTGCACCACAGCACTGTGCACAGCCTCTCCTCCTGGGCTGCAGAGACCCAGATCTGTTGGGTTGGGTAGGGCAGGGCAGGGGCTGAGGTCCCCCTCACTAAAGTCACCCCCTCCGTCCCTTCCCACTGCCCCATCTACAGCTTTAGCTGAGCACTGTAACTCAACCACAGTCCTCGAATGCTTTGGGAAATGACTTGTCCACAGTATGCTTCACTGTTATCACAGCAGGTTATTTTTGTCATTACAAGTAACTAGCAGTGGTTGGGCTTGGGTGCTGAGTGGTGAGGCGTGCCCTCCACAAACTCCCGCCAGAATGCTGGTCTGCAGTCGGACACAGGTTTCCCTCCCCCCCCCCCCCCCCCACCCCTTTGGAGGCACAGGCCGAGTTCGCTGCCTGTTCAGGGGCAGCCTTCAATACCGGAGTGTGGGGATGTAGGAGCTCCCAGTCGGGACTGAGAGGAGGGAGCTCGATGGCGAGGGTAGTTTAGTAGTGGCTGAGGTAGGACTGTGTGCGTACTGACCAGTGCTAGGGGTCAGTGTCACCACAGGCTGCCAGGACCCTTGCCACATGGTCACTGGAGGTGTCAGGCCTTTCAGGGAGGAACTTCGTGGCCAAACAAATGCGGCTTGTGGTTTCTGGTGGGTGTGAAGGGCTCCGCATTGTGGTGGAGCCAAATGTCAGGGAGAGCAGTGTTTGTGTGGGAGAAAGGATGGTAGGAGACTGAACCGGGGCGCGAACCAGCTCCACACAGCAAGTCCATGTCTGCAGATACAGGCAGACAAGAGCTGGGAGTCCTGGCGGCGGACCTGGGCCAGCGAGCCCTGCATCACATCACCAGGGAGCTTGCACCCTCCTCCACCTTCCCCCGCCCTCTGCCGTTGTTGGCTGCGGACCCCTCCATGTTCCTCCCACCCCATGTCCTATCTGGCACAGTAGCAGCTCCTGGAGTCGGAGAGATGTACAGCACCGGAACAGGCCCTTGGTGCTGACCGTCACACCCATCCACACCAACCCTATGCCTGCCTCAGAGCTGACCCCTTCCATTCCCTGCCCACGGGAGTGCAGAGGTGGGACCTGACTCAGCACCTTGGGGAGCTCATTCCAGGGTCAGCCACTCGGTGTGAAAACCTTCCCCCAGACCCCCCTCTCGCCTCAAACCCACACAACCCCAGCTCTCCAAACACCAACTTCACTCTTAATCAGCCTCACGTGAACTTGCGCTTTGAAGTATTTCTGGAAGCTTCTGCCCCTGGGGAGGAGGAGCTGAGATCGGCGGGTGTTGCAGAGTGATGGTGCCGGAGCTGGTCCCTGTGATTCTGAGAGGATCCTGGTCACAAGACGGCTCTGAGGCAGGCGTGGGGTTGGTGTGACGGTCACCGGCACCTCCCGCCACGGACACTCGGCAACCAGTCTGTCTGCTGGCGAGCTGAGGGAGAAGCTGCCAGATGTAAACTGCTGGGGAGTGAGAATCCCATCCTGACCTCATGGATCTTGTCATCCTCTCGACAGAACCTCAGCGCAGCCCCCCCTCAACACCCCCCCCCCCCAGGTGTCGACAGTTGCCCCCCACACAACCACCCTCCCACAGGTGCTGCTCAGCCGCTGTTCCTTCAGCAGACGGCTTGTTGCTACTCTATGCCTCAGTTGCCCAACACGCTTGCTTGGCTTTGGATGCTTGATGTTAACCCTGCCATAAAGCGCCTTGGGAGGTTTTGCTATGTTCAAGGTGCTACGTTAATGCAGGTTGTTGTTGGCGTGTTAGCAGGCTGTAGGGAAGATTTACTGGGCAATGGTAGGAGTCCAGGGAAAGGGGCAATTGGCTGACATCTGGCCAAGGGCTAGCACTGGCTCAATGGTGCAAATGGCCTGTTGTAATTGAGTGGGGCAGGGACACCACCCCCTCCCCCAGCAGTGGCTGTGGGGTTACTGTCACCGCTGAGTGTAGGCGGAACCTCAGAACACTTGGTCCGAGTACGGACATTTCCCACACAGCATTCCTTCAGAAAGCCCCTCCCTAGGGAGATTCTCAATGAGAAAGGGGGTGAAAGGTGAGTGGGGTAGGCGGGAGAGTGGAGTCTGATCGGCGGTGACCTATTGAGCAGGATTGTGAGAGCTGACAGATACCTCCTGCATCACTGACACCCGCCAGCCCAACACGGAAACGGGAACTGGGCTGGCTTACGGGAAGGACATGACCTTACAACTGATAGAAGAATGTTTGTGGTCACCAAAATCCCTTGGTCTCATCTGTAAACATTCAGTTCACTGGATGAGTGTGATCGTTTACCTCCCCACACAGAGGAAGCAGGAAACCATTCACCAGAAACTCATTTCACAAGTGGCCTCTCTCTCTGCTGCTTGCCTGCTCGCTGCCACCTCACTCACAGCTTCCGTTCACCTCTCCCATCTCGGCTGTATCGCTGCCCCCACCCTGAGCCAACTGTAGTCTGTAGTGGCAGCCCTACACTGACCCTCGGGGGCAGATAATCCCCTGGTCCTTCCTGTGGGGGTGGGGGGGGGGGAGTGTTTCCAGGGCGAGTCCAGCAGCTTCGATGTGTGGCTATCCTGGCCTCGCACTCTGCCCAGGTTCCTGCACGGAGCTTAGGGTTGGGTGGGGGAGACCTTGGGGTGTCTGGAGGTGAACTGGTCACTGCAGGAATCCTGTCTCAGTGGACACTGTGTTTGTGAGGTGGTCGCGGTGCTGGGGGAGCCGGTGGTGATCACATCCGGTGGGGGTCTGGGTCACATTCACGCTTGTCGGAGATGGCTGTGATGGTTGCCCCTTATCTCCCTGTGCCGGAATGTCCAGGTCTTGCTGCATGTGGATAGGGAGACCGGTCACAGTCTGTTCCCCAGGGTCGGGGAGTCTAAAACTAAAAGAGGGCACAGGTTTAAGGTGAGAGGAGAAAGATTTAAAGAGAACCCGAGGGGCAACTTTTTCACCCAGAGGGTGGTGGGTGTTTGGGACGAGCTGCCAGAGGCAGTGGTGAAGGCAGGTACATTAACAACAGTTAAAAGTCACTTGGTTAGGTTCATTGAACAGGAAGGGTTTCGAGGATATGGATCAAATGCAGGAAGTTGGGACGGACTCAGGAAGGCACCTTGGTTGGCAGGGACGCACTGGGTTGAGGGGTCTGTGTCCATGTTGTATATCTCCATGACTGAGACATCTTCAACTGGTGCGGAAAGTTCGATTATCAGAACTGGTGTGACGGAGCCGGGTAAACTGGGAGAGCGGGGGTCCTTGTGGGAGCTCACTGCAGGCTGGTCACAGAACTGACCCCGAGGTGGAGGCAGAGGAGTCCACAAAGGGAAGGGGTGAGTCAGGGATGGACTGTGTGAAGGTGGGAGCAGCAAAGGTGACAGCGCTCTTGCTGTCGACTAGAACAGCACCGAGGTTGTCTCACCCTCACCTTCTCGACTGCACTGAGGGATGGACAGTAACTGCTGACCGTAACAGTTATGTCCAGGTCCTCAAAATGAGTAAAGAAAGCCCAGGAGCTCCTTCCCAACAGCACAGTGGCAGCACCTCCAGACACTGGGGGATGGGCCATAAATACAGAACATTCTACACATTCCTAATAGGAGGGTGCATGTTAACAGGAAATACTCAGTGATAGGAATCCTTGTGTGTGTGTGCGCATGATGGCAGATGTCATGTTTAATTAATTAAGCCTTTTAATGGATTTCCTGAGGCGGGGACTGAGTCATGATGTCCCACTCTGTGTACACAATGAACCAGGGAAAGTTCATTCCTGAGGCTGAATCAGCTTGAGGTCCAGCATCTCACCCTCGAGGAAATCTGAGGCAGCCTACCTTTATCGCTTTGGTTTAAAGAAGAAAGTGAAAATGAAGTGGTTGGGGCTGGCTAGCCAGTGAAACCAGAGCCCCCTCAGTCCCTCCACAAGCACCAAACCAATACACAACCAGGGCAGGATGGTGTGATTCCCAGCTCAGCTCCTGTGGAAGATTCTGCCCCAAAAATCCTGCATGTTAAATATGTGCAGTTGATGCATTGGTGCGTTGGCTGATGCATTGGTGCGTTGGCTGATGTGTTGCCTGGTGCTTCCTGTGTGGAGTCAGGTTGCTGCCTCCTTCTAAACCCTGCTGCTAAATCATCCATTTCTCCGGGCTTGTAGATCACTGAAGCCCACATCCAGGGTTGAGCTGGAGCAGTTAAATCATCTCAAATGCAGTGCCTGTTGAGTGTGGATCTGAGCCCAACAGGAAGGTTCCAGGGCTATGGGCCAAACGCGGGCGGATGGGACTGGCTCGCTGGATAACACGGTCAGCATGGACCAGTTGGGCTGGAGGGCCTGTTTCCCTGCTGTACGACTCTATAAGAGAGGGAGAAAGGAAGAGGGAAGGGAGGGGAGGGACAGAGGTCACCGTGACTCATTTCCCTTGTTCACCACTGAAGCCCAGGTGTTGTGTGACTGCCACACTTACGTGGCTGAGATTACAGCTCCAGTGAGCGGTGTCTCTGGTCGGGCGTCACGGAGAGAGGAGCTGTCAGGACAAACGTGTCGGTGACTTTGAACAGTCCCAACCTGCACTATATTCTTGCTCAATGCCAACTACAAACAGCGGCACCTGTTTACTCCGTCCGCCTACATCCTATAAAGTTAACATGTAACAGCTTTTAATCGCAACTTCAAAGGGCCGGGAGTGAAAGAACAGGAGAACTGGGAGGATGGAGAACACAGCCACTGAATGACTCAGCTGGGCAGGATTCCCGGGCACGGTTTGATTAACCTACAAAGTACACCAAGGATAGAAGAATAACAAAGAACGCTAGTCACACCATCGATGGTAGAAAGTGAAACACTGCAGAGTTACAGCATTAGACAGGAGATAAAGTATGTACATCCCTGCCCTGTCCCAAGGGGGAACATCAAAAGATTCCCCACCCTCAGACTCAGTCCTGAGCCACTGAACTGGTATTCAGAGTGTGCCCTACCTCGATGGCACGGTCCTGCCCAGGTAGGACCAGACCTGTCCACAACACTCTGCTGTAGTCTCACCAAGGCCCTACCAATGGCCCGGAGACTTCACGGCTGAACGAGAACCTTCTCATGACAAAGGCCAACAGGCCGCACTTGGAGTGTTGTGTGCTGTTCTGGCTGCCCCGTTACAGGAGGGATGTGGAGCTTTGGAGAGGGAGCAGAAGAGGTTCACCAGCATTGGAGAGTATGAGTATATAAGGAGAGGTTGGACAAACTTGGATTGTTTTCTCCAGAGCATCGGAGGCTGAGGGGAGACCTGATGGAAGTTTATAAAATTATGAGAGGCGCAGAGAGGGTGGACGGTCAGAGTCTGTTCCCCAGGGTGAAAATGTCACGTACTAGAGGGCATACGTCTAAGGTGAGAGGTGGAAAGTTCAAGGGAGATGTGTGGGGGTAAGTGTTTTTTCACACAGGAAGTGTCTGGAACGGGCTGCTGGGGAGCTGGTGGAAGCAGATACGATGGTGGCGTTTAAGATGCACTTAGACACGTGAACAGGCAGGGATCGGGCAGGAGATACAGAAGCCTGAAAGCACATAACACCAGGCTCAAGGACAGCTTCTGCCCCACTGTAATCAGATCTCTGAACGGTCCATGATCTCATCAACACCACCTCATTGTTCCTCTTTTGCACTATTTATTTATTTTTCTAATTTATAGTAATTTTTATGTCTTGCGCTGTCCTGCTGCCACAAAACAACACATTTCACAATATATGTCAGTGATAATAAACCCGATTCTGAACAAGGTGATCTGAGGGGTGCAGGGACGTGTTAGAGGGTCGGGGAGGCGTACCAGTTGGATAACACCCATGGCAGGGCAGCGATAGGGATCGAGGGTGGTCCCCACATCCAGTGAGCTCAGGCCTGATGTTCACCTCAGACCACCTGCATCAGACGGATGCCGTTACAGCCAACACTCCCCCAGCCCTGGGGAGGTGACAGTGTCCACTTCTGACCCAGTACTGCCTCGCCCTCACACCCCGGTGTGTAACCCACGGTGCAGGGACCGGACACACCAGCTCACACCCTGGTGTGTAACCCACGGTGCAGGGATCGGGCACACCAGCTCACACCCTGGTGTGTAACCCACGGTGCAGGGATCGGGCACACCAGCTCACACCCTGGTGTGTAACCCACGGTGCAGGGACCGGACACACCAGCTCACACCCTGGTGTGTAACCCACGGTGCAGGGATCGGGCACACCAGCTCACACCCTGGTGTGTAACCCACGGTGCAGGGATCGGGCACACCAGCTCACACCCTGGTGTGTAACCCACGGTGCAGGGATCGGGCACACCAGCTCACACCCTGGTGTGTAACCCACGGTGCAGGGACCGGACACACCAGCTCACACCCTGGTGTGTAACCCACGGTGCAGGGATCGGGCACACCAGCTCACACCCTGGTGTGTAACCCACGGTGCAGGGATCGGGCACACCAGCTCACACCCCGGTGTGTACCCCACGGTGCAGGGATCGGACACACCAGCTCACACCCTGGTGTGTAACCCACGGTGCAGGGATCAGACACACCAGCTCACACCCCGGTGTGTACCCCACGGTGCAGGGATCGGACAGACCAGCTCACTGCCAGGAAGTCTGACAGTTTCACTGAAACTGTGTCACCCATTTAAAAGGGAAATGACACCTCTGAACCCACTTTCAGTCCCCAAAAATAAATCTACTCACTGCTGCTTCACACCAAGCGTCAGGGCCACTCCTCCCTGTGGAGATCACAGAGGCTGGCACCTGCCTGCACTGGTGACAGAAACCCCGTGTCTGGGGCCTGACACACTGTCCCCGTGACAGGCACTTTCATCAGTGGGGAAACCTCCGGCAGAACAAGTGGGAGGTTCGCTGGAATTTCCTCCGGGTTTTTCCACGGATTGAAAACTCAGTCCCCTGGCTCGGTGCCTGCTGAGATCAGGAGCTTCCCCAGAGACCACGTCCCAGAGCAGAGGACCAGGGCAGCGGGGGGGGGGGGGGGGGGGTGTGAGGGGAGTGAGGGCAGGGGAGGGGGGTGAGGGGAGTGAGGGCGGGGGGAGTGGGGAGGGGAGGGGGAGTGAGGGGAGGGTGTGAAGTCAGGGGAGAGGAGGGGGGAGTGAGGGGAGGTGAGGGGAGAGGGAGGGGAGTGAGGGCAGGGGAGATGGGAGGGAGGGGATGTGGGCCACTGTCCCAACTGACCTCTCGGTGACCCGGCTGCAGACGCGTCCAGTGGGTCAGCTGGTGACACAGGGCTCAGTCCTGTGAACCCCAGTGAGTGCTGGTCCAACTTGCTCAACACTCCCCACACACATCCACCCCCCCCCCCCCCCCCCAACCCTCTCCTTACATCGGGAAGTCACGTTGCAGCTGTATAAACCTTTGGTCAAACCACACGGAGCACTGTGTGCAGTTCTGGTTGCCCTGTTACAGGGAGTGTTTGGAGGCTTGGAGAGGGCGCAGGAGAGGTTCACCAGGATGTTGCCTGGATTAGAGGGTATGAGCTGTGCGAGGTTAGACAAGTTTGGGCTGGAGCGGCGGCAGCTGAGGGGAGACATGTTAGAGGTTTATAAGATTATGAGAGGCACAGATAGGGTCGACAGTCAGTCTTTCTCCTCGAGAGGAAATGTCAAATACTAGAGGACGTGCATTTGAGGTGAGAAGGGGAAAGTTCACAGG
The DNA here is from genome assembly GCF_009764475.1 of Pristis pectinata. NCBI lineage: Eukaryota > Metazoa > Chordata > Chondrichthyes > Rhinopristiformes > Pristidae > Pristis > Pristis pectinata. Next base: position 45,315,692 of record NC_067420.1, read on the forward strand.
AGATGTGCAGGGCAAGTTTTTTTTACACAGCGAATGGTGGGTGCCTGGGGTGGTGGTGGAGGCAGATCCGATGGTGGCATTAGAGAGGCAGTCGGACAGACACATGAACGGGCAGGGGATGTGCAGGCCGATGGGATTAGTTTAGATTGAGGTCATGTTTAGCACAGACGTGGTGGGTTGAAGGGCCTGTTCCTGTGATGTAATGGACAACACCTGGATCTTTTGCTGACCTGTGCAGGACCCCGACCTCGGGCGCTGCCTGTGTGGAGTTTGCACGTTCTCCCTGTGACCGCGTGGGTCTCCCCTGGGTGCTCCGGTTTCCTCCCTCATCCCAGGGACGTGCGGGTCAGTAAATCAGCTGCTGTAAATTGTCACCTGAGTGGTAAAAGAATCAATGTGCTTGTGATAGAGAATTAGATGCCGGGGTACGGGGAAATGAAATCAGGGCTGCGGCTCGCTCCATGGGGAGCAGCACGGACCTGCTCGGCTCTCTGGCTCCTGTGTTGTACGACACAACCGTCCAACAGCACGGACATGCTGCGGGCAAGGCCCAGTGTGGGTCATTCTCACCTGTATTCACAAAGGAAGAAGACGCTGCAGTTGAAGATTTCAGTTGGGTCAATAAATTCTAGAGCACGTTAAGATTACAAAGGAGGCGGTGTTGGAGGTCTCAGCAGAGTGAAAGGCACTGTTCTGGGCTGATGAGATGTATTCCAGGCTGCTGAGAGAGACAAGGGAGGAGCTTGCTGGGGCCCCGATGGAGGTAATTAAATCTTCACTGACCTGAGGCAAGGTGTCAGATAAATGGAAGACCAAGTACAGCACAGAAACAGGCCCTTCGGCCCATTGTGTCTATGCCGACCATCCTGCCTATCTACACTAAGGTCCATAATTCACTGAAAGTGTCTACACAAGTGGATAAGGTGGTCAAGAAGGCACATGGCATGCTTGCCTTCATCGGTCGGGGCGTTGAGTATAAGAGTGAGGAAGTCATGCTGCAGCTGAATAAAACTTTAGTCAGACCACACTTGGAGTATTGGGTGCAGTTCTGGTCGCCCCGTTACAGGAAGGATGTGGAGACTGTGGAGAGAGTGCAGAGGAGGTTCACCAGGATGCTGCCTGGATTAGAGGGTATGAGCAATTTTGGACAAACTTGGGTCGTTCTCCCGAGAGCTTCGGAGGCTGAGGGGAGACCTGATAGAGGTTTTTAAAATTGTAAGAGGCAGAGATAGGGTAGACAGTCAGAATCTTTTCCCCAGGGTAGAATTTAAGAGGCTTTTAGATAGACACATGACTATGAAGGGAATGGAGGGATGTGGATGATACACAGGAGGACACTTAGTACAAATTGGCATCAGGATTGGCACAACATCGAGGGCCGAATGGCCTGTCCCGTGCTGGACTGTTTGATGTTCTATCCTTGTGAATCTTTTCTGAACTCTCTCAAACTTCTTCAAACATTGTAATTGTACTCAAGAGGAGCAGCAGGGATAAGACAGCTTGTTGGTCAGGAAATTATTGGAAGACATTCTGAGGGACAGGATTAACCTACACTTGGAAAGTTATTGATTGGGGATAATCTGCATGTATTTGTTATTGGGAGATCCAGTCTAACCAGTTTAGTTGAGTTTGTTGATGAATATATCGAGTGTGGGTGACGTGGTTACATGGACTTCAGTAAGGAGGTCCCACAAGGAAGGCTGGTCCAAAAGGGAGGACCCCATAAGACCCAAGGCAAGTTGGCAAATTAGATTCAAAATGAGGTGAGTGACAGGAGGTGGAGGGTGATGGGTGAGGGCTGGTTCTGTGGTTGGAAGGCCATGACCAGCACGGTGCTATGGATCGGTGCTGGACCTTTGCTGTTTGTATGTTGGTGAGTTTTTTTGTACAGAGCAGTGAATGCCTGGAACGTGCTGCCAGGGGTAGGGGGTGGAAGCAGATACAATAGAAACATTTAAGATGCTCTCAGATAGGTGTGTGAATGTGCAGAGAATGGAGGGAGATGGTCCGTGGGCAGGCAGAAGGCATTAGGTGTCATTGGTTTAATTAGTTTGGAACAACATTATGGTCCTCTGCTGAACTGTTCTTTATACATTAACATATTACGTGCAAATGTAAGACGTATGATTAGTAAGTTTGCAGATGACACAAAAATTGATGGTGTTGTTGATAGTGAGGAGAGTCTAAGGCTACAGAATGATATTGATCAGTTGGTAAAACAGGCAGAACAGTGGCAGGTGGAATCTAATCCTGCTAAGTGTGAGGTGATGTATTTTGGGAGGACGAACGAGATTAGGACCTACACCATGAATGGCAGGGCCCCAGGACGTATTGAGGAACAGAGGGACCTTGGTGTCCAAAGATCACTGAAGCTGGCAGCACAGGTAGATAGGCCAGTGAAGGCGGCGTATGGTTTGCTTTCATTAGCTAGGACACAGAATACAAGAGCAGGGAGGTATTGATAAAACATTGGTTGGGCCACAGCTGGAGCACTGCGTGCAGTTCTGGTTGCCACACTGTAGGAAGGAGGTGACTGCACCGGGGAGGGTGCAGAGGGGATTCACCAGGATGTTGCCTGGGAGGGAACGGTTCAGTTATGAGGAGAGACTGGGGCTGGGGTTGCTTTCCATGGAACGGAGAGGGGAACCTGATAGAGTGTACAAGTTTAGGAGGGAGATAAATGAGGTGAATGGTGAGAAACCCTTCCCAGTGACAGAGGTGCCTCAGACCAGAGGGTTCAGCTGAAGACTAAGAGTGATGTTTCCCCAGATGGGGGTTGGGACCTGGAACACACTGCCTGATGGGGTGGTGGAGGCAGGCTCCCTCAACATCTGCACCAGCACTAGAGCCACCAAGTCAGAGGGGACCACAGACCAGGCGCTCGGTCATGGGATCGGTGTAGATCGGCCTTGCTGCTCTGAAGAGCTGTATCCATGCAGGATGAGTTGTCTGCCCACAAGTCTGTCACTTCCTCATCCAGTGCTGACAAGTTGAAGCTCCAGACACAAGCAGCCGCTGAGTGAGAACATTACCCACCCTCCCCTCCTCCCCTCCCCCGTAACAATCAACCCACAAATGCAGTGGTGACCAGCTTCTGACTGGTTCAGCTGACCAGGCTGCTTCAGGGTTCCACTGAGGGAGGGTCACACTGTGGGAGGGGTGGTACTGAGGGAGGGTCACACAGTGGGAGGGGCAGTACTGAGGGAGGGTCATACTGTGGGAGGGGCAGTACTGAGGGAGGGTCATACTGTGGGAGGGGCAGTACTGAGGGAGGGTCACACTGTTGGAGTCCAGGAGTGTGAAGGATTGTCCGGTAACGGACTTCACTGAGAACCTCTGGCTGGGGAGTCTGAACCAGGACCCCACAGACTGTCATAACAGAACGTTCCCCAACTCTTTCCCACTACATTAACGACTGCATTGGGGCTGCTTCCTGCCACCTGCTGAGCTCGTCAATTTCATCAACTTTGCCTCCAACTTCCACCCTGCCCCGGGTGTGGGAGGAGGTGCAGGGACAGGTGTAGCACTTAGTGCGGTTGAAGGGATAAGTGCCGGGAGGGTTATCGATGGGGAGGGATGAGTGGACAAGGGAGTTGTGGAGAGAGGGAGGTGGTGAGGGGAAGATGTGCCTGGTGGTGGGATCCTTTTGGAGATGGCAGAGTTTGCGGAGAATGATGTGTTGGATGCGGAGGCTCGTGGAGTGGTAGGTGAGGACAAAGGGAACCCTGTCCCTGTTATGTTGCGGGGGAGGGGAGGTGAAGGTAGACGTGCAGGAAACGGAGGAGGTGCAGGTAAGGACAGCATTGATGGTGGTGGAAGGGCTGGGAGTTGCTGAACTGAGCCCTGGGCCAGGCCGGGCTGGGAGATGCTGGGCTGGGCCCTGGGCCAGGCCGGGCTGGGAGATGCTGGGCTGGGCCCTGGGCCAGGCCGGGCTGGGAGATGCTGGGCTGGGCCCTGGGCTAGGCCGGGCTGGGAGATGCTGGGCTGGGCCCTGGGCTAGGCCGGGCTGGGAGATGCTGGGCTGGGCCCTGGGCCGGGCCGGGCTGGGAGATGCTGGGCTGGGCCCTGGGCCGGGCCGGGCTGGGAGATGCTGGGCTGAACCCTGGGCCGGGCCGGGCTGGGAGATGCTGGGCTGGGCCGGGCCGGGCTGGGAGATGCTGGGCTGGGCCCTGGGCCAGGCCGGGCTGGGAGATGCTGGGCTGGGAGTTGCTGAGCTGGGCCAGGCTGGGAGATGCTGCGACGGGCCCTGGGCCGGGCTGGGAGATGCTGGGCTGGGCCCTGGGCCAGGCCGGGCTGGGCCCTGGGCCAGGCCGGGCTGGGAGATGCTGGGCTGGGAGTTGCTGAGCTGAACCCTGGGCTGGGCCGGGCTGGGAGATGCTGCGACGGGCCCTGGGCCGGGCTGGGAGATGCTGCGACGGGCCCTGGGCCGGGCTGGGAGATGCTGGGCTGAGTCAGGCCCTGTTCACCACCGATCACCCCGTGGGACTTGCAGCAGCAACTGGAGGTCACATGTCCCCTGTTCATCGGCCGCATGAGCCATCCTGGATGGAAAAGGTGCTACAGGAATGCATGACTTCCATGAAACACAACCAGTTGGCCACCCTGGGGAGACCAGGCACAAACGTTTGCAAACTCACTTCCTTTAAACTTTAGCAGTTTTATTTGATTGTGAAGCACTGATATAGTTGGTGACAAGGTTGCCAAACAGAAAGTGCTTTGTAGAACAAATAAACATCGGTTACCACACCCCAAGGTGCTCAGAGAGGAACACAAATAACTTAAAGCTCAGAATAGGTCCCACAAAGTCTGTGCAATAACAACTCAAACTGATCGCAGCAGAACCAGCACAGAACCTGAAGGTAAATTATCAGCAGCAAAATCACATTAAACCTATTCTGGTACAGGAGCTGTGGTCACTCAGGTCCACTCCAGGACGGTCCCACAACCACCCTCTGACCCAGTCTGTGCCCGGATGGTGCACCTCCTGCCCCAACACCAACTGCTCAGGAGACAAGACCTCACCTTGACCAGCAACCTGAGCCCAGGAGCGGATGGTTGGCCATTTTGGTCGGGGAGAGACTGCCACTGGCTGTGGGGTGGAAATGCTGGTGGTCAGTTGGTCAGGGGGCTTTAGCTGTACATCCATCCTCCTCACACCCAGGGAGGACGGAGCTGCTGACACTCAGTGAATGGTAAACAACAGGACCTGGTTGGTGGGGGCAGTGGTGAATGAGTCCTGAACAAGAGCACTGGTCCCTGTTAACATCTGCAGCTGGAGAACAGCAGGGAATGCCGTGTGAAACTCCCCCAGCAGTGCCTGAGGCACCAGAGTTTAAAATAACACAGCATCACAACTGTAGACACGGGAAGCATCCCCACGTAAATATTGAAACGTTCCAGGAGCTCTCCTCAAAAAGCCTGGAAAAGCAGTGGCACAAATAAAGAAGGCAAGTGATAACTGTACAAATAAAATCCACATCATGTTTCTGGGCAGAGAACCCGGGGCAGTTTCCTCTCCTCGATCCCTGCCTGGAAAGAACAGACTCCCGCAAACGTGCCTTGTTGACAGGACAGCAAACGGTTCGGGAAGCGCAGGTCAGGAGTCCTGAGCCCAGCACCAGGTGAGGCAGCTTCCCCAAACATTCTGTGACCACATGGAGCAGTAGTTAACGAAGAGGTCTGGCAGGAGAGTGCAGCTCCTTCGCTGTGGGTGCAAGCTTGGGCCAACTGCACTCGTTGTTCTATTTGGCTGCCCTGTGGAGTTGCTGCAGTTTGTGTCTAAGCTGCTGCTGCTTTCTCTGCAGCCGGTTCCTGTCGGTCTGCAGCTTCAGCTGCTCCCTCTGCAGCCGGCCGATGTGCTCAGTGGCTTTCTGCAGGATCACCACCTTGGAAGCCTTGGTGTTGGTGGAAAGTTCTGGCAGCTGGTCGCGGAGGGCCAGCAGGCAATGCTTCAGCTCGTTCCTCCTCTGCTTCTCCAGGACGTTGTGTGTCCTCCTACGCTCCTCCTCTGCACCCACAGCCCTTGGGCCGGGGCTCGAGCTGGTGGTCTTGGCAGTGCGCAGGTAGCCGTCTGTTCTCGCTCGTTTTGGGAGGGGCAGATCCTCAGGAAGCAGGGGTGAGGGAGCAGCGTAGTTGTGCTGCTGTTGGATGGCCAGGCTGCAGCGATTGATGTGGGGCAGGGTCTGTGAGCGGGTCGCTGGTGGAGTCACCTCTACACGCTCGTCACTCCGCCCCACCGGAGACTGCTTCTCAACACTCACCACGTCAACCTCCTCATCTGCAAGCACACAGGCAGGTTAGTAGGCGCTCTCTCAACGTAGCGAAGCAGGGATCCCTCCCTCCGTCCTGCGCCTGACAAGACCGGGTGACTGGGGACTCAGTCTATTGGACAGAGTGAGGGGCTCGGTGGGCAAACCTGCCCGATCCCCGGCCTCGTTTTGTAACCGTGTCCCTGGTCGCTGTCCATTCTTCCCAATGGCCATGTGTTGGCGGCTGGAGCAGGACACCCACACCGGACATGGCCACAGATGCTCCAGTGGACTTGGATCCTCCCGGGATGGTCCCAGGGACACCGGTGAAGGTGGCAGGGTCTGCGCCTCATTGCTGCCCGTGGGGAGAAACGAGACACAAGACCTGGGTGAAGGAGCAGTGTGCCCCACACAGAGACACCATCCTTCGGGTGATGGGAGCCCAGGCAGGGTGGGTGGGTGGGTGGGATCCTGTTGGTGAGGACCTCCCCTCTTCTCCAGGGAGGGAGTGTCAATGACCCGCAGCCGGGCAGGGTCTCCACAGCTGCTGTGTTCCAGGGCAGGAAGATCCCATGAGGTGGGGGCAGCCCTTGTACTGGGGATCGCACCTCCATCGGGACCTCGAGGTGTGAGGTGTGACGGCGAGAACCTCCCTGGGACTGCAGCCAGAACACATTAATAACAGACGCTACACAGGAACAGGCCCTTCAGCCCATCTAGCTCGTACCTGAGTCAGTGGAGTGTGAAGAAAGGCCGTCCAGTGGGAACGGAGACTCGCTGTCCAAACTTGCATCATCCACCCCGGGCTGTGGGGAGGCGCTGAGCCTTGGCACCGGACCCCCGAGAGCCTGGAAGAACTGGGATTCGATCTCTGCCATGAGGGAGCCGGAGACGGGCAGGGAGTCAGTGAGCCAGTCCAGCTCGGTCTGGGCCAGCAGGCTGCCCCACACAGGGTCCTGGGCCAGGCTGCCCCACACAGGGTCCTGGGCCAGGCTGCCCCACACAGGGTCCTGGGCCAGGCCGGCCTCCACACCCCACAGGAGGCTCTGCCCCACATCCTCGTCCTCCAGCAGCAGGTCCGACACCAGCTCCAACTGCTCCGCCTTGGAGGGCAGCATCTGGTCCTTGGGCGACTGGGGAGGGGTGGGCAGCAGGTCCTCACAGCCCCGGCCCCACCCCAGCGCCTCCCCCTCCAGCAGTAGCTGCAGCTCCACCTCCCGGGCAGCAGGGGCACTGAGGGGCATGGTCACAGCTGCAAGAGAAGGCAGGGTCAGGTCGGGCTCATGGGGGGGGGGGGGGGGAGGGGTGGGTGGGCATGAGTGGGAGAGGGGTCGGGGGGTTGGAGGGAAGTTGGTGGGAAGAGTTGGGGAGGGGTTGGGAGAGGTGAGGAGTTGGGGTGGGGGCTTGGGGGGAGTTGGGGGAATTGGGGGAGGGGTGGGGGAGGGGCGGTTGGGGGTAGTTGGGGGCTGGGGGCAGTGGTGGGGTGGGGGGTTGGGAGTTTGGGGGTGGGGTGGGGGGAATTGGGGGAGGGGTTGAGTTGGGGGGGAGGATGGGGAGGGGTGGGGGAGTTGGGGGGGAGGGGTGGGGGAGTTGGGGGGGAGGGGTGGGGGAGTTGGGGGGGAGGGGTGGGGGAATTGGGGGGAGTTGGGGGAGAGGGGTGGGGGAATTGGGGGGAGTTGGGGGAGAGGGGTGGGGGGGGGGTGGGGGGGTGGGGGGGGGGTGGGGGGGGGGTGGGGGGGGGTGGGGGGGGGGTGGGGGGGGGGGGTGGGGGGGGGGGGGGGGGGGGGGGGGGTGGGGGGGGGGGTGGGGGGGTGGGGGGGGGGGGGGGGGGGGGGGTGGGGGGGTGGGGGGGGGGGGGGGGGGGGGTGGGGGGGGGGGGGGGGGGGGGGGGGGTGGGGGGGGGGGTGGGGGGGTGGGGGGGGGGGGGGGGGGGGGGGGGGGGTGGGGGGGGGTGGGGGGGGGTGGGGGGGGGGGGGGGGTGGGGGGGGGGGTGGGGGGGGGGTGGGGGGGTGGGGGGGTTGGGGGGGGGGGGGGGGGGGTGGGGGGGTGGGGGGGGGGGGTGGGGGGTGGGGGGGGGGGGGGGGGGGGGTGGGGGGGTGGGGGGGGGGGGTGGGGGGGGGGGTGGGGGGGGGGGGGTGGGGGGGGGGGGTGGGGGAGTTGGGGAGGGGTGGGGGGGAGGGGTGGGGGAGGGGTGGGGGAGGGGTGGGGGGGTTGGGGGGGAGGGGTGGGGGAAGTTCCCGGACCGGGGCCGCAGGATCACGTGACGGGAACCTCCTCATTGGCTGCTCCAATTCCCCGTCAGAGGGGGAGGGGCAGCGTCAACCTCCCCCCCCCATCGGCACAGCAAGACTCAACTCCAGACCTCCCCCCACCCCCGCGGCGCTCCCCTCACCCCCGCGATCACCTCCCGCCGGCAGCTCGGGTCCCGGCGCCGCTCGGTCTCCGCTGGGACCGGGGGAGGGGGACAGACCCCCGGGGCCAAACCCTGGCGCCCCCCCCCCCCCAGCACCGGGGTCCGTGACCGTCGGCCCGGACAGTGGTGACCGTTGACCCAAGGGGTGGTCACTCCCCCCCGGGTTGGACGGTGAACCTTAATGGACAACCGGACACCCCCACAACCCCCCACGTCCAACCTCTGGCAGCGCCAGATGTGCCTGAACCGCTGGGCGGCTCCTGAGGCCGCTCAGCCCATCACTGGGCCAGTATCGTCTCCCTCCGGCCACTGACCAAACATTCCAGCCGTGGCCCCGTGGGTCCACCCCCCGGCGGGGTATCTGTCGGCGCTGGGCTCCGGGGGGAGGTCCGGGGGATGGGGCGGGGGGTGTTGAGGGGTCCGGGGGATGGGGCGGGGGGTGTTGAGGGGTCCGGGGGATGGGGCGGGGGGTGTTGAGGGGTCCGGGGGATGGGGCGGGGGGTGTGGGGGTGATGGGACAGAGGGGACTAACTCACCGTCCGGCTCCGCTCTCCGGGCCTCCGCCGCTCCCCCCTCTTTATTTGCGGCTCCCTTCGCGCCAAAAGCTCCCAAACCCCGCCCGGGGGGGGCGGTCCGAGCCCCGACCCCTCCCCCCGGGCCGTCCCCGCCCCGCCCGCGGCTCCCAGAGGACTGGGGGGAACGGGCGCGATGCCCCGGGTGTGGGGTCACCGAGTGTCCGGGACGACCTCCCGGGACACCGCGCCCACCCCCCCCAGGGCCGCTTCCCCAACCCCCCCCCCGACCACACCGGGGTCGCTCCCCCCCGGAACCGTCCCCCCACCCCCGCCGCCAATCTCCCCGCGACAAACACCATCCCCCTACCCACCCGAGCCCCTCCTCCTGTCCGGCGAGACTGGGAACTCGGCCCCACCGGAGTGACTGAGGTGGGTGTGGGGAGGGGGCAGGGGGTTAACACCAGCTCCGGTGTACGCTCCAGCCCAGATAGCCTGGACCCCCTGTCCCCCCTCCCCTGTCCCCGACCCCTCCCCTGCCCCTACCCCTACCCCTGTCTCTGAGCGGCAAATAAACCGAAAGTCCCCGAGAAATGGCGATTCTTGGAAAATGAAAACCCAAGTGCTGGAGAAGGGCAGTGGTCAGGACCACATTGTCCCCAGCGTGATGAATCATTAAATGTAAATGTTTCTCGGGGTGCAGTGCACGGAGAAGCTGTGTTAAACCTTGGTTAGACCACAGATAAAATTCTCTGTTATAAATTGAAGGTAGAAGAGGCGGGGAGAGGGTGTGAATCAGTTGCCTTAGAACTTCAGCTTAATATTGTAAATTAGTGATGGATTCTATTTGTCACTGACGTGTTCACCAAACATTTTGTTTAAATGCAAATTCTTTCTTCCGACTTGACCTTTTGCCTGAAACTGCTCACCGCTGGAAGAGGAACAATTTTCAGTGAGTGTTTTAACAATAAAGGAAGTTCCTGAATGTCATTTTGAGAAGAGGTAGGCAGATTGGATAAATCCAATTTCAGAAAGGCTGCAGCCGTTTATCTGTGGGGATTCCCACCAGATTTGTTTACAGCTGTGGTCTCCACAGCAAGAACAGGTTGAATATGTACTCTTGGTTAGAGTCAAAAACAACAGGTTGCTTTTACATTGCAGCTTTAACTGAGCAAAGGTACTTCACAGCAACGTTATAGTAAGACCATAAGATATAGGAACAGAATTAGGCCATTCAGCCCATCGAGTCTGCTTCACCATTCAATCGTGGCTGATATTTCTTTTCTCAACCCCATTCTCCCGCATTCTCCCCATAACCCCCTCACCAATCACAAACCTATCAATCTCTGCCTTAACAACACCCAATGACTTGGCCTCTACAGCCCTCTGGGGCAACAAGTTCCACAGATTAATCACCCTCTGACTGAAGAAATCCCTCCTCATTTCAGTTTTAAAGGGACATCCCTTTATTCTGTGCCCTCAGATCCTACACTCTCCTACTAACGGAAACATCCACTCTATCCAGGCATTTCAGTATCCAGTAGGTATCAGTGAGATCTCCCCTCATCCTGCTGAACTCCATTGAGTACAGGCCCAGAGACATTCTCACAGGTTAAGCCTTTCATTCCTGGGATCATTCTTGTGAACCTCCTCTGGACCCTTTTCAGAGCCAGCACATCCCTAGATATGGGGCCCAAAATTGCTCACAATATTCCAAATGCGGTCTGACCCATGCCTTATAAAGCCTCAGCAGAATATCCTTGCTTTTATATTCTAGTCCTCTCGAAATGAATGCTAACATTGCATTTGCCTTCTTTACCGCTGACTCAACCTGCAAGTTAACCTTGAGGGAATCCTGCACTTGGACCCCCAAGTTCCTTTGCACCTCTGATTTCTGAATTCTCTCTCAGTTTATAAAATAACCTACACCTTTATTCTTCCTACCAAAGTGGATAAGCCCACACTTCCTTTCCTGTATTCCATCTGCCACTTCTTTGCCCACTCTCCCAACCTGTCCAAGTCCTTCTGTAGACTCCCTGCCTCCATGACACTATCTGTCCCTCCACCTATCTTGGTATTGTCTGCAAATTTAGCCACAGTATCATCAGTTCCTTCGTCCAGATCACTTATGTACAAAATGAGAAGTGCAGTCCCAGGCTGACCCCTGCGGCACTCCACTAGTCACCGGCAGCCATGCTGAAAAGGACCCCTTTATCCCCACTCTCTGACTTCTGGTGGTTAACCAATCTTCTATCCATGCTAGTACCTTACCTCTAACACCATGGGATCTTATCTTGTTTAGCAGCCTCATGTGGCACTTTGTCAAAGCCCTTCTGAAAACCCAAGTAAACAACATCCACTGACTTTCTTATCAGCAAGAAGTGGTAACAGGTCACATCAGCTGGGAGGGCAGATGTTAGTACAGGCACCCAAACCCTTAGTCAAAGGTCTGCGGAGGGTCGGAAACAAAACCAAAAAGTGAGTCATTATGCAGGCGTGGGCTCACTAGTGACAAACAATATTCCACACCAGCGCCAGGCCATCACATCTCCAACTACAGAGTCTAACAGCCCACCCTTGACATTCAATGACATCACCATCGCTGACTCCCCCACAATCAACATTCTGGGGGTTCACCACTGACCAGAATCTCAACCCAACCGGCCAGATACAGCTACAAGAACAGGCCCGGTCTGTGGATCCTGCGAGAGCGACTCACCTCCTGATACCCCAAGGCCTTTCCACCATCTGCGAGGTACCAGTCAGGAGAGTGACAGACCACTCTCCACTTACCTGGATGAGTGCAGCTTCAACAACTCTTGAGAAGCTCAACACTATTCCAGATAAAACAGCCTGTTCAATCAGCACCCCATCCAACACTGTAAACACTCCCTCTCTCCACCACTGACACACAGTGGCTGCAGAATCAGAACCAGATTTATTATCATTGAATTATGACGTGAAATTTGTTGTTTTGCGGCAGCAGTACATTGCAAAATATAAAATTACTACAAATTACAAAACAAATAAATAGTGCAAAACAAAGGAACAGTGAGGTGGTGTTTATGGGTTCATGGACCATTCAGAAATCTGACGGCAGAGAGAAAGGAGCTGTTTTTGAATCATTGAGTGTGGGTCTTCAGGCTCCTGTACCTCCTCCCTGGTGGCAGGAATGAGAAGAGCTGCAGTGAGCACCATCTACAAAATGCACTGCAGTTACTCACCCAGGCTCCTCCGACAGCACCTCCCAAACCTGTGATGTTTACCTGCAGGACAAGGGCACTAGAGCATCACCACCTGTCGGTTCCCCTCCACATTGAGTCCCCTCGCACATGTCAGCAAGACCAAGGAATTGATTGTGGACTTCAGAAAGGGGAAGTCGAGAGAACACACCAGTCCTCATTGAGGGGTCAGCAGCATCAAGTTCCTGGAGGTCAACACCTTGGAGGATCTATACTGGGCCCAACACACTGATTCAATCATGAAGAAGGCACGCCAGTGGCTCTACTTCATTAGGAGTTTGAGGAGATTCGGTACGTCACCAAAGACTCTTGCAAATTTCTACAGATGTACGGTGGAGAGCATTCTGTCTGGTTGCATTGCCGCCTGGTATGGAGGCTCCAATACACAGGATCACAAGAGGCTGCAGAGGGTTGTAGACTCAGCCAGCTTCATCACGGGCACAACCCTCCCCACCATCGAGGACATCTTCAAGAGGCGGTGCCTCAAGGCGGCATCCATTGCTAAGCACCCTCACCACCCGGGACATGCCCTCTTCTCGTTACTACCATCAGGGAGGAGGTACAGGAGCCTGAAGATCCACACTCAACGTTTCAGGAACAGCTTCTTCCCCTCCACCATCAGATGGGTCCATGAACCCATGAACACTACTTTGTATTTCCTTTTATTCTGCAGTATTAATTTATTTTGTAACTTAAAAGTAATTTCTATGTCTCACGCAGTACTGCTGCCACAAAACAACACATTTCACATAGAATAAGACAGTGATAATGAACCTGCTTCTGACACACCATCCTGATCTGGAAATATATCACTTATGCTTCATCATCACTGGGTCTAAATCCTGGAGCTCCCTCCCCAAAAGCAGCTTCACCAGGACTGCAGTGGGTCAAGGAGGCAGCTCACCCCCACCTTCTCAAGGGGTAATTAGGGAAGGGCAATGTGCTGGCCTTGCCAGTGACCCCCAGATTGAACAAAACCCCACATTGACCTGTCTGCAATCTTGCTCCTTGAGGCATTCCCTTGGGATTGAGGATGACTTGCCTCTACCCCAGCTCTGTGGGTTCCTAGATAGTTGAGGAGATGATGTGGGAGCTGCAGGCTCAGCCACGGGTGGGGAAGGAGGGGGCAGTGTGTCAACTGGTGTCTCCCTGCACTGTTACTCTGGGGCTCCTGTGTGCTGGATACACCGACTCCAGGATCTCAGTCCCAGGTCCAGGGTGGGGTTTGCTGCATCCATGATTGCTGTGTAATATAAACCTCGGTGCAGGAGGCAACGTGTTGTGGATGGAAGATTGGGAGCTGACAGGCGGTGGGAGCAGGTGGAACTGGGTCTTAGTAACAAGTGGTGTGCTACAGAGATCAGTGCTGGGGACGCAACCTTTTATGTCTTAAGGTTCAGTGAGTGGGCAAAGGTCTGGGAAAATGGAGAAAATGTGGGAAATGTGAAATCGTCCATCTTGGCAGAAAAGTAAAGCAAGTGTGTTATCTAAATGGTCAGAGACTGTAGGGTGGTGAGGTGCTGAGGGATCCGGGTGTCCCAGTGCATGATCCAGAGGTTTAATACACAGGTACAGTAAGTGATTCGGAAAACTCGCCAGATATTATAATTTATTATGAGGTGAATTCAGTAGAAAAGGAGGGAGGTTTTGCTTTAGCTATGGAGGATTGGTGAGATAATGTCCGTGTGCAGTAGTCATTTCCTTCCTTTAGGACAATGGTTGTATCCCTCCCCAACCTGCTCCATGCCCATCGTTGCACCCTCTTCCTGTTCCACTGGTCACGTACCAGCCTCTGTCTCACCCCTCCCTCTCTGGCTCTCTCCCCACTACACCCTCAGTCCTGATGCAGGATCTTGACCCCAAACGTCGACCATCCCTTTGTCTCCACAGATGCTGCCTGACCCGCTGAGTTTGTCCAGGAGTCCGTTGTTTGTCACTCACACTGGGATGGGTTGTTCAGATCATGGCTTGTAGCCACCGTGAAGCAGATGCAAGGTGGAGATGAATTTCTGGGGACAGCTGAACTTGGGAAGGAGAGTCCTCAGTCCCTTCAACTGATGAGCCAAAGAGTTTTGTCAAGTCAAGAAAGGCCAAGGTTTGAGCTTGGTGCTGGTCCTAGTGGGAGTCATTGAGTGGTGAAGCTCATGTGCAGTGTGCCTGAGGAGGATGGGGTCCACACTGGGGGGAGCAGATTGGGGAGGACCCCAAGTTGGAAGCAGGGAGACCACAGTCGGATGTCTCCTGTGCTGAGGAGACCACGATTACAGCATCTCTGATGTCCTCGGCCATGTGTGCCTTTTCCCAGGTGTGGAAGATGTTTGAATTTGTGACTGAAATCTCCCCGGCCAAGGATTGGAACCAGCAAGGGTAGGTTTTGGCCCCCTGTCCTGAAACAGGATATCGTAACATTGGAGTTCGTCCAAAGGAGATTCACCAGGTAGTCCCTGGGACGAGAGGTTGTCCTGTCAGGAGACGCTGGGCAGATTAGGTCTGTATTCTTTGGAGTTTAGAAGAATGAGGGGTGATCTTATTCAAGCAGATCCTAAAGGGGAGTGACAGGTGGATGTTGCGATGTTTTCACCAGTGGGAGAGCCTTGAACTAGGAGACACGGATACAAAGTAAGGGGTGGGTGATTTAACACTGAGCTGTATAGAAATGTCTTCTCTCAGAGGCAGGTGGATCTCTGGAATTCTCTGCCCCCTGCGGGTGGTGGCAGCCAGGTCATTGGGTGTACTTAAAGAGACAGATAAATGTTTTAAAGATCGAGAGCTATGGGGAACTGGCACAGAAGAGTTGAGGCCAGCATAGATCAGCCATGATCAGGGCAACCTCAAGGGGCTGAGTGGCCTCGTCCTGCTCCTGTTTTCTGGTGGTGTTGTGGGATGCGGACTCGGTGGGCTGGGCCCAGGGGTGTTTGGGCCACAGATGGTCTCAGGCGAGAACCCTCCAGCTATCCCACCCAAACACCTTTCTTCAGGTGCTGGGGCAGCCTCAGGAGACAATGGAATGGGTTTACTTCCTCAGGCACAGGGAGGCTCCGGACCAGGAACCAGTTCTGTCTGTGGTTAGTCTGGCCTGGCATTTTCTGGGAGAGGAGCCAACAGTCTCCTCACAGCTGCCAGTTACGGTGGGGCTTGGCTGATTCCCCCGTGGCCCCCGGTAATGGTGGGTTGTCAGAGCCGCCTTTTCAGGGTTACTGAGAGCCCTGAATGCCTGTAATACCGAGGGTCGCCATGGTCTCGAGCTTTGTAGTCGAAACTCCTTCCAAACCTGAACGTACCAGCTACCTGGGCGGAGATGGAGTGACGGGGAGTGACCCCTTCAGCACAGACTGGTCTTCCTCTTGCTAAGTCCCCAGGTAAGGGTCAGCATACACCTGGGCACCTGTGTCCACCCCTCACTCTCAGTGACCAGCTCCACATGGGCACTACATGAGCCTGGTGCAGACCTCCCCTCACCCCAGCCTCCCTAGCCCACCACAACCCCCACCCCCTACACCCACCCCTGGGGATTGAGCCCTGCCCCACACAGTGGCAGGACCTGATCCACCACCGTGCATTTCCTGGTAT
Source organism: Pristis pectinata (assembly GCF_009764475.1). Lineage (NCBI taxonomy): Eukaryota > Metazoa > Chordata > Chondrichthyes > Rhinopristiformes > Pristidae > Pristis > Pristis pectinata. The sequence goes on from NC_067420.1 coordinate 45,331,677, forward strand.
CTGCTGCCCTCTGGAGGTCACACCTGGTGACCGACGCCACAGGTCAGGCAGCGTCTGTGGAGAGGTTCGCGCTTCAGGTCCATGACTCTTCGCCAGACCCCAACGCCGACACAACCGTCGTGATCTGCTAAGCACCAGTGATCCCCACTCCTTAGCCCCTCGTGACCAGCGTCGGGTTGTAAACATCAAGCTGGCTACAAATAGATGGGAATGAAAACCACAGGTCAGGGAGAGCGCGAGGAAAGATTTGCTGCCCAAGATAAATGAGAAGCCGGGGGTGTTCTGTGGCCATAGGGTGGGACCCGGAGTGGAGCCACTAATGGGAACTTGCAAATGATGCTGGGCACTGTTAAGCTACTGAAGGTTTTTACATCTGGCCTCACCCGGAACGAGTGTGCTTCCAAAGTAATGTGGAGGAGGAGACGGCCGAGACATAGGACACGTTGAAAATGGAAAGCCCGGAGATGTTGTAAAAGTGGATAAGTCACCAGGACCAGGTGGGATACACCCGAGGATGTTGAGGGACGTATGGGAGAAAATGATGGGACCACCCACCACAATCTTCCAACGTGCTTTGGATTTGGAGGTGGTGGAGTGGATGTGGTGGACGTGGACTTCCAGAACTTTTTGACCACTTACTACATTAGCAACGTTGATGGAAGGGGTGAGGAGGATGAGATTTAAAGCTGGAACAGCCAATCACCAGAACGGTTGATTCAGTGTTGGCTCTGGAAGACTGCCGTGTGCCCAGAGCTGCTGCCTGGGTTTACACTGGGACTCAGAGTCATAGAGCACAGAGCTGGCCCTTCCGTCCATCACATCCATGCCAACCCTTTTGCCTTTGTTGGAACAATGCAGGAGGTGAATGCCAGAGTGGGAATGGGATGGGAGTTCTGGAGGCTCAGCCACGGCCAGAGTGAGCAGAGCTGCTCCACAAAGCCGTTGCCTGTCTGTGTGTGTCTTCTCCAGTGTAGTGGTGAGACACAACACCGAGCACAGTGCACTGGATTGGAGGAGGTGCAGGTGAATGACTGCTTCACCTGGGAAGTGCGGATGTTTTAAATCCCTGCTAAATCAGGAGTCTGTTTCCATCTGGTTCCACCTCCTGTGATACACCAGCCTCTGCATGTTTTTAAACCAATTTAAAGCCGGTAAAGGTGTCTGACGATGAAGGGATGATCTGCACCACAACCCCGGTTCTCCTGCCTCCATGCGATTCGGTAAATAGGTTCATTATTGTCACATGTACTGAGGTACGGTGAACAACTTGTCTCGCAGACAGTTCATACAGATCAATTCATTACACAGTGCATCGAGGTAGTACAGGGTAAGAGTGCAGAATAAAGTGTTACACAGTAAGTACAGTGCAGGTAATTCTTGGAGACATAGAATTTAGATTTAAAAGAGTAGAACAATTCTAACAGAAGAGTACAGAGAGCAGCTTGCAACGAGTCACCACGGTCCAGCACCATCTTGCTTGGCCAGTATACTCTCACCTTTGGCTTCATTTGCAACAGGAGTGGGAGCTGGCAACTCAACCCTAGTGTCTCCTTGGCCTTTCAACAACCTCAAGGTTGAACCTTTACTCAGCGCTGCTTTCCTGCATGAATCTCACATCCAACGATCCGTCCACCTTGATCCACAATGCACTCAGTGACTGAACTTCTGTGTGCATGATTCAAATCCACCACCCTCCAGAAGACACTTGCTCAGCTCTGCTCCTTATCCAGACAGTGTGATCCTGGTTCCTCATTCCCTAGCCAGGGGAACATCATCATCAAACTTCAGAAGAATTTGCAACTTTCAATGAGATCACCTCTCATTCTTCTAAACTGGAGAGCACAGTGCCAGTGTGTTTAACCTCTGCTCACTGGACAAACCAGAGGCCCAGAACCAAGCTGGTGAACACTCACTGCACTCCCTGTGGATCTGTACTGGTCACAACCTCTGCACTGAGAACAACCTGCCTGTCCTCTCTCTGCCCATGAACCAAACCCGGTCCACACTGTGTACAGCACCCAGGACCCTGCGCTCACCTCTCAAAGGCCTCCTCAAAATCCACATATACATCACTGGCTCCCTCTGATCTCTTCTGCTAGTTACAACCTCAATAAATTGACAGATTTGTCAAACAGGGTTTCCTGTTCATGGATTTACACCAACTCCCTAATTAGAACACGGAACAGCACAGGAACAGGCCCTTCCGCCCACAGTTTTGCCAAACTAATTAAGCTAATGATGCCTAGCTAAACCCCTTCTGCCCGCACACAGACCATCTCCCTACATTCTCTGCACATTTGTGCACCCATCAAAGAGCCTCTTAAACCCCTTGATCGTATCTGCCTCCACCCCTGGCAGCACATTCCAGGCACCCACCGCTCTGTGTAAAATACCTGCCCCGCACATCTCCTTTGAACTTTCCCCTCTCACCTTTAATGCATGCCCTTTACTATTAGACATTTTGACCCTGGGAAAAAGATGCATCGTGTTATTTCCCAATGTTCTTTTTACCTTAATAATGGGTCCAACATGCCCCCCCCCCCCCCCCCCCACTGAGGCTAGGTGGGTAACTAAGGCCAACAGGTCAGTGGTTCCCTGGTTCCTCCCTCGGGCCCCACAATCAAGGGAGAGGTAACCACCGGATTCCCCCCTCCCCTCCAGTGCCAACCCTCCCTCAGCACTTAGTTAACGACATACAGAACGTTGCCGTGGGCTCCCTGGAAGTGTCAGCTCTCTGCAACGTACCACAGCCTGTTCCCACAGGGAGACCTCTCCCCCTCGGCTCCCACGGATGTTGGGCACGGCAGTGGTTTAAAGTCGCTTGTCCCTCCATTCCAGTATCCTTCAACCTGCCGCAAATTCACCTCAAACCATCTGTTGCTGTCTCCAGTCTGTGGGGTTGGGATCCCAATCCTTCCACAGGGATTGTGCTCCTTCAGTATCAAGTCAGTCAAAGTTGCAAACTGAAAAATACACCTGATTTTTATTTTGGTTTGTTTCACAGACAGAACAAATTTTGTGAGGGGATGGGGTGCTGGGACTGCAACTGATCCCTTCACCACAACCCTGTTACCACAGCACGGACCCTCTACTCCACCCCGTTCTCTTGCCCTACCCTCAACTTGCTCACTTCACCCCTTCTCATCCGTTCTCCCACAGAGGTCAGTGGAAAACCCCCGAGGAATAACTGGGGAACGGGAAGCCCGGCCCAGAGGGATGCTCCTCTGTGGACCTGTGCACACCATTCATTTTCCATTACCCTGGGAAACCTCCAATGCTGAGGCCCTGGACTGATCCCAGCCTGGCCTGAGCTCCAGTCTGTGCCCAGTGATAGTTCATGGCACCTGGAGCAAAAACTCCAACTTTAGGGTTTGAGCAGCTCCTTTTTAAAAAACAAAGTAATTTAAGAAACTGCAGGATATGAAGTTTTTGCACTGTTTCAGAGTCTAGTATCAGAGAAACATCTACTCTGGTTTGGCAGGGGAGTGTCAGCACGGGTCAGACACAGAGTGGGTGGGGGAGAGAAGCAATCCTGATGGTTCGACACCAGGCCAGCACTGGGCACAAGTGTGACCCTCGACAGTGACAACGAGGTGAGGGGCAGCTGTGGCAAACAGGAGGGTCAGGGGCTGGGAGAGAGGGATTATCAGAATTTATCCTCCAGATATGGAAATCACCAACACAAGTAAACCTGCTCACCACATTTTATAAATTACAGTTGCATAAAAATATCAGAAATATCAGCCAGTGTAAAGAGTTGGGTCCAAATCCTCTCAGTTAAAACCAGTTTATCGGGACTCTGTAAGGAGATAGTCACAGGCACCTGCTTGAGCCCACACACCAGTGGCCCTTCTTAGCTCCGGCTACGAGGCTTTACCGAGCTCGATCTTCCTCTGGATGGCCCGGGCAGAATGATAGATCAACGAATCAATCAGACTGGCCACTGCAAGAGAGGCCGAGAGTCACAGGATGGCAGTACCAAGCTTGGTGTGTGTCAGGCATGCTATGTATGAGCACGTGTGTAGGTGTAGATGTGTGTGTTACAACACGTTTAGATGTGTTCCTGTGAGTGTTGCCCAGACGTGCACATCGCACACTCAGGTACAGACCAAACTATCCAACACTGCAGCACCACTTCACTGGTACACCTGGTCTGCAGCACAGTGTGTGTGTGTGTACTGGAGGGTACACCTGCTCTGTAGTACACTGTACCAGCCGACTGCAGTGAGGACAGTCACACCTACATCCCAGACGAGGCTGTGTTCTGCAGGAAGACCTGGGTCAGGCACAGTTCACACGAACACCACCAGCAGGTCCCCTGTTCCCACCGTAACACCACTGTGTTTGCACTGGGGGGAGTGGCTCCAGACAGCCGGGACATCATGTCCCTGTAGCACCACACGGCCCTGCAGTGAGTAATGCAGCCACCCCCGGACCCTGCACAACCCCAGCCGTTACACACCACCACCAGCGTACACCGGGACCAGAGACAAGGTGAGGGTCGCTGCTCCTCTGATGGACAGAGGGAGAGAGCGAGAGCGTAGGGCAGGGAACAGATCCAGGTGCACCAGCTGTGTCCATACCTGTGAAAACCCCTCCGACAATGGCACAGACCCCAGTCAGGAAGTGGGTGAATGATCTGCAACAGAGAACCGAGCCGGGGTCAGTGGTCCGGTCTGCACAGGGAGCCCAGGGTGCTGGGGGCAGAGCGCCCACACCCGATGAAGGGCGCCCCCCCCCCACCATCTGTCCCACTCCCCCCCCCCCCCCCCCCCCCCGTGTCCGTCCCACTCCCCACATCCCCCTGGCGTCCCCACCCCACCCAGTGTAGGGCGCCCCCCGGCATCTATCCCACTCCCCACCCCCCTCCTGGCCTCCCCACCTCACCCACACCTGGTGTAGGGTACACCCCCCCCACACCCCCAAAATCCTGCCCCCCACCCCACCTCTGCTGCCCCCAAACCCTGGCCCCTCCCCCCCTCCCCCCCAAACCGTGCCCAGACCAGGACCACATACCGGTGTTTCTCTGTGAGTTTCACCATCATGGGCGACAACTCGTACAGCACGAAGACCCCCGGCAGTCCCTGGTCTCCCACCAGCCCGTTCGCCACCTTCTCGTGTCGTGTCACCGAGAACTGGTTGGTCCTCACTACCTGGGGAAAGGAGGGAGGTCGGGGTCAGACCCGGACACCCGACTGGGGTGGGGGTGGGGGGGGGGGGAGGAATCACCCTGTGGGAGGGGCGGTACTGAGGGAGGGTCACCCTGTGGGAGGGGCAGCGCTGCGGGGGGGTCACCCTGTGGGAGGGGCAGCGCTGCGGGAGGGTCACCCTGTGGGAGGGGCGGTACTGAGGGAGGGTCACACTGTGGGAGGGGCGGGACTGAGGGAGGGTCGCACTGTGGGAGGGGTGGGACTGAGGGAGGGTCACACTGTGGGAGGGGCAGGACTGAGGGAGCACCGCGCTGCTGTGGTACAGTGTCTGTGACTGAACCAAGGCCTCGGATGTGGATACAGAAGTGAATCTGCTCGACCTCACCTCACCATCCAATTTCACATAAATCGTGGGGACAATCTTCACAAAGTACTGGAACATCATGGAAGCTGGAAGAGATGGAGGCAGGTAAAAGTGGTGCCTGGGTGCGGTCCCTCTGTAACTGTGCACACCACTCCCAGTCCCAGATTCAAGGAGAACCATCCTCTACCCTGCTGAGTCCCTTTAGAACCTGAGGTTTCAACAGGATCAGTTTGAATCATTTCCACTCTTTGAAAGTTCGAAGAATGTGTAAAATCTGTTTGTCACAGAAATCAATCTAGTGAATCCTCACTGATCCAGCTCCGAAGAATGTACTTCCTTTCCAATAAAGATCACCATTGGATTTGTCCCCCTTGCCCCTTCCTGTGCCCAAAGTGTTTCTCTCAGACCCATGTTCAGCGACTTTCGTTCTCTCCATTTAAACAATTTTATTTTTAAAAAGTGGAGAACCACACCTTCCTGGTGTTATAACCCAACTGGCAGTCTCTACCCCACTCGCTGGACGTCTCGATCCATTGTAGTGTGTGCCCTCCCCACCAATCTGCCCCTGGTCAGCAAACTTGGAAACGTTACACTCAGTCCCTTTACCCAAGTCAATGTAGATTGTAAATAGCTGAGGTCCAGGAACAACCCTGAGGAACTCGCTGTTTACCCAGCGTGACAACTTGATGACACCCCTTTAATCCCACTATTTCATTTTGATCCTCTGCCTCGAGTCCTGTCCTGAAACCTTTTCTGCAGCACCTTATCAAATGCCTTTTGGAAATCTAAACACATTTTGCCCAATGGCTCCATGTTATCTATCTGCTTGTCAAATCCTTGAAGCATTTTTGTAAAACTTGTTTTGCTTTCTTTATCTTCCCTGTCAACCTGGAGTACAAGTACATAATTCCCCAAAGAAGGGAACACAAGGAAACAGGGTGGTGAGGAAGGCATTTGGCACGCTTGCCTTCATCAGCTGAGGTACTGAGTACAAGAGTTGGGACATCATGTTACAGCTGTACAGGACATTGCCTTTTCAGCACCTGGAATATTGTGTGTAGTTCTGGTCACCGCACTATAGGAGGCACGGGATTAAGCTGGAGAGAGTGCAGAGAAGGTTCGCAAGGACGTTAGAATGTTCTAGAATCTGCAGCGTCCTGTGTCTCCACTTCACAAGGATGTTGCTGGGATTCGTAGGTTTGAATTACAAGGAGAGACTGGGGCTGTTTTCCCTGGAGCAAAGGAAGTTGAGGTGTGACATGGTAGAGGTTTATAAAATCATGAGGGGCATAGGTAGGGTAGATAGCCAGAGTCTGTTTCCCATGGTCGTGTCCAAAACGAGAGGCCACAGATTTAAGGTGAGGGGGGGGAAGTTTAAATTCAAGTTTACAAGTTTAAGTTTATTGTCATGGGCAAACATATTCAGGGTATAAATGTCATGAAGATCAGCATTTTGTAGCAGCACAGTGCAAAAGGTATATAAATTAATGTAAATTATACATAACCTACATGAAATAAAAGTAAGTAAAGAGAAGTGTGTATCTGGGATGAGCTGTCAGAGGAGGTGGGAGGCAGGAACAGTGACACCAGTTAGGAGGCACCGGGACAGGGATCTGACTGGTGGCAGGCACGGGCGCAGGCATGGACGGGGTGGGCCGAATGGCGTTTCTATAATACTAACCGGCCCAGAGTTTCCAGCTTTCTCCCTCCCTCTTCATGTCTACTGGCATCACATTTGCCGTTTTCCAATCTACTGGGATCTTTCCAGAATCTAGGGAACTTTGGAAGATTACAACTAATGCTTCCACCGTCTCTGCAGCCACTTCTTAGGCCATCAGGTCTGGAAACACATCAGCCCTTAGTCCCAGTAGCTTGCCTTGCCGTTGTCCTGAGTGATATTCGTTGTGTTCAGCTCCTTGCTCCCTCTTCCTTGGTCAGGTTTTAGTTTGCTCCACAGCTACAGGGTAATGGTGTCATGTCCCTGCCAGTCCCTATTTCTCCACTAACTTCCCTGTCTCAGCTTCCTGCGACTAACATACATTTTGTTAAATCTCTTTACATACTTGTTCCTTGTTCATTTATGTTCACTTCTCATTTTCTCCAAGTTTTTTTTGTCATTCTTTGCAATAATTCTACAGAACTTTACTGACCTTGCACCTTATTGCACTGCACTCTGTAGCTATGACAATTTGTACTGTTATTGTTTTTACCTGTACTACCTCAATGCACTCTGTACTAACTCAATGTAACTGCACTGTGTAATGAATTGACCTGTACAATCAGTATGCAGGACAAGTTTTTCACTGTACCTTGGTACAAGGGACAATAATAAGCCAATATCTGTCCTTCCAATCATTCAGCCTGCTGAGTTTATGTTGGCTCTCACACCAGTCTCACTCCCCAGGTGTTTTCTGATAATCTATTCTCATTCAGAATCAGGTTTATTATCCCTGACTTGTATGTTGTGAAATTTGTTGCGTTGTGGCAGCAGTACAGGGCAAAGACATAAAACTGCTGTAAATTACAAAATAAGTGAATAGTGCAAGAATAACGAAGTTGTGCTTTGGGATGTGGGAGGAAACTGGAGCACCCGGAGGAAAGTAACACAGCCACAGGAAGAACATGCAAACTCCATACAGCCCAAGGTCGGGATTGAACCGGGTCTCCAGAGCTGTGAGGTGGCTGCAGTACCTGCAGCACACTGTGCACAATGACAGTAGTATGGGATTCAGATCCATGCTGCATGAATCCAGCCTTAAACCACCTGAGCACACCACCACCTACCTGTGAGCCTGATTCCCCAAATCCACCTGAGCTAATTCTGCCACATGTCAGTGTAATTGCCTTTAGGTGATTGTACCTGCCTCTACCACCTCCTCTGGCAGCTTTTTCCATATACTGACCGCACTGTGAAAAAGTTGTCCCCAGGTCCCCTTTAAATCACTGAAAGTTACCTCACAGGTGAATAGGGTAGTTAAGGAAGCTTATGGGATGTTAACTTTCATAAGTCATGGGATCGAGTTTAAGAGCCGCGAAGTAATGATGCAGCTTTACAAAACTCTGGTTAGGCCACACTTAGAGCACTGTGTCCAGTGCTGGTCACCTCATTATAGGAAGGATGTGGAGGTGTTGGAAAGGGTGCAGAGGAGATCTATCAGGATGCTGCCTGGGTTAGAGAGTATGGATTATGAGGAGAGACTAAAGGAGCTAGGGCTTTACTCATTGGAGTGGAGGAGGATGAGGGGAGACGTGATAGAGGTGTACAAAATATTAAGAGGAATAGATAGAGTGGACAGCCAGCACCTCTTTCCCAGGGCACCAATGCTCAATACAAGAGGACGTGGCTTTAAAGTAATGGGTGGGAAGTTCAAGGGAGATGTCAGAGGGAGGTTTTTCACCCAGAGAGTGGTTGGTGCATGGAATGTGCTGCCTGGGGTGGTGGTGGAGGCTGATACATTGGTCAAGTTCCAGAGATTGTCAGATAAGCATATGGAGGAGTTTTAAATAGAGGGATATGTGGGAGGAGGGGGTAGATAGTCTGAGGTGTGGTTTGAAGGGCGGCACAACATGGTGGGCCGAAGGGCCTGTACTGTTCCACGGTTCTATGACATTTCCGGTTGAAAGTGTCTGCAAAGGCTTCTGCTTCCTACCATTGCTGGGGATAGGGTCTAAAGCCTCCCCCTCACCCTACCTACACCCCTCAGCCTCCCTCACTGCAGGGAAAGTGTTTGTCCGGGGGGGGCGGGACACACACGATGGGCCGAAAGGACCTCGTCCTGAGGACGAGCGGCGCCTGCGCAGCGGAAAGGACGTCGCGTCATATCACGAGACCAGTAAAGCAATCATGTGACCACCATGAGACCCACGTCAAATGACATCACTTCCCGTCCAGGCTAAGATGGCGGCGTGATATTGAGGGACGAGTGAGGGAGAGAGAGAACGGTCGGAGTGAGTGAGGGAGGGAGGGAGTGAGGGAGGGAGGGAGTGAGGGAGGGAGGGGGGGAGGGAGTGAGGGAGGGGGGGGAGGGAGGGAGTGAGGGAGTGAGTGAGGGAGTGAGTGAGGGAGGGGAGGGGAGGGGAGGGGGGGGGAGGGGAGGGGGGGGAGGGGAGGGGGGGGAGGGGGGGAGGGGAGGGGAGGGGGGGGAGGGGAGGGGGGGGAGGGGGGGGAGGGGAGGGGGGGGGAGGGGGGGGAGGGGAGGGGAGGGGGGGGGAGGGGAGGGGAGGGGGGGGGGAGGGGAGGGGAGGGGAGGGGGGGGGGAGGGGGAGGGGAGAGGACGGGGGAGGAGGGGAGCTGGGGTTGGAGACCTGGTGACTGAAGCTGGCACTGAGTGAGAGGGGCTGGAACTGGTCTCCATCAGCAGAGGGCCACGGGGGAGCTGGAGTTTGCCCATCTTCGTCATGTCCCTGCCCTGTGGGTGGACACAAGGGTCAGGGTTGTGGGTGGCCGTGTTCACTAGTGCTGAGGGAGCTCCTGCTGGGAGGAACCATCCGTTTATGGTGCTCAGTGACCATCCTGCCCTCTCCTAGATGCCAGTCACTGTGGGACCGTACGGGCAATCGCAGCCTAGCTGTTTCGACAGGGTTAAGATGGGGTTCATGATGGGCTGCGCAGTTGGCATGGCAGCTGGAGCACTGTTTGGCACCTTCTCCTGCCTCAGGTCAGTAAATCACTGCAAACGTTTTTTCAAACTACAAACAAGCACAAACCTTTTCATCTGCAGACTGCCTGCCCCATGTCTCCAGACACAAGCTTGGGCCCTTTCTGCCCTGTTATTGTTGGATGGATGGCTGTCAGTGGCTGGCCATTGCCAGACAATCCAGCTCTTGCCCCTCCAAGAAGCAGTGAGCTCAAATCTGAGCTGCAGCTCCGCGTGACGTCAGTGCCAATAATCAGGTGCCAACTGTTCACTGCTGCAGGTCGGTGATCTCTGAGAAATAAAGTGATGTGGAATGATCAGCCTGCAGTGTTCATGCTCCATGCAGACAGGGGTTTGCCTACTTCCACAGCCTCCCAGAAAGGCAGCCTTGCCTCAGCAGCATGGACGTTGGGAGTGAGAGTAACCCCAAGGCCCAATGGTGTTTGCTGCTGACAGCAACTACAGCTTGAATTAAATATTAAATCAAAGTCAGAGTAATACAGCATGGAAACAGACCCTTTGGCCCAACTTGTCCTATTTGCCCAAGTTTAGCCCATATCCCTCTAAAACATTCCTATCGACATGCGTCTCAACTACTTCCTCCAGCAGCTCGTTCAATACACCCACCACCCTCTGTGTGAAAAGCTTGCCTTTTACGTTTAAAAGGTTTAAGGTCCCCTTTAAGGACCCTTAAAAGGTCCCCTTTAAACCTTTCCCCTCTCACCTCAAACCTGTGCCCTCTAGTTTTAGACTTATTGTCTCTCTGCCCAAAGCTGACTTATAATGAATATCTAAAGTTCAAAAAGCATCCTGAGATACTGTGCTGCACTAGAGATCGATAACCAAGTTCTGGGTGAAGTGAGCATCATCAAGCAGGTGCATTTACCCACTGGGCAGTTCTGGGCCTTCCTCTAAATCTACTCTACTTCCCTGCCCATTTGGAGCCATAGATAGGGTAGATAAGGACAGAAGAAATAGCAGGAGTCAGCCATCCGGCCCGTTGAGCTTGCTCCGCCATTCAATAAGATCATGGCTGATCTGGCCGTGGACTCAGCTCCACCTACCTGCCTTTCCCCCATAACCCTCAATTCCCTTACTATGCAAAATTCTAACTGTGTCTTAAATATATTTAATGAGGTAGCCTCTACTGCTTCTATGGTCAGAGAATTCCAGAGATTCATTTCTCTCTAGGAAAAGCAGTTTCTCCTCATCTCCCTCCTAAATCTATTCTCCTGAATCTTGAGGCTATGGTCAGAGGGGTGTCAAAAACAAGGTTTTAGGTTGAAGGTGAGGAGGAGGAGCAGCAGCATTTTTAAAGGGGATCTTTTTTTTACATAGTGGTTGATATCTGGAAAATACTGCCAGTGGAGGTGGAGGAGTCAGATACAATCACTGTTTGAGGCATTTAGACAGATACATGCGAGGCAGAGGAGGACACGGTCCCAATGTGGGCAAGTGGGAGTAGCGTGGATGGGCGAGAAGGTCAGTATGGACCTGGTGGGCTGAAGGGCCTGTTTCTGTGCCGCATGACTATTTTTTGCAATGTGACCGGCCACAAGCCTTGGTTTAGGCTGAAGGTCACCCCCTCCGTGGAACCCGAGTATCCATCGTAGCTCCCTTCCGGGAGTGGTCTTCAAACTGATACGCCAGCTCTAAGTGTCATCAACATATGACTTGGACTTTTTCTGGTTGATACCAAACATGACAAACTGGCTATTCTTGTGGTTCAATGAACATAGGCAGGGTGCTTACAGCAGCTGAGAGACTGATCTGTCTCACTGAGGCACCTCCTGACCATCAGTGCTGTCCGGGTGGAGTTTGCACGTCCTCCCTGTGACCACATCCCAGAGGTGTGCTCGTAGGTTAAACAGCCACTAGTGTAGGGTGGTAAGTGGATTGGGTATTGATGGGCACGTAAGGGTGAGTAGGTTACTGGGAGATACGTTATGGAATCGGACTAATGTGCACATTGAGCAGGCATAGACCTGATGGGCTGAATGGCCCTCTCCTATGGTGTAATTGAATATTAAACACAATCATGTGGTGCACAAATCTCCTTTTGCTTGGTTCTAGGCTGGGGCTGAGGGGCCGAGAGCTGCTGGGGGGAGTCGGGAAGACCATGATGCAGAGTGGAGGCACGTTTGGAACCTTCATGGCGATTGGAATGGGAATCAGATGCTGACAGTTCCACACCATGTCACCTTATGCCTGAGATTAAGCTGTAGTAATAATGGAGAATAAAGTATGATTTGCTGTTTAATCAAATTGTGAGAGTTGGAAGGTTTGTCACTGAACATTTTACTGATTTGGGTGGCAGTGGCAGGACCAGAGGAGCACAAGTGTTTGTCAGTGGCGTCTGTTGGTGGGGAAAGCTGTTACCTCACGGGGAATGTTCGAGGGTTGAGGCCTGAGACCAACTGGTGGAACTGGCAGACGTTACTTGTAGAATTCAGTGGGAAGAGTTAAGTGGAGCAATGAACAGAAAGGTACAACCTTGAAGGGTGTGCAGGGCAACGAGCTGGGGGTGGCCAGGAACTGAAGAAGGAAGGTTTTTTAATAAAAAGCACACTTAGTCCTTTAATAAACTGGCAGTGCCCATTAAAGAAAACACCCCTGGAGTATTTGTGGGGAGGGTGACAACAAGTTGGAGAAGGTGCAGAGCAGAGTTAGCAGAACAGCTGTTGGGAAGTGTGGAGGGTTGTTACAACAGAGGACAAGTGTAAATAAGTGGTTTTGAAGAATGAAGAGCAGGTGACCAGATGACAGAGTTCCAGTGACTGGGCAAGACGATAGTGTTGTGATCTGGGACATGCTGCCGGAAGGCATGGTGGCAGCAGATTTGGTCAGAACTTCCAAAAGTGAAGTTTTTGGACATCTTGCAGGAAGTGTTCAAGGTGTGGGATGGATGGGAGATCCTCAGAACCATGCCCCAACTGCAACAAGCTGACGTTAAGCCTACTTCTCGCACTGCTTTAATATGTTGGTGCTCAGAAATGAAGAGTTTTGTGCCTCGTTGTTAACTCTAGCCTTGGCCTGAAACCTGGACATAATCGATTCTTCACCTGCAACACTTTTTGGAGTTTCTCTGCACTCTGGAACCATCCTACTTACCCTGGTATGCAGTTACGTTGCTTCCATCGAGAGGATTGATTATTCCTGGATAATCACTGCCAAAGGAGAGGTGCTTGATGTAGTGGGTCATGTTTATCTGGAGGAGAAAGCGCAGACTACATTACTCCTTAAGCATATTCCACAACAGGATGCTTCAGCAGATCTCCCCGTGGTAGAAACACTGAATGGCCTCCAGTGTTGCACTGCTCCCCGACTGGCAGCCATGCCTTCAGCTTCCTTCACATTAAGCTCTAGAGGTCTCCCTTCCAGTAAAAAATGTTTCTCTTTCAGCAAGCCCTTTGTCTCAGTATCGCCTGGTTGTCTACTGTCAAATTCTGTTGGGTGACAGGACCGAGCAGATTGAGATGTAACTAGTACAGCAGATAATGGAGATACCAGTGGATGTGGATTTTCAGAAAGCTTTTGATAAAATCCCACACAAGTTGGTTGGTCCACAGTCATAAAGCAGGTGGAATTAGGGTGATATATTGATCTGAATTGAGAACTGATTATTGGACAAAGTCCGATTAGATTGACCCTTCTCAGGTTGTCAGGCTGTGACCAGGGAAATCACAGGGATCAGTGCCCAGCCCTCAGCTCTTCTCAGCGACATCAATTGACTAAGGACCAATTGTCTTATTTCCTGATGATACAGAACTGGGTGGGTTGTGAATCACCTTGGGGGCTGTGGACAAGCTGAGTGAGTGGGTGAGGACATAGCAGGTGGAATATAATGTGAGGTTATCCACTTGGGTGAACATAATGGAAAACCAGTATTTGATTGGGTAGTGCTGATGTTGAAAGGCACCTGGATGTGTTGTACACTTAGCCAACATGTGGTCAGCAAGGAAAGTGCTACAGTTGCACAGGTGGTACAGAGGAGAAATGTCTTCATTCAGGTGGTGAGCCTTTGGAACTCTCTACTTGAGAGGGCTGTGGGGGCTCAGAAGTAAGCAATGTGAGGGTGGTGCTAAGGTTGAAGATTGGCCACGGTTGTAGTCCACTGTCCTTCTCAGCAAGCCGCACAACCTCACTGAGGGAAGTCAGCAAAGCTCCAGATGCAGTTTAACACGGCTGCCCTGTACAGGTGCTTGGACCACACTGCTAACCACTGACAAGGTATTGGACTAATTTGGGAGTTTTGCTTTGATGCTCTAAGCTGCAACGTGTAAACCCAATTCAACAAAAACCATACAGATGGGAGCTTTGAATTTTACCTACATTGTCCAGTCCGAACGTTTGCAGGTCATGAACTGGGAGAGAAAAGGGGAAGGAAAAAAAACAGAATTAGAAGCTGTAGAGACCCACAACATTTAATATTTAACTAAGCATGGGAAAGACCAGGGATGGAGGACTATGGCTGTGTGCTGGACAACGGGACGGATACAGAGAGGTACTGGATGGCAGGATGGGATGGGGGGGGGGGGTGGGGGGCGTGGTTGGAGGGACTGCTTCCATGCTCTGAACAACATTAGTGGCCCCTCAATAAGCATCTGATTATTCAAATCCATTGTTTGGTTATTCAATCATCAATATTTACTGATATCACCAAATTATATCGTCCTGGTGAGCAGTGACCGACGGGGGAGGGGAGGGGTGGTGACCGGTGAGCAGTGACTGCGAGGGTGGTCCATTTTGCACTGTTAGTCTGTAACTTGAACCAAAGTTGTATAATCACTGTACAGAAGCGAGCTGGTTAATGTTGCAGACACAAGGCCATTTGCTTCACATTCATTAGTTTTTGTTAATGATGCTCTGCATGCACACACATTCCTGAACACCAGCAGTGAGAGCACAAGCACCAGTGATCACACCAGCAGATCCATTCTGCGAATAGTTACTGACCCACTCAAGGCCAGCAGGCTAGTGGCATTGTAGACCAGCTACTGAGCCGGTGACTGAGGGCCCACACATTGTAGACCTGCTACTGAGCCGGTGACTGAGGGCCCACACATTGTAGACCTGCTACTGAGCTGGTGACTGAGGGCCCACACATGCACTGTTGTGGTGAAAGCCCTGGTGTCTGTCACAGGAGCAGACACACCCATGCAGCCTGCTATTCCATGTGATCAACTCCATCAAGCTATTTGCTGAGCAGACTCTGCCAGGGACACTAGTTATGATTGGCAGCATTATCTGCATCCAGGGAACTTGTAGATTAAACTCATGGCCACCGTTAGGACATAGAACAGTATAGCATAGGAACAGACCCTTGGGCCTGCCATGCCTGTGCTCACCATGATACCAAATTAAAACCAATCCCATCCGCCTGCACATGGTCTCTATCCCTCCATTCCATGGCAGTTCATGTACCTGTCCAAATGCCTCAAACTATGCTATTGGTATCTGCTTCCACCACTTCCCCAGCAGGCAGGCAAGCAGTCCCAGGCACCTACCTCCGTGTGCAAAAAACCCAACCTCAAATCTCCTTTAAACTTTCCCCCTTTCACTAAAAACAATGACCTCTAGTATTTGACATTTCCATCCTGCAATAAAAACATTATCTATGCCTCCCGTAATTTAGTAAACCTCTATCAGGTCACCCATCAACCTGTGGTGCTCCAGGGAAAACAATCCTAGTTTGTCCAACCTCTCCTTATAGCTCATACTCTCTACTCCAGGCAACCATTGGAACCTCTTCTGCACCCTCTCCAAAGCCCCCACATCCTTCCTGTCATGTGGCGACCAGAACTGCAAGCAATGCTCCAAATGTGGCCTAAATTTTATTTAGTTGCAACTTGACTTTCCAACTTTTATACTCAACACCTCGACTGATGAAGGCGAGCCTGCCGTATGCATTCTTTACCGCCCTATCGACCTGTGTTGCCACTTCCAGGGAGCTATGGCCTTGCACCCCAAGATCCCTCTGTACATGGATGCTCCTTAAGGGGAGGTAGAATTGAGAAAGAATGTTGGAGAGTAAAATAAATTGCCACAGGGTGAAGAAAGCCTGTGTCACAGCAACTTAGTCTCCTCCATTTGCTCCATCCGAACACCATCAGTAAAAACTGGTCAAATCTGCAGGTGGGGCACAGATCCTGGGGAGCATCTGGGCGAACTGGACCTGTCCCCACAGGTACTGAACCAGTGTCACAGTAACACACCCGTCCCCACCAGTACTGAACCCTGTCCCCACCGGTACTGAACCAGTGTTACAGTAACACACCTGTCCCCACCAGTACTGAACCACAGTGTTAAAGGAACACACCCGCCCCCACCGGTACTGAACTGGCATTACAGGAATACACCTGCCCCACCAGGACATATACCAGTTACACAGTGACAGCTGCGTGCCCTACAAGTCTCAGCACCAGACTTGCAGTGACAGAATTTCTCCCATTGTGCTGTAGCAGTGTTGGTGACCAACCTGTATCCACAGCACTGTATATGCTTTACAGAAGACTGTAGACACAATACTGTACCCAGCATTGCACAGTGGCAGTCCTGTACCCCAGTGCACTACTGTACCCCAGCAGTACACATCCGATCTCCCACTGGACAACGAAGGCAGAATCACTACTTTAGCTGCAGGTGTTTCTCTGGTGTGTGGCAATAAATTGAAATGTACCCAGCCACTCACTGTTCACAGAATTTCCATCACACTGCACACATCCATGGTATGGTGGTTAACACACAGCACAGACGGGGGACAGACAGAGCAAACGGGTTTAGTGAAATTGTTCCACGGGCATCCAAGCACGAGCTTACACAGTGGAGGACTATGAAAGGTTTACAGAAGTGAACAGAATCCAGAATTAGTCACTTACTCTCAACAGCATGTACTGCAAAGGAGAAAAGAAACAATGTTTAAAAGTGGAAAAGCATCACAGAACAAAGGCAGAAACCCCATTACATCCTGGAGAACAAGCACACCAGCACAGGGACACTGGAGGATCCTGAAACACCAGGCACACCAATGGAAGCCACTTCTTGTGTATGACACATGTGGGCATCACCGAGTACTTCACTCGCTCCTCACTTCAGTCCCGGTTCCTTCCATCTCTGCCCACGGAAAACTCCCCCAGTCACAGGAACACAGTCACCCGTGCCTGCCCACCGTTCAACATGGCCATGGGCCAATTTACACACTAACCCCATATGCCTTCGTACACTTATCATCCAAACATCTATCCAACTCTGGCTCGAATACACTCATCAACCAGGCTTCCAACGATTCACCAACCTCTGGGCAACGACATCCCTTCTCAGCTCAATCCTGAATGGCCACCACTTATTCTTAGACTGTGACCCTGAGTTCTGGACTCAGCCCAGGGAAACATTAAGCCTACATCTCCCATCGTGCCCTTTTACATTAGATTACTGCTCATTCTTTTCAACTTTACAGTGCAGACCCTGTGTGTGTAACCTTTCCTGGTAGTCAAATCCCCAGTCCCAAGAATCAACCCGGTGAACCTCTGCTGCACTCACCCCATCACACGTATATTCTAGAGTCATACAGATGTACAGCATAAAGAACAGGCCCTTCAGCCCACCACGGCTATACCGACCATCCTGTCTATCTACACTAATCCCACCTGCCTGCATTAATTCCATCTCCCTCTGTGCCCTGCTCATTCAAGCACCTGTCCAGATGCCTCTTAAATGTTGTTACTGTTCCTGCCTCCACCTCCTCCTCTGACAGCTCATTCCAACTACTGTGTGTGAAAAATTTACCCCTCAGATCCCCTTTAAACTTCCTCCCTCTCACCTTAAACCCATGCTCTATTGTTTGACACTCCTACCATGGGAAACAGGCTACCTATCCTATCTGTGCCTCTCAACTTTATATACCTCTATCACGCACCTCTCAACCTCCTTTGGTCCCTAGGTAGGGAGACCAGACGTACACAATATCCCTGGCTCCCCCTTATTCATCCCTCTTCCCCGTTAGTTGTTTAACTGTCACCACCATTCACAACTAGATGCGGTGGAACTGCTGGTTAGCACACACGTAATCTGGTGTTGCAGATTCACTGGTTTACATTAAATTGCAAATTAAAGCGTTGGCATAGATGTTATTTTGACTTGAAAAGAACTAAGTTTGAATTTCTTTGATAATCAATCGAAGAATTTCAGTTTACATTTGAAGAACAGCACTTAGTTTTAAATCAATGAAGCTTTTCAAGGTATTTGAATTGGAATTCAGCTAGAAATTCCCTTTCTTTCAGGCAATTTAAATTATGTTGCTTTATTTAGAAATAGTTTGAGCAAGCATTGTTTAATGTGATGACAGCAAGTCTGATACCCGATGTTCCTCCACATGCAACTCTCAAATCCAGTTCTCAGCATTTGTACATTGGGTTGACAGGAAGAATGAAATCAACAGGAGTTACGATTTTGACCCTCATGCGGCTGCCCCCAGAACACTCTACGCAAAAAGATGCATTTCACTGTGTGTTTCGATGTACGTGTGACTAATAAAGATATCTTATCTGCTTGACACTTGAAGGATCACTTGGCTTTAGTCAATGTCTTTGTAAAAATCGTACAAATACTCCACCCTCCTGTCTAGCTTTTATACGTAAACATGAAAAAGTTTTCACTTGGAATTATTTCTCCTTCACTTATGTTGAGTGTTTTATTTTAAGGTCATTAGGAAAGGCACTTGAAGAAGCAAATAATGATGTAATCATTTTTGACAGCACGATCCCTTTAGAATCATACAGCATGGAAACAGGCCCTTCGGCCCGACTTGTCTATGCCAACCGAGATGCCTATCTACTTCTCACCCCACATGCCTGCATTTGGCCCACAGGCCTCTAAACCTTTCCTATCCACGTACCCGTCCAAATGGTTTTTAAACGCTGTGGTTGTACCTGCCTCACCCACTTCGTCTGACAGCTCATTCCATACACCCACCAGTCTCTGTGTGAAGAATTTGCCCCCCAGATCTCCTTTAAATCTTTCCCCTCTCACCTTAAACATGTTCCCCCTAGTTTTAGACTCCTTTACCCTTGGAAAAAGACTGTGGACATCTACCCTATCTATGCCCCTCATAATTTTACAAACCTCCACAAGGTCACCCCTCAGCCTCCTATGCTCCAGTGAGAACAATCCCAGCCTGTCCAATGTCTCCTTGCAACTAAAGCCCTCCATTCTGGTGAATCTCTCCTGAACTCTTTCTAGTACTACCACATCCTGCAGTGTAGTGACCAGAGCTGCAATATGACATCCAACTTTTATACTAAATACTCCTGCCCATGAAGGCAAGCAAGCTAAATGCTGCCTGAATGACCCTGTCTACCTGTGTTGCCACTTTCAGACAGCAATGGACTTGCACCCCAAGGTCCCTCTGTACATCAATGCTGCTGTTTACTGTACATGTCTGGCTGATATTAGACAACCCAAAATGCATTACCTCACACTTGTCTGGATTAAACTCCATCTGCCAGCACTCTGCCCAACTTTCCAGCTGATCTATGTCCCTCCATATCCTTAGACAATCATCCTCACCATCTACAACTCCAGCAATCTGTGTTGTCAGCAAACTTACTCAGCAGACCACAGACATTCTCGCTGAAATGGCCAAAGGTTCCAGCACTGATCCATGTAGTACCCTGCTTTATTTGTTCTCTGTTCTGGTTTAGGTAACAAAATAATTATCAGAATGAACTGTGAGATTGTGATGACCTGGATTTCACTGTGGCATGAATTTGTTGTAAACTATACGAGTTCCCAGTTACAGGTCACATGGTTTGATAGTGCAAAGTGCTGGGTGCTTACAGGGACTGAGGATCCTTGTACACAAACCACAGAGTTAGCAGGCAGCTACCACAAGCATTAAGGCAAACAGTCTGTTGGCCTTTATAGCAAGACAATTTGACTACAAGAGTGAGGACATTTCACTGAAATGATGCAGGACCCTGCTGGGATGGCTGTGGAATATTGTACTGGATGGTCTCCCAGTAGTGGAACTAAGGTTCACTAGATTGATTCCTGGTTTGGCAGGGATTCTCCTGTGAGGAGAGATTACGCAGATCAAATCTGTACTCCCTCGACTTTAGAAGAATACCAAGTGCCTTCCTGGTAATATGGAAGATTCCTACAAAGCTCGACAGGGTAAGTGCAGGGACGATGCTCCCTCAGGGTTGGCTGTCTGGAATGGGAGAAAAATTCCTCACCCAGAGGGTAATAAAACTGGGAATTCTCCAGCCAAGGGTGATGTGGACGCTCAGTTGGTGAGTTTATTCAAGACAAAGGTCAATGGATTTTTAGATATTAAGAGAATCAAGGGATATAGACTTAGTGCGGAGAAATGGTGCCATAGTGGCAGAACTAGCACGAGGGGCTGAATGGCCTCCTCCTGCTTCCATTTCTGATGCGCTTACACATTAAAAATTGTGAGGTTTGATCCTACATTTAATTATTCAAGTTACAAATTTTCAATAGATGATGGAATTCTATTCATTTAACACAATATTTTACTGCAGCAAATTGCTATATAATTAAAATGGAGATTAATTTCATGGCTTTGTTACCGTGAACGTGTTTAAGTTAATAAAGATGTTAATACTTCTGTTGTCACTTCTAAGGACAGCATCTGTGCAAGTTTAAATGATCCCACAGTTGAAATGGATGCATTAAAAGACTGAAGTATCTCTGCCATTTGACAGCCATTTGTACATTATTCATGAGGTGAAGAGTGCCTTGTGATTTTATTTTACAAGGGAAAATTTCACCTAGCTACAGAAATTAATGGGAATTTAAGAAACATAGAAAACCTACAGCACAATACAGGCCCTTCGGCCCACAAAGTTGTGCCGAATGTGTCCCTACCTTAGAAATTACTCAGCTTACCCATAGCCCTCTATTTTTCTCAGCTCCATGTACCTATCCAACAGTCTCTTAAAAGACCCTATTGTATCAGCCTCCACCACCGTTGCCGGCAGCCCATTCCATGCACTCACCACTCTGAATAAAAAACTTACCCCCTGACATCTCCTCTGTACCTACTCCCCAGCACCTTAAACCTGTGTCCTCTTGTGACAACCATTTTAGCCCTGGGAAAAAGCCTCTGACTATCCACACGATCAATGCCTCTCATCATCTTATACACCTCTATCAGGTCCCCCCTCATCCTCCGTCGCTCCAAGGAGAAAAGGCCAAGTTCACTCAACCTGTTTTCATGTGGCATACTCCCCAATCCAGGCAGCATCCTTGTAAATCTCTTCTACACCCTTTCTATGGCTTCCACATCCTTCCTGTAGTGAGGCAACCAGAACTGAGCACAGTACTCCAAGTGGGATCTGACCAGGGTCCTATATAGCTGCAGCATTACCTCTCGGCTCCTAAATTCAATTCCACGATCGATGAAGGACAATACACCGGATGCCTTCTTCACCACAGAGTCAACCTGTGCAGCTGCTTTGAGCGTCCTATGGACTTGGACCTCAAGATTCTCTGATCCTCCACACTGCCAAGAGTCCTACCATTAATACTATATTTTGCCATCATATTTGACCTACTAAAATGAACCACTTCACACTTATCTGGGTTGAACCACATCTGCCATTTCTCAGCCCAGTTTTGTATCCTATCTATGTCCCGGTGTGACTTGACAGCCCTCCACACTATCCACAACACCTCCAACCTTTGTGTCATCAGCAAACTTACTAACCCATCCCTCCACTTCCTCATCCAGATCATTTATAAAAATCACAAAGAGTAAGGGTCCCAGAACAGATCCCTGAGGCACACCACCGGTCACCGACTTCCATGCAGAATATGACCTGTCAACAACCACTCTTTGCCTTCTGTGGGCCAGCCAGTTCTGGATCCACAAAGCAATGTCCCCTTGGATCCCATGCCTCCTTACTTCCTCAATAAGCCCAAGAAATTATGTAACTCACAAGAAGGATAGTCAGGGGTAATTAGACTGTAAAAGTCATACTTCTGAATGGACACTGATTTACCATATACCAACACCTTAATTTTCAAACTTTACTTGTTTTTAAACCATTCATGATTTCCCCCCATCACTAATGTCCCCCTGGCCTTTAACCCTCCGAGCTATCTCTCCTGAATTCAGCCATCAGAATCATCCACAAATAGACTTATTCCACCACTGGCAACCAAGCCTTCAGCTGGTGAGGGCAAGGCTCTGCTCCAATCCCACATGGCCCTCCACATAAGCAGCCTCTGACCACACCCACGCCCAGCTATCTGCTATTACAATGCTGTCACTTGATGTGCTACATAAACATAAGTAACTTTTAATGACTGCTTCTCCAACACTGTGACAGGCACAGTCACTTATCCCAGGACACTGCCCACACAAACTCTGGGCGAATCCCGTCCACTGACTCACCATGCACATGTGACTGCTGAAAGCTTTTCCCAGGAGCAAAATGGAAATTCCCAGCAACCTGATCAACAGAAGGAAGAAGATAGAAAGGTGTAAAACAGAAAGCAGTGGACATCTAACCAGACCCACCCCAATCACCAGACCCAGTAACCAACTAACCAGATCCACCCCCAATCACCAGACCCAGTAACTAACTAACCAGACCCACCCATCACCAGACCCAGTAACAATGACTAACCGGACCCACCCATCACCAGACCCAGTAACCAATGACTAAACTGACACACCCCCAATCACCAGACACAGTAACCAATCACTAACCAGACCCACCCCCATCACCAGACCCAGTAACCAACTACCCAGACCCACCCATCACCAAACCCAGTAACCAACGACTAACCAGACTCACCCCATCACCAAACCCAGTAACTAACCAGACCCACCCCATCACCAAACCCAGTAACCAACAACTAACCAGACCCACCCCAGTCACCAGACCCAGTAACCAACTAACAAGACCCACCCCATCACCAAACCCAGTAACCAACAACTAACCAGACCCACCCCAGTCACCAGACCCAGTAACCAACTAACCAGACCCACCCCATCACCAGACCCAGTAACCAGTGACTAACCAGACTTGCTCCCTAATCACCATTTTCAGTAACCAATGGTTAATCAGATTCACACCCCAATTATCATACCCATAACTAATCCCTAACTAGACCCACGACAGAGTAACAGCCCTGTAACGATACCTAACCACACACACATACCACATCATCGTTACTGGAGCAATGACTCATGTGGGTCTGGTTAGGCGTCCATTACTACAGACAATAACCCATCAGATCTACACCCAATCACTGCCAAACACAAGGTCTGTAACTGATCCACAAAACAACAAATTTCACATTATACAAGACAGTGATAATAAACCTGATTCTGATTCCGAGGGTTGTGTCTGATCAGTGACACAGCACCCAACATCTATCCATAGACTCACCTTATTGACCTCCAGAAATCCATAGACCTGGCAGCCCTCGTTCTTCTGCTCCTGCAGCTTCTGTGTGAATCCTTCCCTCATGCACTGCTCAATTGTGTCTGCATTCTTGAATGCCCAGCCCTTCCGTCTGTAGGCCTCCCGCACATCGGCACACGTGTTACAGCACCTGCACAAACCAATCAGCACACGCTACAGCTCTTCACGGACCAATCAGCACACACTACAGCTCTTCATGGACCAATCAGCAAGTCCTACAACATCTCCATCGACATGCCAGGGCACAGCATACAGAGAAGGAAAACCTTACAGAGAACATTGGTTCAGCCCCAGCTGGAGAACTGTAGCCAGTTCCAGGCCACACCAGGGAGGACAGTCAACAGCTGGGAGGCAGTCCAGTCACACAGTCATATGACAGAGGAACAAGCCATTCAGCCCAACTCATCCTCGGTGACCAGTAGACACTCTTCCGTATTAATCCCATCGCTGAGCACTTAGTCCAGAGCCTTCTATGCCTTCTAGACATTTCTTAAATACTGTCAGTGACCCAGCTTCAACCACTGTCCCAGGCAGTGCTTTCCAGGTACTCACCACTCCCTGGGTGAAGAAGGTGCCCCTTAGATCCCCTCTAAATCTCTCTCCCCTTACACTAAATCTAGGTCCCCTAGTGCTATCTACCTCTGACATGGGGAGATTTCCTGCAGTCTACCTATATCCCTCAGATATGTCCCCTCTTAACCCCTCCGCTCCAGGGAGAACAGACCCATTCCTCTCCGGCCTCTTCTCATAACAGAACTGCTCCATCCCAGGCACCGCCCTGGTGAATCTCCTCTGCGCTATCACATCCTTCCTGCACGCAGTGCTCCAGCTGGGGTCTGACCAAGGTTTTAAGAGGTTGGGCACAAGCTCCCTACTTCGGTGGTCACTGGCCCAACCAGAGAAGGACAGTACCCCATATGCTTTCCTAACTTTGTCTACCTGTGCTGCCAGTTTCAAGGATCTATGGACGTTCTCCAAAGTCCCTCTGTTCCTCAGTGCTCCCTAAGACCTTACCATCCATGGTGTATGTCCTAGCCTCATTAGCACTCCCAAGATGCATCATCTCACATTTATCTGGATTGAACTTCATCTGCTATTTTCAGCTGGTTTCACCAACACGTCAACATCACCCTGTAGTCCAAGACTACCTTCCACATTATCAATTCCGCCAATCTTCGTGTCATCCGCGAACTTACTGATCATGCCTCCCATATCCGAGTCATTCACGTACTGTTCAAACGGCAAGAATCGCAGCACTGATCCTTGTGGGACACCACTAGTCATAGACATCTAATCACAAAAACAACCGTCTACCGTCACCCTCTCTCCTGTTTGAAGCCAATTTTGATTTGATTTCAGAATTTGCCCTGGATCCCACGGGCCCTAACCTTTTGAACCAGTCTCCCACTGGCAACCTTAAGGTTGTAATCTCTGCATTTCTTCAGATGCCACGTACTACTAGGAATAGGAGGAGAGGTCAGATGAATGCGTGGCTGACAAGAGGAAGAGATGGTGCAAGAATGAGTGCTTTAGATTTGTGAATCACTGGGATCATTTCTTGGGGAAGACAAGACCTGTACAACTGGAACAGGCGCAACATACTTGTTGGGGGTTTGCTTGTGCTGTTGGGGAGGATTTAAATTAACAGCAGGGGAATGGGATGGAGTAGGAGTACAGCAGGGGGAGAGGAACAGCCAGGTGTGGAAGGAAAACGGTCAGTCTGGTGAGCAGAGCAAAGACTGGATGGGGCACGTGGGTGGGACACAAGGCTGGACCATCTATTTCAATGCAAGGAAGGCAGATGAACTGAGTGTTGAGTTGCATGTGGAAAAATGAATCTTGCTGTCACAAAGACATGGCTGAAAGAAGGGATGGACTGGCCACCCAACGTTGCAGGGTACAGAACCTTCAGGCTCGACAGAGGGGCTGTAGAAGTGGAGGTGGCATTGCAATGGTAATTAAGGAACCATTGCAGTGAGAGGGGGATATGGTCACATGGGTGGAACTAAGAAACAAAAGGGAGGCATTTTAAAGGCCTCCAAACAGTCAGTGGAGATAGAGGAGCAGAGATGCAGGTAAAGCAGAGAGAGGCAAGAACAGTTGGGGATTTCAATTCCCCCAATATTAACTGAAATCACCTTAGTGTGAGAGGATTAGAGGGAGTGGAATTATTAAAGTGTGTCAAGGAGAGCTTTTGAACCCGTATGTGGGTAAACTTACTTGAAAAGGAGCAGCACTGAAGCAAATCTTTGGGAATGTAGCTGGGCAAGTGGTAGGAGGGTCAGTGGGAAAACATAAGACATAGGAGCAGAATTAGGCCATTCAGCCCATCAAGTCTGCATCCTACCAACCACTGAAGTCAGGCTAACCGGCCCATAATTTCCTGTCTTTTGCCTCCCTCCCTCCTTAAAGAGTGGAGCGACATTTGCGATTTTCCAGTCCTCTGGAACCATTCCTGCCTCTAGTGATCCTTGAAAGATCACCACTAATGCCTCCACAATCTCTTCAGCTGCCTCTTTCAGGACCCTGGGGTGTAGTCCATCCGGTCCAGGTGACTTATCCACCTTCAGACCTTCCAGCTTTCCAAGCACCTTCTTAGTAATAGTGATTACCCTCACTTCTATCCCCTGACTCTCTCATTTCTGGCATGTTGCTGGTGTTTTCCACAGTGAAGACTGACGCAAAATACTTATTCAGTTCATCTGCCATTTCTTTGTTCCCTATTACTACCTCTCCAGCATTATTTTCCAGCTGTCCGATGTCCACTCTTGCCTCTTTTACTCTTTATATATCTGAAAAAACTTTTGGTAACCTCTGTTATATTATTGGCAGCTTACCTTCATATTTCATCCTTCCTCCCCTTATTGCTTTTTCAGTTGCCTTCTGTTGGTTTTAAAAGCTTCCCAATCCTCCAGCTTCCCGCTATTTTTTGCAATATTGTTTGCCCTCTCTTTTGCTTTTATGCTGTCTTTGACTTCCCTTGTCAGCCACGGTTGCCTCATCCTCCCTTTAGAATGCTTCTTCTTTGGGATGAACTGATTCTGCATCTTCTGAATTACTCCCAGAAACTCCTGCCATTGCTGCTCTACCGTCATCCCTGCTAGGGTTCCCTTCCAGTCAACTTTGGCCAGCTCCTCTCTCATGCCTCTGTAATTACCTTTACTCAACTGTAATACCGATACATCCAATTTTGGATTCTCCCTCTCAAACTGCAGGGTGAATTCTATCATATTATGGTCACTACCTTCTAAGGGTTCCTTTACCTTCAGCTCCCTAATCAAATCTGGTTCATTGCACAACACCAAATCCAGAATTGCCTTTTCCCTGGTGGGCTCGATCACAAGCTGCTCTAAAAAGCAATTTTGTAGACATTCTACAAATTCCTTCTCTTGGGATCCAGAGAATCTCCAACATTTTGGAGACAGTGACCATAACTCTGAAGTTTGAAGCTTGTTAAGGAGATTGACAAGGATGGACCAGAAATTAAAGCCCTAGATTTGGGGGTGGGGGGTGGGGTGGGGAGAAGGGCAATTTCAATACGATAGGACAGGATGTGGCAAAGTTGGGCGAGGAGCAGCCACCTGCATGCAAGCTGACAAAGAAAGAAAGGCAACATGGCAGGAATGGGGAAGTAAAACCAGCAGAGGTCCTATTGGTATATAGAATATATGTGTCTATGTGTGTCTGAACTCCATTAGTTGGGCAAAGAGGGCACGTGAAACAGCATAGACAAGATGAAGGAAGATCCCCAAGCATCTTCTAAGTACAAACAGGATAAGAGCAGGGCTCATTAGGCACCAAAATGGTGATCTGTATGTGAAGTCAGAGGAAGCAATTAAATGAATACTTCTCATCTGAACGGAGAAGGAATTTTAGTTGGAGAATTTAGGGGGTATGGGGGCGGGGAGGGGGTGTCAGAGGGTGGAAAATAATGAATCTAGAACAAATTATGATTGAAATGGAGGGGATATTAGCTATCTTAGCTAACAAAATGTATGGACGATGGCAGTGCAGTTGATGTGGTCTATATTGCCCGCAGTAAACCCTCTGACAAGGTCCCACGTTGGAAACTAGTCCAAAAGGTGACAGCCCAGGGGATTCAGGGCAAGTTGGCAAACTGAATCCAAAATTGGCTTGGTAGTAGGAGACAGAGGGGGATGGTAGAGGGGTGATTTTGTGATTGGAAGCCTGTGACCAGTGGTGTAGCATGGGGTTGGTTCTGAGACCCTCACTGTCTGTTATACAGATCACTGATCTGGATATGAATGTCAGTACGATTAGTACATCTGCAGATGATGTGAAAATTGATGGTTTTGTTGATGGCGAGGAGGATAGTTTTAGGGTACAGGATGACACGGATGAGTTGCTAAGAGCAGTGGAGATCCTGATGCATTTTGGGAGGACCAATTAGGCTGGAACACACACCATGAACGGTAGGACTGTCGGAAGGACTGAGGAACAGAGCAACCTCAGTGCACACATCCAAAGATATCTGAAGGCAGAAGCACAAGCAGACAGGGTGGTTGAGAAGGCATACGGGAAAGTTACTCCCTTTAACCAGAGTGCAGAATACACAACCAGAGGGGTTACAGTACAACAAAAAACACTGGTCTGCCCACAGTCCGACCAACTGCAATGCACTTGGTTGCTGGCTATAGATAACTCTGCTGTGTGGAAAGGTTTCCTGCTAAGTATGCCCCTCATCATTGTGCGTACTGTCATGCTCTCAGAACCTACCCTGTCAGTCCCCTCAGAACCTTAAACCCCAGAGAGATCGCCTGTCCCTCTCAGGCTCAAGCTGTTCATTCTTTCCCCCTTAGTCAACGCCTTCATCCCAGGCAACAACCCAGTAAACCTTCAGAGTGCTTCACAGTGCATCCTTCCCTAGATACCGAGGCCAAAGCTGTACAGCAGGTACACTCTGTAGAAAGACTCCCCAACTTCTTAAACTGCAGCCCCTCTGAATCAGAGCCAACACTCCAACTGCTTGCTATATCTACATGCAGACTGTGCTTCCTATAAAGCGACTCCCAGAGCTCTCCATCCAGCAACTCTCTGCCGTCTCTATTTAAATAATATTCTGCTGTTCTGTTTTTGCCTCCGTGGATACCACACATTTCTCCACTGCCCAGCACCCACACACTTCACTGATCTGCAGACCCTGCATCCTCCTCACAACATCCTGCCCCACCTACTTTTGTATTGTCAGCAGATCTCTGCAACTTGTCACCTGTAGAAATAACAGTGTAATCCAACACCAGAAGGCTATGGACCAAGCGTTGGTAAATGGGATCAGTACTTGATGGTCAGCATGGACATGGTGGGCCAAAGGGCCTGTCTGAATGACTGTCCTTGACCAACATCAGAAGTGGCAGAATGTAATGGCACTTAAGTCAGTTGTAACTCCTTCCCAGCCCAGGGACAACGTAGCCTCCTGTAGCCCAAGGACCCACCTGACCCCAGCTTCAAGAGGCGGATGTAAGACCCCAGCCCTATCCCGGACTGTCGCACTCACTTCATGTCTTCAGACTCTGCCCCATAACAGCTCTCGCACCGGCCTGGGTCCAGCTTTGTCGTATTGAATGCCTCCTCCTGCTTCCCCAACTCTGAAACAGACAGGAAAACCACAGACCACAGGATGAACGTGGGGAGAAAACAAAAAAAGATAAAAGGAGACAATATGTGGAACAAAGAAAGAACAAGAGGGGCGGAGAGTGAACGTAACGGTGTGAGCCACAACAGGTAGAACAGAAACGTCCCATGAATCGTGGAGACAGGGAGGAGAGAAGGTGTGGAACAAGCTCAGGAGGAGGGAGAGAGAGACACAGATACAGAGGCAGCACACCGCCATAAAATTACCTCCCCAGACTAGCCCGCCACATTTAATGGGATTAAACCTCAAGCACTGGAATATGAACAGAAATTGAACAATAAAACTGAGGAGAATGCTAGCCCCCAACCCCAGTGACTCAGCAGGAAGTCCACAGACAGAAAACCCAATCAAATACTTGCCCCGAGCTTCAGAAGTGATTTTAAATTGTTCCTTATACTAGGGAAATGCCCAGTGAGTTACTGGCTCCAGGAGGAGGTAAGAGTGGAGGCACTGAGAGACAGAAGAGACCGGACAAGACCTGTGACACCGGCACCTCAGGGAATACCCATGGACTCAAATGCAGCTGATGGGCTAAGGGAGCAACTGGGACATTGTCCACTCCTCTTGTACGTCATTAGAAAGGATCTCAGAACCAGTTCACACCACCTCATGCCTCAGACAGTGTAAAGAGTTTTAGTCTGAAGCCCGAGATACATTCAGGTTAACAACTTGGGGTAAGGATATATCAGAAAGTAAATATTTTCCAGCCTGCTTCCTTGGAACTCTGTCTAACCAGTTCACCAATGAGTAGCTGGACAATGCAACCCAGTTTAGAAGCCAACAATCTGTGGGCAGTGCCAGCGCCTGTTCTTACCGTGTCTCTCCACCTCGGAAGTGACTATATTGCCCACCAGGTCCAGTCTTTTTTTGAACAGGTTGTGTTCCACATCGAGCTGCTGCTCCCCAGCCACATCCATCGCATCAATACTGAGATCTGACAGTGCAGACACAGAACACACCATGAGCAACAGATCTGTCATTTGCAATGTAGCTGGGATAAAGTATCTGCCAGGCCAAAGAATGAGTTGAGAGGACAATGAAATATAAAGCAAGCGCTTTAGGGAAGTAACTGCAGCCTGAGTCTGAGGCTGCGGAAGGCACAGGTGATAGCACTGGGATGTTGGAACAGCCACACACAGTGTGTGGAGAAAGTCCAGCGCTTGGGGCAGGTCAGGTGAAAAGGAGAAATTAAAGGCTTGTCAAACGAGAAGCCAACGGAGGTCAGAGGTTGGAAGGAGGGGGGAGATACAGGGAGAGACAGACAAAACATTGAATCTTTACTCACAGGCACAGGGCATGTGTGGAAAAAACAGTATCAATGTTGATTTTTAGCTTTTCCCCTCGTGACGTGTCAACGTAGAGTTCAGGATGCACCTGGAAAGGGAAAAGCAAGATCATTTGTCAATCAGCAAGTTCCATCCACAAGGAAAAGCCAGATACTTAGGAAGCAGGAATTCTCTTTCCCATTTATTGTGAATAAATCTATATTTGGGAAAGGCAAAATCTGCAGGTAGCAGCTTTCTCCAAGCAGGTCTGAAAACAGTTACAGAAGCAGAAAATAAAAAACCTGCAGATTCTGGAAATCTGAAACAACAGAAAACGCTGGAAACACTCAGCAGGTCAGGCAGCACCTATGGGGAAAGAGAACGTTAACATTTCAGATCTGGGACACTTTGTTACATCAGTTCTGATAGAAAGTTTTTAAACCTGAAACATTAGATACTCTTTCTACAGATGCCGTCTGATCTGCTGAACAAACAAGGGACCCAGGTTCCACTTTGATGGTTCAAACTAGAACTGAAACCAATGTTTGTTGCAGTCTCCAGTACAGTGCTGGAGGGGAAAAAACCTGTCACCCTCAGGAGGCAGCAGTCTTAACAGGTATAAGTGCCTCACTCAACCCAATGCAACACTCTCACCAAAACCACCAGTAAATAATAACTCCAGAATAGCATCCTCACATAACATAAAAAGAATGAGTAAACTACATGTGGCAAAAAGTGAGGCAAGAAGCCAGTGCAGGGGCTACTGGGTGGTACTCACCTCCTTTGTGAGGTAGTACTGAAGCTCAGAGAAAAACAGGAGCAGCATGATCAGGCTGCTGATCACAGTGACTGCAGAGGAGAGAGACGGTCAGTGACACAGACACAGCCTTCCACCACACACCCCTACCCTCCACCTTGTCCAATCTCTCCCTACTTCCTTCCTGCAATTCCACTCCTCGCACTCTCTTCCCTCCATCCTCCCTTGTCCTTATCCTGTCCTCCCCCTCCACCACCCTCCTCCCTCACTAACCCCCTCTTCTCTCCCTCCCCTTCTCCATCACTCTTGCCTTCCCTCACTCCACCTCGCTCTCTCACCTCTCCTTCCCTCACTGACCACAATCAGTGAGGATAGGCAGCAACACCTCCAGCATGATTATTCTCAACACTGGTGCCTCACAAGGCTGCGTCCTCAGCCCTCTACTCTACTCCCTATACACTCACGACTGTGTGACCAGATTCTGCTCTAACTCCATCTACAAGTTTGCAGATGATACCACCGTTGCAGGCCGTATCTCAAACAGCGATGAGTCAGAGTACAGGAAGGAGATAGAGAGCTTAGTGGAATGGTGTCATGACAACAGCCTTTCCCTCAATGTCAACAAAAGAGCTGGTCATTGACTTCATGAATGGGGGCGGTGTACATGCACCTGTCTACATCAATGGTGCTGAGGTCGAAGGGGTCGAGAGCTTCAAGTTCCTAGGAGTGAACATCACCAATAGCCTGTCCTGGACAAACCACGTAGATGCCATGGCCAAGAAAGCTCACCAGCGCCTCTACCTCCTCAGGAGGCTAAAGAAATTTGGCATTTCCCCTTTCACACTCACCAACTTTTACTGATGCACCATAGAAAGCATCCTACCTGGATGCATCACAGCTTGGTACGGCCAGAGAAACTGCAGAGAGTTATGGACACAGCTCAGCACGTTACGGAAACCAGTCTCCCCACCATGGACTCTGTCTTTACCTCTCGCTGCCTCAGTAAAGCAGCCAGCATAATCAAAGACCCCACCCACCCCATTCTCTCTTCTCCCCGCTCCCATCAAGCAGAAGATACAAAAGCCTGAAAGCACGTACCACCAGGCTCAAGGACAGCTTCTACCCTGTTGTTATAAAACTATTGAACGGTTCCCTCATATGATAAGATGGGACTCTTGACCTCACAATCTACCTCGTTATGACCTTGCACCTCAGTGTCTGCCTGCACTGCACTTTCTCCGTAGCTGTGACACTTCATTCTGCATTCTGTTATTGTTTTCCCTTGTACTACCTCAATGCACTGTGTAATGAACTGACTTGTGTGGACCATATGCAAGACTAGATCTTCACTGTACCTCAGTGACAATAATAAACCAATTTACCTTCTCTCGCCACTCCCCCCACCCCCTCCCCTCTCACCCCACCCCTCCCCTCTCTCCCTCTCCCCCCACCCCTCCCCTCCCCTCACCCCCCACCCTCTCACCCCCCTCCCCCCACCCCCTCCCCTCTCACCCCCCTCCCCCCACCCCCTCCCCTCTCACCCCCCTCCCCTCTCACCCCCCTCCCCCTCCCCTCCCCTCTCACCCCCCTCCCCCCACCCCCTCCCCTCTCCCCAACCCCTCCCCTCTCACCCCCCTCCCCACCCCCTCCCCTCTCACCCCCCTCCCCACCCCCTCCCCTCTCACCCCCACCCCTCCCAGCCCCCTCTCACCACCTCTCCTCCACCCCCTCCCCCTCCCCTCTCTCCCCCTCTCACCCCCTCCCCTCTCACCCCTCTCCTCTCACCCCCTCCCCTCTCCCCCCTCCCCTCCCCCTCCCCTCTCTCCCCCCACCCCCTCCCCTCTCCCCCCTCCCCTCCCCCTCCCCTCTCTCCCCCCACCCCCTCCCCTCTCCCCCCTCCCCTCCCCCTCCCCTCTCTCCCCCCACCCCCTCCCCTCTCCCCCCTCCCCTCCCCCTCCCCTCTCTCCCCCCACCCCCCTCCCCTCTCCCCCCTCCCCTCCCCTCTCCCCCCTCCCCACCCCCTCCCCTCTCTCCCCCACCCCCTCCCCTCTCCCCCCCTCCCCTCTCACCCCTCCCCTCTCACCCCTCTCACCCCCTCCCCTCTCACCCCTCTCCTCTCACCCCCTCCCCTCTCACCCCTCTCCTCTCACCCCTCTCCTCTCACCCCCTCCCCTCTCACCCCCTCCCCTCTCACCCCTCTCCTCTCACCCCCTCCCCTCTCACCCCTCTCCTCTCACCCCCTCTCCCCCCCTCCCCTCTCACCCCTCTCCCCCCCTCCCCTCTCACCCCTCCCCTCTCACCCCTCTCCCCTCCTCCCCTCTCACCCCTCTCCCCTCTCTCCTCTCACCCCCTCCCCTCTCACCCCCTCCCCTCTCACCCCTCTCCCCCTCCCCTCTCACCCCCTCCCCTCTCACCCCTCTCCTCTCACCCCTCTCCCTCCCTCCCCTCTCACCCCTCTCCCTCCCTCCCCTCTCACCCCTCTCCCTCCCTCCCCTCTCACCCCTCTCCCTCCCTCCCCTCTCACCCCTCTCCCTCCCTCCCCTCTCACCCCTCTTACCCCCTCCCCTCTCACCCCTCTCCTCTCACCCCCTCTCCTCTCACCCCTCTCCTCTCACCCCCTCCCCTCTCACCCCTCTCCTCTCACCCCCTCCCCTCTCACCCCTCTCCTCTCACCCCCTCCCCTCTCACCCCTCTCCTCTCACCCCCTCTCCTCTCACCCCCCTCCCCTCTCACCCCTCTCCCCCCCTCCCCTCTCACCCCTCTCCCTCCCTCCCCTCTCACCCCTCTCCCTCCCTCCCCTCTCACCCCTCTCCCTCCCTCCCCTCTCACCCCTCTCACCCCCTCCCCTCTCACCCCTCTCCTCTCACCCCCTCCCCTCTCACCCCTCTCCTCTCACCCCCTCCCCTCTCACCCCTCTCCTCTCACCCCCTCCCCTCTCACCCCTCTCCTCTCACCCCCTCCCCTCTCACCCCTCTCCTCTCACCCCCTCTCCCCCCTCCCCTCTCACCCCCCCTCCCCTCTCACCCCTCTCCCCCCCTCCCCTCTCACCCCTCTCCCCCCCTCCCCTCTCACCCCTCTCCCCCCTCCCCTCTCACCCCTCTCCCCTCTCACCCCTCTCCCCTCTCACCCCTCTCCTCTCACCCCCTCCCCTCTCACCCCTCTCCCCCTCCCCTCTCACCCCCTCCCCTCTCACCCCTCTCCTCTCACCCCTCTCCCTCCCTCCCCTCACCCCTCTCCCTCCCTCCCCTCACCCCTCTCCCTCCCTCCCCTCTCACCCCTCTCCCTCCCTCCCCTCTCACCCCTCTCCCTCCCTCCCCTCTCACCCCTCTCCCTCCCTCCCCTCTCACCCCTCTCCCCCTCCCCTCTCACCCCCTCCCCTCTCACCCCTCTCCTCTCACCCCTCTCCCTCCCTCCCCTCACCCCTCTCCCTCCCTCCCCTCACCCCTCTCCCTCCCTCCCCTCACCCCTCCTCCCTCCCTCCCCTCTCACCCCTCTCCCTCCCTCCCCTCTCACCCCTCTCCCTCCCTCCCCTCTCACCCCTCTCCCTCCCTCCCCTCTCACCCCTCTCACCCCCTCCCCTCTCACCCCTCTCCCCCTCCCCTCTCACCCCTCTCCCTCCCCTCACCCAGGGCCCCCCCGCAGGTTTTCACGCGGAAATCCTCCAGAGTTTTCGGGTAGGCGTCAAACCGGCGCAGCCGGCTCAGGACCTCCATCCTGGGGCTGGGGCTGGGGCTGGAGCCGAGGCCGAGGCCAGGGCCAGGCCGCACCGGAAACACAGGTGACACATCCGGGAACACAGCGCCCGCCCCCGCTCCCTATTGGGCGAAGACTGGCCGCAGATCACAGTGCGCACGCGCGGCGGTGAGGTTGTCATGGGCGGGGCCGTGTGTGTGTGACGTAAAAGGGCGGGGCGTGGCCGGTGGGCGGGGCCGCCCCTGTTCCTGTCACTCACGGCCCGTCTCCCGGACGGTCCCGGCGCGGCCGGGGCTGTTCTCCGGCCGTCCCACGCCCGGTGTCCCCGGCCCGGCCCGGCCGCCCACCCACCTCCCCGACTCCCTTGTGGTGGACGAGCGCCCGGCGGGGGCGGGGGCGGGGGAGCGCCGGGGGGGAAGGGAGGGAGGGAGGGAGGGAGGGAGGGAGGGAAGGGAGGGAGGGAGGGAGGGAAGGGAGGGGGGGAAGGGAGGGAGGGAGGGAGGGAGGGAGGGGGGGAAGGGAGGGAGGGGGGGAAGGGGGGAAGGGAGGGAGGGAGGGGGGGAAGGGAGGGAGGGAGGGGGGGAAGGGAGGGAGGGAGAGGGGGAAGGGCGGGAGGGAGAGGGGGGAAGGGAGGGAGGGAGAGGGGGGAAGGGGGGAAGGGAGGGAGGGAGGGGGGAGGGAGGGGAGGGAGAGAGGGAGGGGGGGGAGGGAGGGGGGGGAGGGAGGGAGGGAGGGGGGGAAGGGAGGGAGGGGAGGGAGGGGAGGGGAGGGAGGGAGGGAGGGGGGGGGAGGGGGGGAGGGGGGGGAGGGGGGAAGGGGGGGGGAAGGGGGAGGGAGGGGGGGAGGGAGAGGGAGGGGGGGGGGAGGGGGAGAGGGGGGGGGGGAGGGGGAGAGGGGGAGGGAGGGAGGGAGGGGGAGGGAGGGAGGGAGGGGGAGGGAGGGAGGGGGAGGGAGGGGGGGAGGGGGGGAGGGGGGGAGGGAGGGGGGGGAGGGGGGAAGGGAGGAGGGAGGGGGGAAGGGAGGGAGGGAGGGGGGAAGGGAGGGAGGGAGGGGGGGAAGGGAGGGAGGGAGCGCCGGCGGGGGGGGGGGGGGAGGGCGGAGGGAGCGCCGGCGTCTGGACCGTGTGATACGTTTGCAGAGATGCACCCGCCCGCTCGCTGCCTTTGTGCTCGGTATCGGGTCTGCTGGTTTGAGACCCGCTGCAGAGCCTGAACGTTTAACGTCCACCGTCAGAGGTTAAAACCTGACGCTTCAAACATTAGAGTCAGAGTCAGTTCCCCAGGGTGGGAATGTCAAACACCGGAGGACGTGCTTTAAAGGTTAGAGGGGAAATTTAAAGGCGACGTGAGGGGCAAGTTTTTTTACACAGAGAGTGGTGGGTGCCTGGAATGGGTTACCAGCGGTAGCAGTGGAAGCAGGCAGTTTGGTGGAGTGTAAGAGACTTTTAGATCGACACATGAATATGGAGGGATGTGGATGATACACAGGAGGGGGACATTTAGTATAAATTGGCATCAAGATCTACACAACATTGTGGGCCGAATGGCCTGTCCCGTGCTGTACTGTTCTATGTTCCACTACATGCTGCACAGCCTTACTCAAGCCCACCCCACCAATGTCTTTTGAGGGAAGGTCAGACATCATAAATATTTGTCTAACAATAAAACTCCAGCTGCTGCAGGAAATACCCAGGGTTTTGGTCATGGCCCAGAGACTGCTCAGCTGGCACCTTTAATTGAGAGCACCAGCTAACCAATTTCATTGCTACATCACCATCCTCAGTATTTGGGAGCAAGTTTGAGGAGCAGGGAGCAAAGGCAGGCAGCAACCAAAAAAAAACAGGTCTACAGCATAGCATTTATTAAACATCTCAGGCCATTAAATATTTACACAATGTTGTGGACAGTAATGATTGAACAAAGGGAATCTTTCATCTCCCAGCTGGACCAGACTCACATCACATAATCAAAGCACCCTGAAGATGAACTTAAAATGACAAACGGATTCCAACTGCTCCCTGCACCTTCCTCAGAGACCAACTCCACTGGGATCAGCACTTTGATCCTGCAGGACTGGGCAAGGTTCTGTGGTGGTACTTCAAAAAGCCTCAGCAAAACAAGGCATTCTCTTTACCCTATCACCAGAGCCACTCATTAGTGGTGTCCAGATTTATTAAGTAGGGGTCCAGAACTCTTATCATCAATTGAGATCCAACTACTGCCCAAAGCTAGAGGTTACTGCCAGGTTATATTTGGTAATTCATGTAGTCAAGGACAACATTCACCATCACTGAGGCTGCTGTCGTTCCAAGTTTATTTCAAAACCCCTTTTAAAAATACTGAACACAGGTCAGGGTCATGCAACATTCAGGCTGGCAAGTTATTGTCTGTGGATCATCCACTTAGTCAGTAACCAACCCGTCCTCTCAGGAGCTAGACAATACAACCCCTAACAGTGCCATGCTCTGGTAATGGCCCAACTGATTGCCCATTTATTTTAAACCGTTCATATTATTTTGTTTCTACCCACCCACCCACCCCCGAAACTAAGTCCAGACCACATCCGTATTGACTGAGAATGTAAAGATCAGGTGCCACTGGAGTCAAAGTATCCCTGGTTCCAGGAGTTATTGAGGTTTGTAGGCGATCTTTCTGCTCTTTAAAACAGACCATCGATGCTTCTTCATGTAGTAGAGCAGTGGGAACAGCAGAGACGAGAACATCAGCACCTGCAAAAGAAGCACAGATCAACATCTGGCTCGTCACATCCAGGCTGCTTCAAACGGGCTGTTAGTCACATATCCAGTGTCACTTCACCAGTATTTAGTTGACCATAATGCTCTTTGGGACATGCCAAGGTTGTGAGAGGTGCTATATAAATCCAAGTGTTGATTTTTTTTCTTCCCCATTCCCCCCTCTCTCTCTCCCCCATTATCCAATCACTTCCAGCTTTCCAGGATCTCTGTTCCTTCTTTTCTGGCTCCTTGTGCTGACTTCCAGCCTCGCTGTCCACTGCCTGAGTCTGAAGCTCCAAGATTCCCCTCCTTTCCCACTACATTTCCCACCCTAACTCTCAAACGATCCTTTAAATCCTGCCTCTTCGAGCGAGCATTCAACCACCTGTCCTGATACTTTCCCAAGACTTGGAGACACATTTTGCTTTAATAATGCTCAAATTGTTTACCTTAGAAGTGTTGGAACATTAGTGGAACTATATAAATGTCTATTGTTGTAGAACCACAGCAGAGGTACAGCACTGAACCCCTCCATCAGCAACCTTTATCTGCCTTGCTGGAGTTGAACTTTCTCATCCCAGACTCCTTTGGAAGCTGGACTTCCAAGACCACAAATTTCTTCCTTGGAAACCTTGGGGAGAGGCTTCAACACTGGCTCGACACCTTAAAATTCACTGTAACACAAAGCCCTCACCAAGCTGGTAATAACTGGCAGAATCAGGTGAAGACCTGAGTTCAGGCCCACAACTCCATTACAGGAGTCCAGCAGGTGACGAGGATGTGGACTGTGGTACTAACCCTTGGGGAAGGACGGGCCATCCTTACCGGATCTGGGACCGTACACAAGTCAACCTCTCTCCAATCTGTCCGAGCATTAACCTCCTGATGAAGCAAAGCTTCAGTTTTTTTTTCAGGGTGTGAGCATCAGAAGGTGGTGGTGAGCCCCATTCGTGACCCACTGCAGTTCTTCTGGTGAGGGTGCTGTTGGAGAGGGAGCTCCAAGGCTCAGACCCAGTGACGATGAAGGAATGGTGATTATATTTCCAGGTCAGGGTGGTATGTGATGTGGAGGGGAACCTGCAGGTGATGGTGTTCCATCTGCCTCCTGCCCTCATCTTTCTTGATGGAGGGTTTGGGAGGTACTGTCTGAGTAGCCTGGCTGAGAAACTGCAGTGAATTCAGTAATGGTACACAGTGCAGGTGCTGATGAATGTTTAGGTGGTGCATGGGCTGCTGTGTCTTGGAAGGTGTTGAGCTCTTGACTTGCTGGAGCTGCACTCATCCAGACCTGAGAGCATTTCATCACACTCCTGACATGGACGATGGAAAGACTTTGGGGAGTCATGTGCTGCAGGATACCCAGCCTTTGCCCTGCTCAAGTTGAATTTCTGGTCCATGGTGACCCTTGGGATGTTGCTGAATGGGTTGGGGTAGAAGGAAGTTGGAGAGGATAACACCATTCAAGTTCGAGGATCACTGGTTTGACCCTCTTGACCTCACAATCTACCTTGTTATGACCTTGCACCTTATTGTCTGCCTGCACTGCACTTCCTCTGTAGCTGTGAACTTTACTCTGTATTCTGTTATTGTTTTTACCCTGTACTACCTCAATGCACTGTGTAATGAATTGATCTGTATGAATGGTATGCAAGACAGGTTTTTCCCCTGTACCTCGGTTCAAGTGACTAATAAACTGACACCAATATCTTTATTGGAGACAGTCATTACCTGACACCTGTGTGTTACTTGATACATCAGCCCATGCCTGAATATTGTTGAGCTTGCTATATGCAGGTATAGGCTGCTTCACTGGCTGAAGGATTGTGAATGGAATTGAACTTTATGCAATCAGCAAAGGTCCCCAATTCTGCCCTGTTGATAAAAGGTCACTGAAGCAGCTGACAATGTTTGGGCCAAGGACACTGCCCAGAGGAGCTCCTGCAGTGATGACTTAGGGCTGGGATAACTGACATCCTACCACCACAATCATCTTTTGTGCAATGTACAACTCCAGCCATTGGAACGTTTTCCCTCAATTCTCATGGTCTTCTCTGTCCATACTGTTCTGGTCACCCCACTGCCAGAGGGGGTGCACACAGGCCCCACACTGTCAGCACTGGAGAACCAGAACTATGATGAAGAATTAAATGAATATTTGTTTTGAGACCATCAGATTTAGCATGGCAGATAGAGTTTGAGGTGATACATTCTGGGAGTACTAACCAGGCTAGGGGATACACCATGAATGGTAAGGTCCTTGGGAGCATTGAGGAACAGAGGAAGTCAAAAGACACTGCAGATGTTGGAATGAAAACTGTTGGAGGGACTCAGCAGGTCGGGCAGCATCTGTGGAGGCAGAGGGATAGTTGACGTTTCAGGTCAAGACACAGAGTACATTCTGTGCCCTTGTCCTTTCAGTGCTTCTCCCAAGGGTTACTCAGCACGGAGGCACACTGATTCATCAGCTGAGGGAGGGCAGGAGGACTGCACTAATGCCATGAGCTTTCATGGGGTCTGGAACAAACGTTGAGCTGTCATACCTACTCCTCCCACCAGTATACCACGGTACCACCACTTCTGGTGGTCAGGATGTAGCCAACAATTGTGAAGAGTGGCACATTGTCTGTGAAGTTTGATTTATGATTATGACTACATCGAACTCGTTTGAATAATCTATGGAACACAAGTCCCTGGATGTTTGCGAGGACTTTAGCATGCGCGAATTATGTGCCAAGGAAGGTGCTGAGTGTCCATCTGCTTTTATCTCCCTGTTTTAGAGGTTATGGCATGGCTCAGAGGGCAGGAGGGGTTAACCACAGTGCTGCTTGTCTGGAGTCACAAACTGGCCAGTTTGGGTACGGATGGCAGATCCCCTTCCCTCAAGGACATTAGTGAACCAGATGGGTTTCCCTAACAAGCCGGTGGTTTTCTTGGTCACCTTCATTGTGACTTTTTAAATTTAAATCCCAGATTCTGAACCAAACGTAAATCCCACAGAGTTATGGTGGAATTTGAATTCGGGTCAGTCTAGGCCTCCACTTGCTGGCCCGGTAATTGAACTGGTGCACCAGACCATCACATGGTGACGAGTGCCAGCCTTGGCAACCAATCCCAGAGCCCACTGCCCCCGGGGCTGACCTTCAGGCCCATGCGCTTCCGTTGGTCGTGTTCTGGTTCAGAGCTCCAACGCAGGAAGGTGCAAAGACGTCCTTGGCGATCTGACTTCATTGTGGGCCGGAGTCCCTGGACATTGGGAGAAAGGACAGTAAGTGCCCAGGACGTGCTCAGCAAGGATCTCAATGTCACTGGCAGCATGAGCGTCAACAGCTGGGATCACAGCCACACCGTTTCAATACCGTGGACGTTCTGATCTCTGGCCCCGGATCTGGTCGGGAGGTGACGCAGTCAGGTCTGGCAGCAAGGTCCCACCCAGCTCCTCCCACACTGTGTTGTGACAGAGGCCAGGACCCAGAGCTGAAGCCTGTCCACCTCACACAGGCAATGCTTTCCTCCCTGACAGCAGACCTGTGAATGCATCAGGACCCCACACCACCCTCTGCTGCTACCAAGGACCATGGTCTGCACTGGCCAGCGACTTGGGACATGACTTACCGGCACGGCTCAGCCCCACTTCCAAACACCTGAACTATCAGGGAGCTGAGCATGGGGCCGTCAGCACTTTTTACAGGAATAAGCAGTCATTCAGCCCCTTGAGCTACTCCACCCTTCAGGAGATCAGGGGTGTAACCCTAACCATTGCCACACTGGCCCCATGTCCCTCAGTATCCTTTTTACCAACAACAATTATCGTTCTCAGACTGACACCATTAACTGTGTGAGGGTCAGCTGTGTGACAGTCCATCAGCCTTTCAGTGGAGTGTTCCTGAATCCGCATGGACTGACCAGACTGGGAGTCGGGTTATCCCCGGGATTCCTCACCAATGGGAAAAGTTTCTCTCATAAAAACTTGTCAAACTCTGTCAGGTCCTAAAACCACCACTGAAAATCTCCAGCCTGAGAAAACCTGCACTGCGTTCCTTCCAGGTATAACCCATCTGCTCCTGGCCGCAGTGCTCAGAACGCCAGTGTTTCAGCTGAGAGCGGACCCAGTGCTTTTTCACACTTAATGGGACACTGCTTTAAACCCCCCCAGGGCTCAGTCATGCAGCCCAGAGGAAGGGAGTGGGAAGCCCACTGAGATTCAGTTCCTTCAGATTACGGCACCCATCTCCTACCATCCTCAAATTCAACAGCTTCATCATAAATAGGAGGGGCCATTCCAATGGCCTGACCAGGAAAGTAGGGTTGTAGTACAGGCCTTCTCGGAGACTGATGCCGGCAGGAGGGTCGCCAGTAACCAGTGAGCAGGGTGAAGATGTAATCCTCACCGCCATGTCTACACAAACAGGTGAACACCGAGTCAGTATGTTTCACAAAAATTTCAACGCAAATTTTGTCAAGGACTTTCAACAGCAAAAGCTCTGCAGAGGATATTACCTCATGCTTTTTATTTTAGCTCCTCTGATTTTGAAATAAATTATAACATTGGTTGTACAGGTGACCCCCATGTTACTGGGGAAGGGGAGATTGTATCCATAAGAAAGACGGACCATATTGCAATTTCCCACAACGTGAAGCTGCATCAGCTGCATGCGTGTCAAGAACGCAAGTTGGAAAAAATACATTTTGTGCTGATTTCCTTTCTTTGTTCGTGTAAATTCTTTGTGACAGCGAATTTTATTCCAGATCTCAAATTTTTGGGTAGTGATTTATGGAAATTTGCCCTTAGAGAATTCACAATGTTGGGTGGGGGGGGGGTCACCTGTACACCTACCATTCCCACAGCCCCGCTCTCTCCCCACAGCCCTGTACCAACCCCACAGCCCACTCTCTCCCACAGCCCCTGCACCAACCCCACAGCCCACTCTCTCCCCACGGCCCTGTACCAATCCCACAGCCCACTCCTCCCCACGGCCCTGTACCAATCCCACAGTCCAGCTCT
The DNA here is from genome assembly GCF_009764475.1 of Pristis pectinata. Classification (NCBI taxonomy): domain Eukaryota; kingdom Metazoa; phylum Chordata; class Chondrichthyes; order Rhinopristiformes; family Pristidae; genus Pristis; species Pristis pectinata. The sequence continues at coordinate 45,374,389 of NC_067420.1, forward strand.
CTCCCCTTTGTCTGCTTCATTTATCAAAGCATAGCTGGGCAATCCTGGACTTCCCAGTACCACCCACAAACTCTAAAACAGATAGATTTTCATAAGGAGCCCTGGAGGGAAGGTGGAGGTCCCCCTCAGTAACCTCTGACTCCTAGGCCAACTACCAGATGTGCAGGGCCTGACAGGTAGGCTGATGCACCTGCCATTCGTTCGGAAACAGGGCTTTCCCACCACCGACTCCGCAGTACAGTCCCTGCACGAGCTCAGACCGTGACCACAAACGTTTGGGCAGACCAGCAAGTTATGTTGTCGAAGAGTGGGCCAATGTCAGCAATAGAAGCGTAACACATCCAGGCTGAGTCATCTGTTGAGGAACAGTGAACTGCAGCATCAGGGAGGGTGAAGGTACCTGGCATTTGCAATGTAACTGAGATCAGGAGGAAGTGCTCCATTATTCGCTGCTCTTGCTGCCTCTGAATTGGGGTATGGTCGCGGGAAGTAATCAGAGAGTTTGCCAGGGCGGGTGAACATCTCTCCATTCTCATCTGGTCCATCCAACACTTCAACCTAGGGATGGAGACACGACACACAAACAGTCAGACAGCTGTCCTGTGCGATTGCAGTCTTTCTGATTACAGCTATGCATGGGCTTAGCCAGTTATTACAGCTTGGTTCATTTAATGGCACTTTACTCAGCGAGAGTCAGAATGAATTCCATAGGCTATGTTTATAGTCAGACCTGTGGTGACCCTGAACCAACAGTGTCCTCGTCCTATGGCCCCAGCCTGGCCCCAAGTCCCACTGTTCCTGCAAACACCCATCATTCAGATATGATCAGTTCCCAGAACAACTCTCTACCGCCTCAGGTTGCTATTCCAAGCCCTGTGGTGTTTTCTAGTGCTACCCAGCTACTGTAGTGTAATGCACCACCTCGCCATTTAAAACGCACCACTTCATCGTTTAGGGGACTTACAAGCAATCAGCTTTCACTGTGGCGGGAAACTTTTGGACATTTTAACCCAGGGCAGATTAATTGACTAGGTATATATGCAGTGCCCCAGTGCCTGCAACACCTCTCTACTCCATCTCCTCTTCTGGCACGGTCCAACAGCAAGTTCTCCATTCAGACATCCTCACTGCTTCCTCTTCACCCCAAACATTTAGAAGTTAGCCAATTGTGTATATCGGGACTTGGCCAAACCCAAGTAATTTATTTAGGCGACATGAAACTGCCTCAAGTAATCCTGTGCTGTAGGGGACGCAGCAATGCTGTGCTTCACCAAGTTTGGTTAAGTCTCAACTTCACCCTTTCCCACATCATCCTCCAACTTGCCATCCTTGGAATAAGCTGTGCTCCAGCTCTCTGCCCAGGGGCAGCTTCCAATCAACTCTTCCCCAGAGACACATGAAAACAACCAATTAGCTCCTTTCCACCAGAAGTTCTAAAGTCACCAATTCCTGAAATGGGCCAAACCACACCTGCCGTTCTCTGGTATCCGACATGCAATGATAAATCTCCATCAAAGAAAGCCTTCCTAAAGTGTGATCAATAATCTGCAGCAAGTCTGAAAGAGAGAAATTGAAGCAGGTCTTCATGGCCCACATGTCACCAGGCAACATACAAGCAAACAACCTACAACAATCAGTATTCACCAAAGAGAGGGGCCTTGATGACTCTGAGAACAGTGTTGGTAAGGTTAATGTTCT